>NC_137118.1:32230980-32830980 GCF_949357685.1 Gobio gobio | reverse complement strand
TGTGAAGTCTTCATGTTATTTATGAGAGGCATAGCCATTTCTTTTACACAACGGTCTACAGTTTCACACACTTTCACATGTTTCTTCCATCTGCTGACGGTGTCTCCATTTCTCATTTCACCCGTTTTTGTGCGTACGCCTGGGTCAGAGCTTGCGTGAAGGACCGCACATTTTCCCGTCAAGTTTGCTTTTTATAAATACCAATTATTGCGTAGAGAGCGGCGTACGCCTTCTTTTGTGCGTACGCAACGTTTATAAATGAGGCCCCTGGTGAGGCCTTCCACTTGACAGCCGACCCTCAAGGAAGCGCAATGGCCTATAACCTGATAGCCGGCCAGGCTAGCTTTACCTTGATGCCAAACATCGGTACTCACCTCCAGGGAGGCCTGGCTGAGGCCTTCCACCTGACAGCCGACCCTCAGGGAGGCTTACTGTGGCCTATGACCTGATAGCCAGCCGGGCTAGTTATTCCGATTCCCTGCATCGATACTTGCCCTCCAGGAGGCCTGGTGAGGCCTACCCTAACAGCAAGTCATGCTAGCTGCCCGAGTATCCTACCCCGGGAGCTCACCTTCAAAAAGAAGCCTGACGAGGCCTTCTATCTGATAGCAAGCCTACTAGGGAGGCCTAGTGAGGCCTACCACCTGCTAGCACTTACTTTACCATGCTAACCGTCAAGTGACTGAGACTCAGAGCACTCCTCCTGCGAGGCCTAAAGAGGCCTGCCAACTGATAACAATCATGCAAAATGTGAGAGTAACAAAGAAGACCCTGGAGGCTCGTCTTCACGGAGGCCTGATGAGGCCTACCATCTGATAGCCAGTCAGGCTAGCCACACCGATGTCACACATCGGCCCTCGCCCTCAAGGAGGCCTGATGAGGCCTACCATCTGATAGCCAGTCAGGCTAGCCACACCGATGTCACACATCGGCCCTCGCCCTCAAGGAGGCCTGATGAGGCCTACTACCTGATAGCAAGCCATGCTAGCTCCCCGATTATCCCACTCAGGAACTCGCCTCCAAGGAGGCCTGGTGAGGCCTACCACCTGGTAGCAAGTTTACAACGGACTGCTATGAAACCCTTGACAGTTAGACCACTGGCTGACTAATAACTACCCATTGCACTGCTATGGGGACCCATCCTCAGGGTGGCTTGTAAAGCCTACAAGCTGTAAACGAGTCTTACAATAGCCAACGTATCTGCCAGATATTTAGTAAAAACTGGCTGCTTTGACCAAACAACTCTCAAATGAGAGGAGGCTGACATACACAGGGATGGGAAAAAAGGGCTCAGAATCACGTAGTGAACAGCCAGAGGTGACAGCGCCTCAGCAATGCACCTCCCTCATCCACATAGCCTAGGCCACATGCCCAACTGAAGCTCCAGTGTCAGTCTCTAGTAAACACACTCTAACAGAGACAAACTACTCTAACCTGCGGTGGCTTAGGGAAACCGAAGACACGTAGTAAAAACCCTAAGCGGTAGAAAAACACTCCATTCTCCCAGAAGGGCGTCCTACCGCTTAGTACTCCGCAAACATTTCAAAGAAAAGAGCGGCGGCCTAAACACCACTCTCACCATGAGAGGAGGCCCTAATTACATACATATGATACCAAGAGCGGTGGCCTGCCCCGCGATAACTTGCCCGCCAAGGGAAAGCCAACACACCCTAAACCTAACAGCCCAGCTCCTGGTGCTGTCATAAGCCACCTACAGGGGAAAACTCCAGTTAGCTCCGTCTCAAAATCCCCATACTCCAACAGGGAATGGAGGTCTGTAAGAAATACATTTTTTAGTGTTTCACACAAAAATGACCACTCTCACCTGCGGCACGTAGAGCGAAGACTCACCAAGCAGCTATCACCGCTATGTTCTACCGCCCTTGCATGCCTGAAAGCGGCGCTCTCACTAACCAAGCTAAAGCGGGCCGTCAGAACAACGTTCTACTCATCATCGGCCCGCCTCAGGCCTGATGTAAGAAGCTCCTGGGAATTAAAAGACATAAAATGATGTTAAAAATGTATTAAAAAGGCATTAAAAAGGAAAAAGGGAGAGGGTAGGGTAGGATTGAAATCCCCTCAGAAGAGGTGATCCATCGCCAACGCTGAGCGCGTTTGTCCTGGATCACCTCCCTTAAAACCCTTTTCCTGCGGGACTGGCATCTCCTCTGTGTCCTACTCCTCACCGGAGGAGGGGCACGAGAGGAGACGCTCACCCTCTGGTCCATCCTACGGCCCTCAAGCCGTGATGTCCCGCCTGCCTGGGTGTGGACGCAGACCTCAGCGGTATACAGGTTTTAAACGCGGCTGAGCGCGCCTTTGCCTCCCTGAACTTTCCGACCACCGCCTCCACGGAGGTGCCGAAAAGTTCAGTGGGCGAAACTGGTGAATCGAGGAGAAAGCTCTTCTCTTTCTCCCCGATGTCAGCCAAGCTCAGCCACAGATGCCTCTCCGTGGCCACCATCGCCGCCATCGATCGCCCGATCGCGGCAGCAGTTTGTTTAGTGGCCCGGAGAGCCAAGTCTGTGGTGCGGCGCAACTCAGCCACCGCCTCAGGGGACAGCTTCGTGTGCAGGGTCGCACCAGCCTCACCTGCTGCCGCGTACGCTCTGCCATTCAACCGCGAAGTCGCCTTCAGCGGTCTGGATGGCAGAGTTGGAGCTCTCCGTGTCGATGTACGCCCTGTGAACTCCGGTTCTCCACGTCCACCTGCAGCTCACCGTAGTCAGCCGCTAGATCGTCTGTTAGAACAACACCTCTCTCCAGACGATCGGCGAGCTCCATCTGGGAGCCCCACGATGTGCGTCGCCACTCCGCCTCAGCACGAGCGGGACTCACATCGGTGGCACCAGATGAAGCGTCCCCTTCCCTTGAGAAGAGGGCCAAACGAGAGCGGAGAGTTCTCAGCGGAAAACTCTCACAGTTTGCACAAGCAGAACCCTCAAGAACTGCTTGTGCATGCTCCTCTCCCAGGCAAAAAACGCATAGAGTGTGTGAACCTCTGAACCCCTTATATACTTCCGGGTCGCATGTTGATGACGTCATGGGCTGTCGCCGGTCAATAGGATTGACGTGATTCGATAGTAGCTTCAGACACCTGTCACGCTGGAGGCTTTCCCCGTAGCATCAGCTGACGCAGCGAGAGTTCCCTTTCGAAAGGGAACATACAAATACTGCTTAGAATCTAGACTAAAAACACATCTCTTTACTGTGGCATACACATAAAATCACTTTTTCAATTAAATGATTGTTAGGCTGCATTAACTAGGTCAGCCGGAACCGGGAACACTTCCCATAACACCTGATGTACTCGTTACATCATCAGAAGAATGGCATCTACGCTAATGATAGTCTCTCTGTTTTATCCCGAGGTTTACTGCAGTCAGCCGGATCCAGGCCGTATCCAGTTCAGATGGTGGACCTGCACCCAGAGAAGACCAACACAGGACCCCGAAGTGTCTGCAGAGGCCGTGATTAGACTCCCCCTGCAACTGCCTCATCGACACGGCATCTCAATAAACCCGTCTCCGGCGTGTTGACTCAGATTGTTCGAATATTACAATTAAATAATACTTAAATCGATATGTCATCCTCAATAAACCCGTCTCCAGCGTGTTGCCTCCGATCATTCGAATATTGCACTTTAATAATTATTTATTCAACATCATCCTCAATAAACCTGTCTCCAGCATGTTGCCCCCGGTCCCTCGAATATTCTGATCTATTATGACCTCCGAGCTGTAAAGCTGCCAGAATAATAATAATAATACGCTGTTTGTTAATTGGCCAGAGGAGAACTGGCACCCCGACTGAGCCTGGTTTCTCCCAAGGTTTATTTTTCTCCATTAGGTCTCCTAATGGGGTTTTGGTTTCCTTGCCACTGTTGCCTCTGGCTTGGCGTGCTCAGTTGGGGACATTATTATTTAGATTAATTTCGATGTTTAGTTGAAAAATTTAAACTAAATTAACCATTTAAACTAAATTACTGATCGAATTATTGATCTAACGCCCACACTGTCACTGTATGATACTTGAAATGTTTCCAGAATGGCTATACAGCTGATTAAAATTATGCTGCATTATTTTCCTGTTTAACACTGTAAAGCTGCTTTGAAACAATCTACATTGTTAAAAGCGCTATATAAATAAAGTTGACTTGACTTGACTAGAAAACGAGTTTGACAATGTTCCCGAAGACGCTGGGTTTCACTCCACTTGCTACAGGTGTTTCATTGATAAAAAGCGGTTGGATGCGGCCGAGAAATGGGTCACGCAGGGTGCTGAAGCTCAAGATGTCAGTCATCGGGTAGTAGTACCTCAACAATTGAATGTCTGACAAAGAAACTAAGGTCCAGCACGGGCCTGCCAGCAGCTTGTGCAGGTCCTGTGCTTCCTGCCTTGTGCATAATTTGTAAGAAAACGGACAAGTACATTACTGTTGCAGGCAAATGCCAGAAGGACCATCTTTCACAGGCAGAAACGTTGTTAGCAGGTAAGAAAAAAACAACAACACACACACACACACGCACACACACACACACACGTTTTATAAAGTTGTATGTCATATGCTGGGTACCATGGCTAACTTTTAATTACAATTACATTATTTTTTTATTTAATATTGTACAGTCAGCGTTGTTTTGCATACAGTGTCAGAACACCAATTATTGTTTAAGTGTTAACATAGTTTTTACTTGATGGTTTTTATTTATAAATGTATTTAAAATAAATGTTTTATTAATTACAGGCCAATTGCTGAAAGCTGCTGGGATGAAAGAAGACACTAGCATTCTCGTGCATATTTGAGACAAAGACTGTGTGTCTCTGGAGGTGCGATACCACAAGTCCTGTTACAGACAGTACACCAGGTTCTAGACAAACTCTACTGCAACACTTACTGGGACCTCAGAAGAACAGTGAGTTGTTATATTGCATTATCAAATAATAATAAATAATTCCCACGCATTTTTACACATTTCAAAAGTAAAGCATTGACCACCAACATTGCAATTTTACAACAATTTTAATTTAGTCTTAAGTCTTTTGATTAAAATGCCTTTTAGTTTTAGTCATTATTTTAGTCACCTGAATTTTTTTGTTTTAGTCGATCTACAGTAGATTTAGTCTCCTAAAATCTGAGTTTATTTAAATTGTAATGCATTAATTGAGCATTTAAGCATTACATAACTGACTGTTACTTGAATGTCAGAATTTTTACAGTGTTTTGGACTGTTCAAGTGCAAAAATTCACGAAAAAGCTCATCACTTTGAATATAGTTTTTATAAGGTTGTATTTCTGTTTTTGTTAGTATATCAGGTTAAGCTAAAGCTTCAAATAAGTTTAAGTTAATTTTTTACAATTTTAGTTAACATTTATTTCATTTCAAGTAATTAAGTTTTTTTTATGGTTTTAGTGAACTATTATAACCCTGATACTTTATTGAATAATGTGTCAAATAATATTCTCAGTATTTCCTCCTGATTATGAATGAAATGGGAATGAAATTAAATACAGTTTGTGTAATCAAAATCATGTATATAATGCGTGACTTAATTATAAACAAGCTCGAAGTACACATTTAGTCTAATTTTGAAATGCCTTACTATTGCAGTTTCAGCTCCTCTTTCAAGTTCAGATGAGGGAGATAAAATATGCATTGTTACAACTGATTACTATATAAACATCTTAAATTAAACATTGTCTTTAGCTATTCATCAGCATTAGTTCATAAACAATTACCTGGCATAAATGTGCACATTTGTCAACGAAATGTAACACTACTACATAGTTTGTTTATTTTCCGTTTGACTGTAAACAGTCTTGACTACACAGAAATTCAATATGATAAAGTGTAGTGGTTTGTGAAAGTAAAAGAAACTAGAACATTTTTTATTTCCATTGAATTTTCTTTCTGAAAAATACATTTAAAAAAAAAATCTTCACAATTTGCTTGGTCCATTGCTTTGGATTTTCTACTATTTCTACTATATTTTAAGTAGAATCCATGGTGAAATAGTTATGGCACACAAAATAATATATTTTCCATTTTTAATGTTTTCTTTCAGAAATTATCCTACCTTTGATGCCAGCTACAAGATCTTCTGTGGGAGGATCATCCGCCATAGAATAATCGTAAACCAAGAGGTGCTGACAATGATTCTGTAACGTACTGCTCCGAGACAGAGGTTGAGGATCGAAACGCAGCTTTATTAAAGGATAATCCACACTCGTAGTAAACAAACAGGCAAGGGGTCATAACAAGTAATCAGTCCAATTAAGCAAACAAGACAGGAGAGACAGGCAAACGGGTAATCCACGGAACAGGCAAGAAATCCAAAACCAGAGACATGAAACCAGGGAAAACGCTCAGAATTGCAGAAATGCAGTAATACAACAAACAAGACTTCGCAGTGAATGAAAGAGTGAACATGGTTTATATAGGCTGGGGTAATGGGGTAATGAGGTGATGAGACACAGGTGCAAATAATGAGTGATGATGAGTCCGGGCAAAGGATTATGGGTAATGTAGTTTGTGATGGAGTGACAGTCCGCGGTGGAGGGCCCTCAGGTGGTAATCAGGGGCACTCTCACTGGTGATTGTGACAGATGCAGCTAAGAAGGATCTTTTTAAATCTTGTGAAAAAAAAATGATCTTGATGCCTCAAACTACAGGTAATTTGAATACCATGAGTTTCTTTAGCAGCTTTTATGCAACATATATATTTATTAGGGGTGTCAAAAAATATCGATACATGTGAGTATCGCAATATTTTGTTTGGCTATACTGTATCTGCTAGATAGCAGTTTTATCTCTGAACTTAATAACGGCACATCACTAATGTTAACATTAGCCAGATGATTATAGTTCGCTGCTAGTAATGGGGGATGAAAGAATAGTTCCAGCTCCCACTTCTGTGTACAAAGCAGAAGTGTGGCGTAATTTCGGCTTTCGTTACAGACAAGGTACAAAAGAGATTGACACAAATTTTGCAGTGCGTAAAATCTGCAATGTCAAATATTCTAGGAACACAACAAATCTGAGAGCGCACATAATGAGGCACCATTCTGATGTACGGATAACAGAGTAGAGAAAAGAAAGGATCCCCTTCAACTCACTCTGGAGCGAGTTCACACATCAAAGTTACCACCAACCTCAACGCGTGCAATCAAAATAACTCAGTCAGTACTTTATTTAATTTGCAAAAATATGCACACTCTCAGTGTCGTAGAGAGTGAAGGCTTCCGTCATATGCTGAAAACTTTTACAAGGAGGTAAAAATGAGCGTACTAGAATCTCTTCTGTACCTTGTCTGTAACGAAAGCCAAAATTACGTCACACTCCGCCTTGCTTACAGTATCGCAATATATCGTATTGCAACCCCTGTATCGTGATGTGTATCGTATGGCCAGATTCTTGCCGACACACAACCCTAATATTTATAACAATGATAATCATATTTTATAATGTGTAGAAGCTGATACAGTGTATGTTAACTTATTTGTTTTCAGTATTAATATATCTTTATTTATACCGTTGTGATAATTTTTCATTGTATCTTTGTTTCAGGCAGGATAAATTGAAGAGGAGGTTGACCCATGATTTCCCCCAGCTGGTGTAAGCAAGCACAACATCAGTGAGCTGGTTTTTGTTGAGACACTGTCTGCAGATTAGCTAATAGACATGCTACCTCATCCATCAGGTACAGAAACAACAGAGTCAACTGAGGTAACTAGCCAAAGTGACAGCGAAAACATGGCAAGTACAACAGCTGGTCCGCAAAGACGAATTTCAATGGCCTCTGTCAATGCTACAGAGGACACAAGGACACTTTATAGTGCGGCATTGATATTAAAGATGCTTCTATGTGACTCTCCTGGTACGGCATGCCCGTGGCCACCCACATCAGATGATTTAAATGTGAGTGCAGCAAAATCAGTTGTGTCTCTTGAACTGTACAATCTGATTTCCTGGATTATTGGTGCAACTGAGGAACCAACAATGGCCCATTATGTTGATATTCCACTACAGAAGGGAGTTTCCTCATTCAAAGCACCCCCTAGCATCCCTGTAGAACAGTACCATCAGTCTAAAAGACAAGGACCACAGAACTTGTTTCATCATGAAAGTTATCCATTACAGATAGATGCATACAAATTGAACACTGTGTCTGCTGCACAAACTGAACTGGCATATGTTTTTGTAAAGTCCATGGATGCTAAAAGATGCACAATCCCAAGCTGGACAGGTTTCCATACATTGCTTCAAGGTGATAGCACTCTGCAAAAGTCAGCACTATATTATCTTCCTGTCATTGAGGCTTCACCGACAGAAATGTCAACAGTCAACACAATTCTGAAGTGAAGTGTCCAAATTGTTGATCATCTAGAACTGGACCATATAGTGTTAGTTTTTGACCAAGCTATATATGCCAAAGCACAGCAAATCCGCTGGAAAGATGATGATTTTACTCAGCGTATAGTGATTAGACTAGGTGAATTTCACACATGCATGACCTACCTGGGCATTCTGGGAAAAAGGTTTGGAGATGCAGGACTGCAAGACATACTCATTGAGTCAGAAGTTGTTGCCCCAGGATCCATCAATGGAGTGATCAGTGGTCATCACTACAACTGCAGCATGAGGGCACTCAAACTTCTTTATGAGAGTCTGCAACGCATCAGACTTCACATATTCTTAGACTCTTTGCCACCAGAGGAGAGAGATGAGTGTAAGGATGTAATCAATGAGCTCAAATGTGCATTTCAGGACAGAACAATGGATGTTCTGTGTGCAAATTAGAAATTTGACAAAATGAGTTCAAACTATGAAGACTTTGTGAAAAGAAGAAGTGCAGAAAACCCAACGTTTGCATTCTGGAGTTCATACATTGACATGGTACAGATACTCCTTCTGTTTGTGAGAGCAACACGAGAATCGGACTGGCAGCTTACCTGTCAACAGTGCGCTTGATGATGGCATGGTTTTTTGCATACAATCGTGTCAATTATGCTAGGTATTTACCTTCATACTGGCTGGAAATGGTAAATTTGCCCCTCACACATCCTTCTTGCCACAGTGAGCTATGTATTAACCTGATAAGCTTCATGAGCGCGTGCACGGGTTGAAGCGCTATTTTTAGCACGAGTGTAATGTTTGTTAATAGATTTAACGTAAAAAAACATCATTAATCTTGACAAACTATATATCATTCTAAAGGTCTAAACCTCAAGCATCGAGGACAGACCACTGTTTTTCATTGAAAAGCTTATAACGGCTGTATTTTTGCATCAATGTAAGCAATACACATCAACGATTTTATAAATAAAAACAGAGTACATACCTTTAGTGTCCTAATTACGAGCCACACACGCATCCATTGCAAACAATTCCAGAACGAATGGAAAGGTGAGGGTCCACTGAATAACATCCCATAGAGCATTTTAATCCAACGAAACAATAACGGTGTAATATTGATGGTTAATCCTTTGTTTACATTGCATTTCTGCGGAGCGAAGTATCATACTAGACTGTTATGCAATAAAATAATGCACCAAAAACAGTCTCCCGGTAGAATAAAGTGGCATGGGTTTAAAGCTTAGAATGTTACGAACAAAATCCAACTAACCCCACTCAAAAACATGCAAAGATAGCCGCGATATAGTCAAAAATATCCAACCATAGCGATCGTTTTATCTGATGTCATGACGTGCTCATCCAATGATAATGTCTGTTTATCTGGAGCCAATAAAAGCATTGAATCGTCATGACTGACAGAAAATGTAGCCAATGAGCACACGATTCCAACGAGACCTTGCATGTGTATGTTTGTCACATGGGCGTGAATATTTATTCATCTGAATGTGCCAATGTGGCGCTATCTCCGACGAGATGCTGCGAGCCTGACACCCCCCATCTGACAGCTAAAAGCTAACGCGCTAGTAAACAAACAGAGGTCTCTTTGTAGTAACTGTTTGCTAATCTTACTAACTGGACGGAATGTATTATCCAATGGATCGTCAAAAGAAGTTTTTATTGTGCTGAAGATGCTTTATTTGAGCTCACTCGAAGCAGCGATGTGAAAAAGGAGAGTGAACACAGCGGTGACGGTGCTTGTTGACAGAGAAGTTGATCCAATAACATACCGGTGAGTTGCTATGTGTAGTTGTTTATGTATATTGAGAATGTGTGTGAGAATGTATGTATTTTATTGTTTCTGTGTGCTAGAAAAAATGCAATATACCAGTATGCATTATACATATGCTGATATTTTGCATTTTTCCTAGCACACATGGGGAAAAAGTATATATAATTTTTCCCCATGTGTGTGTAAATAAAACATATATATATATATAACACATGTAATTGTTTATATATATATATATATATATATATATATATTGAGACTGTATTTATTTTATGTTTTTCCTGTGTGCTAGAAAAATTACAATATACCAGTATAGATTATACATATACTGATATTTAGCATTTTTTCTAGCACACACAGAAAAAAAAATATATATATATATAATATATAAAATGCATTTTTTTCCCCTGTGCTACAAAAACAAATTGACGAAAAAAGAAAAGTTCTGGACGGCCGACCATCTGTGTGATTGTTGAATGCTCACTGTTTCACCGGCCATTATATTGATTGTAGGACTGTGTGCGAATGTATGGGCCGCCGTCAATATGAATGCTCACTGTATAGCCGGCCGTTAGATTGATGCTTGGGCTGTGTGAGAATGTATGGGCCGCCGTCAATATGAATGCTGTCTAACCGACTGCCCATCAGTTTCATTGTTCATGGGATGGCCTGTAATTAGAGTGAATGATGACAGTGTGATTGTTGATTGAATGGGCAAACTATACAGAAATAGGACATGCAGTGCTAATTCTCATTCCTTTCCTTGCCATTCTACAGGCATCAGGTTGAGTCTTCAGATGAGCTATGGCATCCAAGCACCAGCCAACCAGCAGAAAAGAGAAGAACGCTTTCAGATTCTTCAAGATCTGCACTTGCTGTTGTAGACCTGAATCCGCCAGTAAAAGGCCAGTAAATGTTTTTTTTTTTTTACATTTGCAAATTGTGTGTGTTTTTATAGCTATATATTTATATTATATTGTTATTTATATTACTAGTTATATTTATAGTTATTATACTTATATTACTTGTTGTATTTTCAGTTGCAAAGAAGTTTAGCTCTTTTTTATTAATATTTCATTTTTATTATATTTTTATAAGTTCTGTTGTACAAATAAATCACTAATACAAAGTCTTATGGTTCTGCCTATTATTTTATAGTTGAAAAAGCATTCAAGCATCATATATGATGGCTAAAACAGCTTGCAGTACACTTCATAACATTAGGTTATCAAGTCTCCTGTAGGTTTCTTGGCACCTGGACATATTCTTAGAAAAAAGCATGCAGGAACCCCATTTTTCATGATATCTTCGTCAAATTTTAAATATAAACTGATGAGACTTTTGCCTTTCAATTCATTAACTAACTGGATTCCTCCAGGCTTATTTTCATATATTTTTACATCAAATAATAAAGTGTTCATTGTAGCACAAATCATCTTCAAGACACTTCAACTTCTATAACTGTTTGTCTTTCTAAGTTTTTTTCTACTTTAATGTTTGGGTAATAAACTGTAAAGTGTCTTCTTTTTAAAGATGTCTAAATTGTGCATGTAGTGCAAATTGTTCAGCAACTGCAATTGTTTTAGTTGGGAGATGTCATTTCTGGGGATGTGCCTCAAGCAGGCGGAGGGAGAAATGGAACAGACATAGTCTTGGAAAAAAGCTTGCAGGAACCACATTTTTCATTATATCTTCCTCAAACTTGAAATATAAACTGATAAGTCGTGTGGCTTTCAATCCATAACTGAACTGGATTCCTCCAGGTCTATTTTCATATATTTTTACATGAAATAATACAACATTCTGTGTAGTGCAAATAATTTTTGAGGCATTTCAACTATTATAATTTTTTATCTGTTTAAGAATTATCAACTCTGATTGCTTTTTAGTAGAGTCCCAAGTGTCTTCTTTCCAAAGATACCTTAATTGTGCCTGTAGCACACTGTTCTCAGGAGCTATAATTGTTTTAATTCAGGTAGGTCGTTTTCAGCTGTGAGCCCCAAAGTGGGGTTGCAGTTTAACAGGCCAGTGGACTGTCCAACGCCAAAGTGTCCATGGATTTGCCTCGATTGCTTGTGACCAGGTCATTGAGCAAACATGCAACAGAGATTCCAAGACAAAGGGTGGTTGGACAGGGCTTATACAGAATTGAGCTGCAGTACATCGCTGGATATTGTCGCAACATGAAAGGGAAGCCTTTGCAAGACAATGTGAGGCAATGGCAGGTAAATCTCCTGATATAAGGAAATGAAAAGACCTTGACAGCACACGAATTCATGCTGATGAAAAAGATGAGACCAGAATAATTTCCACCCTAGATTCCATGCTGAATCCTTTTGACACACACCAAGATGGCATTGTGTGTCTTAGCTCTGGGACAGTCGCAGCTGAAGAAATCATGAGGGATTTGCTCGCAGCTTTGGAAAAGGGGGAAAACGCTGTCAAAGAGTGTATGGACCATGTTATCACCATCAGTTGACATATTTGCTCCCATCGAAACACAAAAACTAAAGACCTTCAGTGATCAAGCAAAGACAAAGAAGAAATCTGCAGCAGGCAAGGAAGTGATTCTGCGTGCCGACAAGAAGCTATTCTCCAGACTACTCGTCATGGGTCAAAGTAGAAAGATAGACCTGCGGGAAATTCTGTCCTACTCCTTGGGAACTGTGTCATATCCTTTAGCCAGTGCTGATGGCTGAAATCAGTTCTTATGGATTTATTGGAAACTAAAGGTGGAGACTGTTTAGTTGACAAAGTTCCGGCAGCTGGAGCTATTCTCTTCGATGGCATGGCAGTCATTCAAGCCATTCGGTCCAAACCAAGTACCTTCGGAGAGCTCGCCGACACCATACTGCAGTACATAGTCAAGCTTGCTCTGAAGCACAACTGTACACGGATAGACTTTGTGATTGACCAGTATCCGGAAATGAGTATTAAAAATCTAGAACGGTCACATAGAGCTGCTGGTGATTAAAGACAGTGATTGCTTTAAGTCTGCAGTCAGACTTACCATGTTGTATTTTTTCACGGGGTTGGCAACAAAACAAGGATCATTGATTTAGCAAAGGTGTCAAACGCTCTTGGCACCAGTGTGTGTTCAGCACTTATTGGGATCCATACCTTCTCAGGCTGTGACTCTACAAGCGCCTTTTATGGCAAAGGCAAAAATAAGACCTTTTCTGTTGCTTGCGAGAAAGAGGAATACCTGGCTGCATTTACAAATTTAGGTAGCAGTTTTAACCTGGACCAGTCTACTTTTGAAATACTTTGCAAATATGTGTGCCACGTGTATGGCATTGCAAGCAAGGCAAATGTGAGACCGGAAGATGTTCCTGTTGTCTGCAAGGCTGTCTTGTACTGATTTATGTTGGTGCCAAAATTGTGCAAATGTTTTCCAGGAAACAGAGGAAAGAGCTACATGGGATGATGGCTCTGATGGTAGTGATAGGGATGATACATTTAGTCATTTAGCAGACGCTTTTATCCAAAGTGACTTACTAATGAGGGCAATCATACTGAGGAGTAAAGACGTGCTGTCATAGTTTAGGCTGATTTTGTGCTGTAATTAATCTATTGTGGAATTTTCCCAAAATTATAGGGGCAAGGAAGCATTTTGAGTAATTTCAGCCAACTTGGGCCAAAGTGTGCTTCTTCTTTTTATCTTTCTGTGACTACACAGTGCCTTCTGAAAATGTTTGATGTATAAAACATCACAGTTTTGCAATGTGTTCAATGTGTATGTTTAATTTAGCTTGGTGCCAATCTGTTAAGTTCAAGAGTATTTTCTACAAATTTGTCATATTTTATGGTCTACATTCACACTTGAGTATAGTAATGCTCCAATGTCAGTATTAAATGTTAAGGTGCATTTATAAATGTCAGTTTGAGAGATATTTTGTGTTGCTAAAATTAATAAAAAATATAGTTACAAGCAAAACCAGCAGTATAAGATTTTCGTTTTTTTTTTTTCTTCAATTCCCAATTATATACATTTATGGATTGTGACAAAAAAACTGCAGGATATTTTGTGGAGAACTTTTAACATAAAGTCCAAAAGGGTGTTGTCTATGCAAAAATGCATTAAAAAAGTAGTGCCCAGGTGTGGGAACAAAAATCACTTTCTAGACACTTTTTCCTAGTTCACCTTATGGCCTATTACTTGTAACAATGGTCTTGGACATGAATTCATTTGAATTTCTGTATTTGGTTACACTGAATATTTTGCTAATACTCTTCATGAAAAGGGGGGTTTAAAATCAACAATGAATGTTTTGTTATAATGCATTTTATTTAAATGTTTCCAGAAACAATGTACAAGCTTGTGGGATCTTCTTTTATCCTCAACCTTGACCACTTTATTAAGTATATCGATTTAAGGGCTTATTGCCAGAGACTATTTTAATCTGACCACATCAAACTTCTGACCAATGAAAAATGCCATGTATGCTTTTGCTCTTTGTTGTGCCAAATGATCTTTTAAATCACAGAATACCTGCAGCAAAAGTTCACTCCTGTGTCCTACCTCAAAAAGAGGAACAAGGGTTTGCTCTCATCGTCAGTGACTGTTCTCGAAGTGTGAAGTATTCAATGGACGTTTTGCATATCAATGATGGGTGCAACACCATTTGTTGAAGTTCTCATGCAGGGCTGCAAGGAGAACAAAAACTGATCAGCTGCTTTTGCAACAAGTCTGGATGAGAAGTCTGAAGAATGACATCTTCACACAACAGAAAGCATATCTTCGTGGACTGTGCCACCTTTGGACTCAATGATTGTGGCCAACGGTGCCAAATGGGGAAATTGTAAGGTTGAAAATAATACATTTGCTTTACTGTTGACAACCCCCATTTTACCCAAGCTATTTGAAAAACACTCTACTGTGGTCAACCCCCACCTTAACCTCATCAGAAGGGCCATTTGGAATTTCTAAGGACAAAGGAAGGCCTGCAGACCAAATGTTTGTCACACATTTAGTACAGTGGGAGAAGCTTGGTCTGATTGGTTAGTTTCAAACGTCTCACGTTTTGGTCTGATTGGTTAGTTTTGAATGGGTCATATTTGAGTTTGGTGACATCAGGGAAAAGGAAGAAGATCACAACGGTAGCTTTGTCTCTTTTTATCCTCTGATTTTCTCTGGTTAGGGCCTGCTCTTTGGCTCTCCTTCCTCTCTCTCTCTCTCTCTCTCTCTCTCTCTCTCAGGTAACATTCTATACATGCCGAGTATAATTAAGTATTTAAGTTTATCATCACATACATCCATTCGAGACTATTTTAAGTGTAACCATAAGCAGAATTTGTGTTTCCATTTGAAAGAGATTTCTGTCTATTATGTAATTGGCATTATACATTTACCTGACTGTAAATAAATTGTTACATTTTGGACCTATTCTGATTTACTCTGGAATGAATAATTATCTCAGATTGTAAAATGGACTATTGTGTGAATGGCGTCAGATAAAGAATATTATAATCAAATTCATTTTGCCCAGCTGAAACACGAACGTGCAGTGACCGAATTCAACCGCAGCTCGTTACCTTCCTTGGAACGAGATTTTAGCGGGCCTTACACACCCTAGCAGCAGCAACTATAATTTGCAGCCAGGGCGTCTAGCAACTCTCCGTTGGCTTGCGAGCTGGAAAAACCAAACTCTAGTCAGGCCAATCACATCGTGTATAGAGTCTGTGGGTGGGCTTTGCATAATGACGGTAGAGTTGCGGCGGTTCCGCGTGCTACTTGAAAACAAAGAAGCTGGTGAACAACGGTCTTTCAAAATGGCAGAGTGCGATGGATTCCGTGTGAATTCCCTGCTAATCTTGATGTGGGTCTGGCTTGTCAGGTTAAACCAGGGGTGCCCTAGCACAGAACGTCCAAGTGAGGCGAAACACTATATTCTTTAGTTCCGAAAATAGACAAAGGCATGCAGATATCACAGTAGCTAATAAAACACAGGTAGATATATATTTACTGGAGTGACATGAAGACACAAGCACACAATTACTACTATATATGGTCTGTTTATGCTGAGCCAGACTTAACTTAATTTTAAAACATGGTACTCGCTGTATATTATGAAAACAAGATTTAAAACGAAAAGACTAACTGTGTTGAGCTATATAACAAATAGCATTCATTTCTGTCAATGAATGCATCCAAACAGCTGCTCACCTAATAAAACACATAAAATATTAGAGTCTTGGGTGTTTTCATGGTTTCTACAAAATAAACTGGACATGGAGGGTAATGCGGGTATGTCATTGCGGGGACGCATTGACGCGGTCCATATCCTGTTTGAAATAGCTAATTTCTCTGGATTCAAAAACGTACGTGTTGTGCCTTTAATGCGAACAGATCAATGCGCTGATGTCGGTGCATATTAGCATAATTTAGCGATCTCAACACTGAACCAATGTGCGATTCCAGCTTAACTTCTTCAGTTAATCGTGAAGCCCCGATTAATGCTGTAGTGGTCTGGATACATGTTGCTTTAAAACCCCTGCTTGTGTTGTGTTTGTATTGTATATGTGCACTGGAAGCTTCAGCAGCAAGAAAAATTCCTTGTGTGTGCAAGCACACTTGGCAATAAAGCTCTTTCTGATTCTGATTCTGATGTTTGAGGTTTCCTTGCATCATGGGGAAAATTACATTTAGAAGGCTAAATGCTGTGCCATTCTGTTCTACTTTGGGCTTTTCTAAAACAAAATGCAATCATTAACAGTAATCTGTGTTAAGCAAATCATTTACGAGGCATTATGGTTAGATTATGACACAAACAAGCAATGACAAACGAGTCACACGATCAAGTGTCTCATACTAATGCGTGAGACTGCTCTGTACAGACCTGCTTGCGACATAAAATTGACATTGCTGTATGCGAAAAGAGCAGAGGAGTAAAATGGGACACCCAATCAACATCAGAAATGCATAAACATATACATATCACTGAGATGAATGCTGATGTAGTGATGATGCCAGAATGGTGATGAAAATGGCAGCCGTGTCTTTGAAAACAGGGCAAGAGAGTCCTAATGAAAGTGATTGCTGAAACAAATCGAAACGAAAGAAATCCACGAGGAGAGGACTGCATGCTTCTGAAATCTGAAACGTGAGATTAAGCTCATTTGTGACAAGTAGAAACTCGCGTCTGTTGCCGCAACGCTCAATGAACACTCAGAATGATAGGCTGACATGGACTTAAAACACCACTGTAGCATTTAACATTATTAACGTTTCAACTTTATGTAGGACCATCAATCGATCGCTAAGGAACGTCAGGATCGTCAACTGTGAACGCCAGTGTCAGTATCTGCAAAGGTATTAATGGGTGGGAACAAAACTTATATACTACAGATGACGAATATGTTACAAGCACGCCAGGCTCCACCCCCTCCCAAGCACCACGCACAGCATCTCCCGAGTACTGATCACTCACACCTGCAGCTCATCATCACCTCATCACTGCCTGCACTTAAGCCCCACGCTCTCACACTATCACTGTCCGGTCTCGTTTGCACAACGCTAACCTGTTTGCTTACCTCAAGGACTCTCCCGTGCTACTTACCTGCTTCCTCGTCTCCAGTGTGTCTCCTAGTCCTAGTCCTAGTCCTAGTCCTAGTCCTAGTCCTAGTCCTCGTCTCCTGTCTCCATTGTCTCACTGGCTTCTGTGTTCTGTTCACCTGGTTCTCCTACGAAAGATATTGAGTATTTTCATCCAGTTATCTGCATTACCCTGCCATTCATCACTCTGACTGCTCACCTGATCCACTCTGCACTCTGGACACTCAATAAACTGTTTATATTTCATTCACCTGTTCTCCGTCTCTCTGTATTATAACAGAAGACCGGACCAACACAACAGAGTGCCAGAATGAGTGCCCCAGATTCATTTCAGGAGTTGGTTGACACTCTCACCACCACTCCTCCCGCACCTTCACCATAACCAGCGATCACTTCCGACATAGACACCGTTTCTCTTTCACCACCGGTGAATGCCAGTCCCATGGCCAAACTGGCGCCCTTCTCTGGCTCGGCGGAGGATTGCAACGGATTCCTTCTCCAATGCTCGCTGGTCCTGGAGATGCAACTGCACCTGGACCCCACCGAGCGATCCAAAGTGGCCTTCATCATCTCCCAACTGTCTGACAAAGCCCTTCGATGGGCGGAACCACTATGGTCTCAGAATATTCCGCTTACCCACTCTCTCTCCAGCTTCATCAGCCACTTAAAGGAGGTCTTCGGAAAACCCTTGTGAGATTCAGCAGTTGGCGAGCAACTCTATCATTTAAAACAAGATATGAAGTCTGTTAATGAGTATGCCCTCCATTTTCACACCCTCGCCGCTTTCAGTGGATGGAACGAACAGTCTCTACTGACCACTTACTGTCAAGGTTTGGATCCTCGGGTGCGGTTGCATCTCGCTGCATACGAGGACACCATCGGGCTTGAACGGTTCATTCAACTCTCCATCCATTTCGCCACTCGTATGCAGTCGTGTATGGAAGAACACCGGGGCCAGCCGCTATGCATTCCATCCCTCCACCGGCCAGAGCCTGTCAGCCCTCCAGAACCAGCCCACGAACCCATGCAGTTCGAGAACTCCCGTCTGTCTATGGCTGAGCGGCGGAGATGGCTGACCCAGAACCTATGCCTCTACTGTGAAACACCCGGGCATTACATCACTGAATGCCTAGTCCGCCCTCCTCGTCCATTGGTGAGTGCAATCATCCCGTCTCTTAGTAAAATGAAGCCTATACCCGTCTATACCCGTTCCTGTCTGTGTCGTTAATGTTAAACAAACAAACAACAACAACAAACAGTAGCAGTAGTATTTTATTACTGACCATTTACTTGATTACTTGAGAACTTTTTATCTATATTAAGCAATTGCTTTTTGCTGTGGTTTACTTTTTGGTCATATTTCCCACCCTAAGCGATCATGTTATTAAAGCTAGATAGCACACAACTGGACCAGCCTTTTTTTTGTAAAACCAAACAAGATTCATACATTTTGTTTGTTTTATTGCCATGTGTGACTATTGTGAATCTAACATAGAGATATGGTAAATGTGGCATCCTAATTATGAAAAAAAAAAAAAAAAAGAAACACAATTTTTTTTCACAAATTTCTGGAAATGACCACCACAAAATCAGTCATTTTAATCTCACAAAAAATATTTTATATTATATTTTATATTTTATATATTATATTATATTATATTATATTATATTATATTATATTATATTATATTATATTATATTATATAGTGAAATCCTGGTGGGATTGAGCTCTGAGGAAGTGCAAGTTTATTAATACTTTGTTCAATTTGAATAAATTAATTTGCTTTGCAAGTAATTTTGTGATTCTGCATTTCCTTTTATACGTTTTTTATTGTGTGATATAGGTCTTAAATTTAATTCATAATGGTCTTAAAAAGGTCTTTAAAAGTCTTAAATTTGACTTATTAATTTGAAATATTTTACGTTTTTAATGCTGTAAATATGTCAATATTGTACGTGTATGAAAACGCAAGTAAATGTATGTGTTGTAGAACCACACTTTACATAAAAATAGACACGTATTCTAATGAGATCACATTGGCACATCAGTAATGTCATTTTGATCAAAGTTCAGATATATGTTCTATGTTCAGATACACTGTTAGACATTTCTGTAATTTGTACAGTTATTTACTATATATCACCCAGTATAATACTGTAAATTCTCTTTACAGTAAATAACTGTAATTCCTGTTGCATCATGGGTATTTTCTATGACGTCAAAGACCAAATACAGTGATTTCCTGTATTTTAAAAAAATAAAGTATAATACTGTATTTACCACAACGGCCTATTTGGCACAATTGGGATCGACAGGATTTGCTTTAGATTTATATTAGGAACCATCAGTGCAGCGTTGAAAGTTTTACCCGAGGAGAGAGTTCACGGTTCCAGAGAACATATGAGCTGTGTCCGGACACCCTGCAAAGATTTTTCATCCCCCGTGAGAACGGCAAACAAGCAAGGTAAGTGTGATTTGTACTAGCCGCGGTTGTCTGCACCCCAATTTTAGCTTGTCAGCATTGGTAGTAAAAACTGAGGTAAACCTAACGTTTTATGAATTTATTGAATTAGATTAGGAACCGGTGCAGCGTTGTAAGTTTTGCCCGAGGAGAGAGCTCACAGTCCGGACAACATACTTTACATAACGTTAGGTTATCATTTTCTTAAACTTTGCTGCTAACAACTGAGGCAAACCTAACGTTTTATTTAAAAAAAAATTAGTTTATTGAATTAGATTAGGAACCAGTGCAGCCAGCGTCGTGTGTAACGTTACTGCCCGAGCTCCCGGCCCGGACAACATACTTTACATAACGTTAGGTTATCATTTGCTTCAGCTTTGGTACTAAAACTGAGGTAACATAAACCTAACGTTTTATTTTTAAAAAGACTTAACGTTAGTGAGTTTATTGAATTAGATTAGGAACCAGTGCAGCCAGCGTTGTAAGTTTTGCCCGAGGAGAGATCTCACGGCCCGGACAACATACTTTACATAACGTTAGGTTATCAATTGCTTCAGCTTTGGTACTAAAACTGAGGTAACATAAACCTAACGTTTTATTTTTAAAAAGACTTAACGTTAGTGAGTTTATTGAATTAGATTAGGAACCAGTGCAGCCAGCATTGTAAGTTTTGCCCGAGGAGAGATCTCACGGCCCGGACAACATACTTTACATAACGTTAGGTTATCAATTGCTTCAGCTTTGGTACTAAAACTGAGGTAACATAAACCTAACGTTTTATTTTTAAAAAGACTTAACGTTAGTGAGTTTATAGAATTAACTTTATAAATACAATGAAGATTTTGTTTATCGAGCATATTAAGCATACATTAGGACGACGTTAGTTAGTAAATTAGCGTTGGCCACTAGTTGCAAAAATAATGTCGTTAACAAGCAAAGTTTACATTTGGATTGACATTATTTATTTTACATTTTAGATAAGAATACCAGGAGCCTGCCTGTGCTGTGCGACACTGGAACTCGGTAAGTAACGTTACTCTTTGTTTCTCCACATATTACTGATAATTCAAAGTTTTTCTTGTATGTTTTAGTCGGGTCTGTTTAAAGGGTAACTAAACCCACAAAATTATTTAGTTTTTCCACCTCTTTTTAGCTGTAACTAGCCAAATACCATGTTTTTTTTTTCATAAATTATATTATACTAAAATAATCCAGGACTGACAGATTATAATTTTATTTTCTGGAATTTAAGCAGTCCTGGACAATTTTTGGATGATTTTGGCAGATGAAATATAATTTATGAAAAAAAAAACATGGCAAAACTTTAGAATAATGTTGCTCAAGTGCAAACCTGAATACATTTCTGAACACAAAAGAAGATGAAGAATGTTTGTAACCTAACAGATTGAGGCACCATTCACTTCTATAGTAATTTTTTCCTACTATGGAAGTGAATGGTGCCTCACAATTGTCTGGTTACAAACATTCTTTAAAAGGTTTAGGCATTCTTTTTAAGGTTTAACAACAGGGCGAGTAAATGACAGAATTTACTTCTTTTTTTTTTTGGTGAACTATCTGTTTAATGACGGACCATTATTCTAAAGTGTTTCCAAAAACATTTAAAGCAAAGGCACTAAGGGTGATGAAATTTAAAATATCTTTATTCTCTTAATTTTCTCTTGCTTTAAGTTTTTTTCGTGAGGAAAAACCCAGAGGAGGGAACAAGATGCACCACCAAAACCGGAGTGAGTCGGAAGACCGGGGAAGTTGTGAACAGGAAGACAACTGTAATCAACAACAGAGTGTCATCCTTCCTTCGCCACCTAATGGAGTTTGAATGGAAAAACTTGGACTAGGTGAGACACTTTTTTAATAGGATATGTAATGTACACAGACACTTACGCTGCATTCACACAGGGCGTCATGCCGGTTAGAAATGTTGTCTGACTTGAGACAGTGCCAACGCCACGTGACCGTGACGTATGGCATCAAAGTACCGCGAGAGCGATTCGAGAGCAGCCACTAATACAGCCGGTGCAGTTTCTCCAGAGCGACTGCACGGACTTTGATGATGACAGAGCTGTTCCACGATTGGCCAGATTCTCCGCATGACAGCGATCACATGTGTTTCGTGTTTATTCTAAAACCTTCAGTTCCTCTAATGCGCACAAATCTGTTTTTTTATAACAGTTAAACCTCTTTTCATGTAGTTGCGACATTATATTGTCATGTTTATCAAAATAAAACATGAAAAACGTAGACCCCCACTTCATTGATAGTTTAGGCTTGTATGTTAACTTTATTCTTGTACAAACACACGCTGTATTAAGCAGTGCATAAAGTATTACATGACAAAAAATGTCTCTGAAACATCTGTGTATTGACAAATATTGCATTTATTTCACTTCAGCTGATAAAGTGTGCAAACACAGCGAGAGCGTCACTGCGGGAAGCAGAAAGTGTCAGACTTCACGTCTCCGTTTGCAGCTCCTCCCCGCCTGCACGCGGCTACTCTCGCCGATTGGTTGCATCCGGCCACAGCTGATGTCGAACACACCTTTCAACTTCTGCCGCTTGCAACGTGAGTAAAGCGACGCGCGCGATGGAACCGACAATTCAGTTCAGCAACGCATGACGTCACCCATTCAAAGTAAATGAGAAGCGTTAACGCCGGTGCCCCGTGTGAATGTAGCATTAAGTTTGAGGATACCTTACTAAAGCTAATGCAGTATACATGTAATCCATCCTGCAATAAAAGGTTACATTGTTGTTTTTGATTAAATAGTTTGTGAAATCATGTTGAGGTGATTCAGTAATATTACTTTTTTGGAGCATGTAGTTTGTGCTGCTGCTACTATTATGTACTGACAGTTTTCTTTAGTTTTTTACTCAATATCAATTTTGTTAAGCTAAATAACAGAGACACCTCTCTAATATGCAATCAGGTTCAGCATAACTACAAAGTACATTCTTCAAAATATTCATAACATTGAATCACCAGATAAAACAAAAACTGAACATTTCATTTCACATCTTCATGAAGGCATTGTAGGACTGGATTAGACTAGACAGCATACGTTTAGCTAGGTGTACCTCAAAGTGTTAACTGTCTATAAAATAGTATTTTACCATTATGATGAATTGTAATGGGATTATTATTCTTTATTAAATTCCAACAGTGTAAAAAGTTTGTGTATACTCAAATTGTATGACTAACTTCATATCATTCTTATCTAGAGGGACTTATTGCCATAATGGAGCAGAATCCTGGTTCCTGTTTGAAATCATCCAATGTGGAAGATGGCACAGATCGGTACAGACATGAAACTTGTGTTTGTGTTGTGTTGTAATAACTTGTTTCAGAATTAATTTGCTCTTTGTTTATATTTTATTCATGTATGTGTATTTTGCACCAAAGTTACAGTATTCTTCAACCAACTATTTACAGTATTCTACCAACTATTTTCTGCAGAGTTTTTAAAATTGTAGCTCAAACAGTGTGTGGCACTAGCAAGGTCATGGGTTCAATTCCCAGGGAAAGCAAGAACTGACAAAATGTAAAATGTGTATCTTGAATGCAATGCAAGTCGTCTGCCAAATGCATAAATGTAAATTAAATGTAAAATAAGTGATATTGAATGCACTCTGATTACTTTTATACATGATTTTCTGAAAAGATTTGATTCGAGGATGTTTTAAAGTGAACTTTTTCCACACATTTACATGTTTAAGTTAAAGCACTTAAAATGTTTTAAATAAAGAATTGTATATTTCATAATAATTGTCTGTTTGGATTACTTCTGTAGGATAGATTAATGTATAAGAATTAATGTAATTCAGTAAGTATTAATGATTGAATAGGATTAGGATTAATGCACTGTTAACCAAGGTTTACAGTAACGGTACTGTATTACAAAATTACAGTAACATGTAGTTACTGTAAACTGAAATGCGGTTATTGTACTGTAAATCTCAAATACAGTAACTTACTGGCAACAGTGTTGCCAGTAAGTTACTGTAAAATCTCTTATAAATGTCTAACAGTGTATATATGTTCAGATGAAGCTGACATTTTGATACCTGATATTGAATTGTTGTAATGCATTCTAAAATAACAAATAATGAAACAATTACTGTTAAAAGCATGAAGAAATCCACATCCACAATCCACAAATGAAAAACCACTATTATTAATGTTATTAAAATTGAAAAAAAGAGATTTATTTCCGAGATGGGAATATGAATCGTCTTTTAAGAAGTCTTTTCGCAGACACCATGAACTCCTCTGTCATGAATGTGTAGATTATAGGGTTAAGCATTGGAGGAAGTGCAGAGGTCAGAGAGAGATTAATGATCCTTGTGTTAGTGTTAATAAAGGACCAAAATGCATATGTAAACGTGATGGCAACATAGAATATAGCAACTAATATTAAATGAGCAGTACATGCCTTTGTGGCTCTTTGACGGTCTTGTGGGGTTGTGATTCTGAACAATGTCACAGATATGCATGTATATGAAAAGATAATGAAAAACACTGGGAAGCCAATGATTATTGCTGGAAACAAATTGGCAATAACAGAATTTGGGAAATTATTGTTACACGCAGAACGATATATAGGTCCATGATCACAGTAGAAACTGTTAACAGTGACAATAACTTTGCAGAAAGAAAGTCGGCTCAGGAAAATTGCTCCAGTGATTGTTAGCAACAGTGCCAGTATCCACGAAGCACCAATTATAACAAGCATTGATCTATGGGTCACAATCATATGATACCTCAGTGGTAAACAAATAGCTACCAATCTGTCAAAAGGACAAAATAGTTAGAATTAGTGACTTTATTGTGAGAAATAAATAAACAGAGAACATATTGTACAAACACAATCCATACAAGATCCACTGATTCCCAAACAAAAATGTGTCCAGTAGCTGAGGGATTACAGCGGTACTCTCACAAATGTCTGTCAGTGATAAATTAAAGACAGCGATATATTTAGGAGTGTGAAGATTTCTGTCCGTAACGATAACAAACATGAGGCAGGAGTTTCCAAGCACAGTAATAATGTAGACAAAAAACAGAAATATATAATATCTCATGTGAGGTATACCAGAAAAACCACTGATATAGAAATAAGATGCAATGGAAATATTGTCTTTTTCAATGAAATCTTGATTCATGGTGATTTCACTCACCGACACCGCATTCATGCTGTCTATGACCTGGGTAGAAAAGCACAAATTGGGTTAAATTACACACTGCAAAACTGCTCGGGTTATGTATATAACCCTTGTTCCCTGAGAAGGGGAACGAGCACTGGATCGGAACGACGCTTTTGGGATGCTCCCTTAGCATCAGCGAATCTGAAACCAGAATGCCAACTAGGCCAATCCGATTGGCGTGCGTGATGTCATCGTGACGGCATACCCGGAAGTATAAAAGGGGAGCTGGAACGTAATGGCGGTAGTAATTGCTCTGAAGCATGCGCTCCGAGGTGTGGCGTCGGGATGCAGTGCTCGTTCCCCTTCTCAGGGAACAAGGGTTATATACATAACCCGAGCAGTTCCCTTTCGAGGGAACTCGCACTGCATCGGAACGACGCTTTGGGGAACGAGTACCCACTAGGACACACCGAAGGGTAGCACCTGCCCTAGTGTGAAGCCGGAGACCGGGCACAGCTAGGACTGGAGCACCCTAGCACCAGGCGTCGTAGGGAGATCCAGGCTATAGAACCTGATAAAAGTGTGTGGGGTAGCCCACCCGGCCGCCTCGCAGATATCCTGCAAGGGGACCCCAGAAAGAAGGGCCACCGAAGAGGCCATGCCTCTGGTGTAATGAGCCCTCACGGCCACAGGTGAAGGCAAACTGCGCACCTGGTAGGCCATGGTAATCGCCTGGACAATCCAGTTACTGATTGTCTGGGTAGACGCAGGCAATCCCTTCTTAGCTGAACCAAAACACACCAACAGTTGTTGTGATCTCCGGTCCCACTTTATATTAAGTGGCCCTAATACCTGTGAACTTACATGGTAACTACATGTGTACATAGTATGTAACTACAGCGTAAGTACACACTGGTACATAGTATCTACAGCTGTAATATTTGTGTACCTACACATTATGTAACAACTAACGGAATGGTATGCGTAAGTACAAATGTGTAACAGCACATTGGTAACAACACTTTTTTCACTTCAGTAAGTACACGTGTAACAGGAATTATGTAACTACATTTTGTAACAACAATATGTATTTAATCAAGTGATCCCTGGTCATACCATGTATTTATGACTAGCAGGACTAATGTTGAATTACAGTGTACTTACATGGTAACACCTAAGGAAAGGTAAACAATATAAAGTCTAAAAAGGTCATCCTTACTGTATTATTTAAAACACTGTATTTACAGTGTACTTACATGGTAACTCCTCAGGAACTGTCCACTTAATATATAGTGTAAAATGTTCATAATTACTGTGTATTATGCAAAACCCAAACTTCTGTGCAACACTGTATTTACAGTGTACTTACATGGTAACTCCTCAGGAACTGTCCACTTAATATAAAGTGTAAAATGTTCATAATTACTGTGTATTATGCAAAACCCAAACTTCTGTGCAACACTGTATTTACAGTGTACTTACATGGTAACTCCTCAGGAACTGTCCACTTAATATAAAGTGTAAAATGTTCATAATTACTGTGTATTATGCAAAACCCAAACTTCTGTGCAACACTGTATTTACAGTGTACTTACATGGTAACTCCTCAGGAACTGTCCACTTAATATAAAGTGTAAAATGTTCATTATTACTGTGTATTATGCAAAACCCAAACATCTGTGCAACACTGTATTTACAGTGTACTTACATGGTAACTCCTCAGGAACTGTCCACTTAATATAAAGTGTAAAATGTTCATAATTACTGTGTATTATGCAAAACCCAAACTTCTGTGCAACACTGTATTTACAGTGTACTTACATGGTTACTCCTCAGGAACTGTCCACTTAATATAAATTGTAAAATGTTCATAATTACTGTGTATTATGCAAAACCCAAACATCTGTGCAACACTGTATTTACAGTGTACTTAAGTGGTAACTCCTCAGGAACTGTCCACTTAATATAAAGTGTAAAATGTTCATAATTACTGTGTATTATGCAAAACCCAAACTTCTGTGAAACACTGTATTTACAGTGTACTTACATGGTAACTCCTCAGTAACTGTCCACTTAATATAAAGTGTAATCGTTAGGGTAAATGTTGTGTACCATCAGTGTTGTTACATGAAAATTTCATAGGAACTTCCCACTTACTTGAAAGTAATTTAACAATTGCATTAGTAAAATGTCAAAGTATTAAACCTTGATTACCTCTCGGTAAATCAAGTATAGAGGACTGCAAAAAAGAGGGGGGGGGGGGGTAGTAAAGCTAAACAATGTTTATTAACATATTAAACTCAAAAGTTTAACAGATTCTGAAGCAAAACTTCAGTGTACTTGCAGCTGGGTTAACACTAGAACAGCAGTGTATAATTCTTGATATTAATTATTGTTCTGAAATGGTAACTGAGTTTAATTTGACAATTTTGATCATGGTTTAAGGAACATCACAGTTTAGCACAGTGAACTGGAGTGAATTACAAAATGTACCTTAAAGGGTTAGTTCACCCAAAAATGAAAATTATGTCATTAATTACTCACCCTCAGGTCGTTCGACACCCGTAAGACATTCGTTCATCTTCGGAACACAAATGAAGATATTTTTGTTGAAAGCTGATGGCTGAGAAAGGCCTCCATTGACATTCAGTACATTTACACTCACAAGACCCATAAAAGGCACTAAAAACGTCGTTACAAAGTCCATCTCACTACAGTGGCTCTACAATAATTTTTCAAAGCGACGACAATAGTTTTTGTGCCAAAAACAAAAACAAAATAACGACTTTATTCTACAAGTTCTTGTCTTCCTTGTTGTTCTCGGCCGTGAACTCACAAAGCACCACGATGCATGCGCGAGAATATGACGTAGAGCCGGCGTTCGGGAATCCATGAAATGCACACTTTAGTCACATTTTGAGCACTACGCACTAAGACCTAAAGCACGATCAATGTAGAATTCAACAGCTTAGATACGGCGCGTCTTCCTCTGCTCGTTGTAAACAAATCTCCACCTCGCTTCTGGGTCACGTGTCCGAACGCCGGTTCTACGTCATATTCTCGCGCATGCGTCGTGTTGCTTCCTGAGTTCACATCCGAGGCCTACACGGAAGACAAGGACGTGTTGAATAAAGTCGTTATTTTGTTTTTGGCACAAAAACTGTTGTCGTTGCTTCGTAAAATTATTGTAGAGCCACTGTAGTGAGATGGACTTTGTAACGACGTTTTTAGTGCCTTTTATGGGTCTTGTGAGTGTAAATGTACTGAATGTCAATGGAGGCCTTTCTCAGCCATCAGCTTTCAACTAAAATATCTTCATTTGTGTTCCTAAGATGAACGAATGTCTTACGGGTGTCGGACGACATGAGGGTGAGTAACTAATGACATAATTTTCATTTTTGGGTGAACTAACCCTTTAACAATAACATCAAAACATAAATACGTAGATTGGAGGTTTTGTCTTTCTATCTCACTTTATATTTTATTGGCAGCAGTTTACGCTCTTTTTTGGATTTTTCTATGTCAGACCTTAGGTCTGCTGTCAGTGACTGCAGGCACCTCTTTGCAAAGTCACAGAGTTTCTCCTCTTTGACTCTGAACTTTGAGATGCTTCTGTAAAACTCTGGATCAACAAACTTTATTTCAGCCACAACAGCTGTTAATGCCAGTGTATTTCGGTCAACCCCGACTTTGGCGCATGCCTTACTGATACTCCCTTCTTTCTTGAAGGCGTGAAGAACTTTATTGTACCGCTTCAGTACATCTTCTGGGGTTGTTGCTGTAGAAAGAATAACAAAATTAAAACCAGAAAAAAACTAGACTTGCATCAAACTGATACATTTCCAGTTAAAACACACACCACACAAACATATAACAAATTCTTGGTGTTCTTGAACTGCTAGCATTTTTTTCAATTCCTATCATACAAATCATGTTTGCATTTCTCAGACATATTCTAAATATGTTAATGTTCTAACAATATTGGAAATAAATCCAAACTAGGGGTCAACTGATTTTTTCAGGGACGTTATCAGTACCAATTGTAGTCAGGGAGACTGATAACCAATATGTGCAATGTGTTATATGGAGTAAATACATATCAACAGAAAGATGAGATTCAAAAACAGAACATGCGCTTACCACGTGAACTGTGCTTCGTATTTGACCTGGTAGCACCCTTGGTCTTCTTTTTATGACCTCTTTTCCTCTTCCGAGGAATTTTGCTATCAGATGACCCTGAAGAGGAGCAAGAACTCAGGGACTCCTCATCAGTGCCACTGGTGCTGCATTCAGTGCTTGAGTCCAAGATTTTCTTAACTTTCTTTTTTGCCCCTCTGTCTAAGAACACAATAACACATTTAGGTAGACATAAAGTCAAACATGCTTAGAGAAGTAATCAGCATTTCATGATTGATGTGGAATCACTATCAGTAATTACTTTATTTTAAGGGTCCAGAATAATGCATTAGTTAAGCATTAATTAAGGATTAACTTGTTCACAACTAAGCATTAGTTAAGCACGAACACACTAGTAATTAATGATTAACTTTACATTTTAAGAGTCCGTAATTATGCATTAGTTAAACTAGTAATTAATGATTTGCTTGTTCACAATTATGCATTAGTTAAGCATGGACACAATAGTAATTAATGATTAACTTAACATTACAGTAAGGCCATATTAGACATTATTTACAACTTAATAAGCCATACATTATTTTTGTGTAGCGATGTAATTAGATTTCTGTGTATTTTCTGTTAAGTTAACTGAACAATAAGCTAGTAATTATTTAATTACTGCTGATTTTGCCGTTATAAATTGCTAAAATAGTGTAATAAAGACAATTTAACCCCCTATTCTGAAGTGAAAGTTTTATCCTCATTAATTATGACACTTATTGAGTAATATTTAAGTTTATTAACCAGAATAAGCCAATAATTAAGCATAACTACCATTAATACAGTACTACTAAAGGCAATTTGACCCCCTGTTCTAAAGATAAGTTCTTATTTACACTATTGGTTTGTTTAGCAGTTATTCTGCAACGTGATCTCACGAGAATGTGTATTTTTATGTAAAATGTCTGGTTCTACATTCATCTAACACGTACAACATTGACATCTCTAAACATTTCGCTGTTTGTGACTTCTGCTGCAAACTCGGTTCAAAGGATTATGATAAACAAAACTACACTTTAAAACTCTAAAATGAATAACATTTCTGTAATCATTTAACCATTATTTATCATGTAATATTTATTTTGTTTGCTGTGGGACAGAATGACTAAAAAGTACACCAAAACGCAACATAAATTCACAAAATACACCTATTTAATTTGTTCGCTGTAATCCTCATCTTTAGAATCCATACGATGATCTTTATCCAGCGATCTTCATCTTCATCTTAATGTTAACTGGGACCGTAAACAAATCCTGCGCACGTTATGAATTAGTGATGTGTCGTCCATGAACGATTCGTTCATTTTGAACGAATCTTTAATATGACTCAAGAATATCGGGTTGTCTCAGAGAGCGATTCGTTCATTTTGTGTTGACTGTGCATGCGCAACATCCCATATGTTCTGTACAGGAAACAGAAAAGATTAGTTCACCAGTCTCGAGTCATTCGTTCATCAAGTCCCAGCCCATAGGCAAGGCTATGCAGTCACCGGAAACAGAAAAGATTAGTTCATCTCTCGAGTCTTCTCATTCAAATCGTTCGTTCAAGTCCCCATAGGCTGAATGCAGAAACAGCTCATCTCTCAAGTCTCGTTCTTTTGTCACGTGACGTGACAGCCGTGTTGGATACAGAAATTAGTTAATTCCTTTACAGTCTATGGTTAATTCACAATTCCTTACAAACAAGTGAGGTTTTTTATGTTTGTTTAGTTCAGTTTTTTTTTAGCTAGTTTAATTGATTTTCCTATGAAGCCTGGACACAATGGATTGTTCAGAACGGATAGGCATAACAAATGTTTATTGCACATATCTTCTGATGATTTTATAATAATAAATATATTACAACATGCAGTCAATAATACGACTGTAATATTGTATATGTTGCGAGACACTGAACAGGAAAGCGGTCACGTGAAAAAAGAACAAACAACTTGAACAAGAAGACTCGGGAGATTAACTAATCTTTTCTGTTTCCGGTGACTGCATATTGCATATGGGTCTGGGACTTGATGAACGAATGACTCAAACCCGAAGACTCGAACCTGGTGAACTAATCAATTCTGTTTCCGGACGCATGTATTACATGAGGCTGTCACGGCCCAGATCAGACATGATGCCGGAACTAACGGCTCATACCCGAGAGGTGAACTAAACTTTCCAGGGAACAGACGTGTTTAAATGTGAAGTGACAAAGGAAAGCACGATTTGGATCGGGAGGTGAGGTGAACTAACAGACTGCATACATAGACTGAAGCAATTTAAGCAATTCATTAATCATTTATTTCTCAAAGTTTGACCATGGCTGCATTAGCTTATATTTTGTTTTATTCCAAAAGTACTAAATGTGTTGAAAAATGTAGCATGTAACGTTTTAATTTGATTCTGCTGAAATGAACGAAATGACTTGAAAAAAGATTTGTTCATTTTGCTGAACGAGATTCAATGATCCGAGTCAGTAAAATGATCCGAACTTCCCATCACTATTATGAATTAAAAAATCTCGTTTTACGGCAGTGATATCAAACGCTTATTGGCTCTCGCCTGCTTCATCACAGATTGCGACATGCCGTGTTTTGGTGTTTGAATGAGAAACCAAACGCGTGCACGCCTTCAAAAAGTGGAGTTAAGCTTTAATTTAATAACTTAAATTCTCTGTATCGCCAGAGAGGACTCGACTGCAAAACATCGCAATTTGGATTACTATTGGTACCGCTTTTGACATTTTCACAATAAAGAAATTATTGTGATTACACTTTTGTTATGTTTTTTCTTTATACGTTCACCCTAACGTTACATACTTTTAAGAAATGGTTATGTGTAGGTTTAGAGGTTTGAGTGAGATTAGTGGCTCAACAAATAATTTTAATGCTATATTGTTACTAAAATGTAAATTTTCCAAAACATTTCTGCTCATTAAGTTGTATTGTCATTTTTTATTCTGTTTGTTATGTTTGGGTTTAGGGATTTAACACCTATCTATAAAATGGTACAAGGGAAATTGTACATCTTTTTTTTTAATATAAAATATATTTTAAGTTTTTTTTCTCTGTAAAATCATAATACTTTTGTGTAAATGTTAACGTTACCTTTCACCATTTATCCAAATATACAAAAAAAAAAGTATGTTTTGTGTCTGTAAAAGCTGCTTATGAATTTATAGGCTTAATTGTTGGCTTATTCTGGTTAATAAACTTAAATATTACTCAATAAGTGCCATAATTAATGAGGATAAAACTTTCACTTCAGAATAGGGGGTTAAATTGTCTTTATTACACTATTTTAGCAATTTATAACGGCAAAATCAGCAGTAATTAAATAATTACTAGCTTATTGTTCAGTTAACTTAACAGAAAATACACAGAAATCTAATTACATCGCTACACAAAAATAATATATGGCTTATTAAGTTGTAAATAATGTCTAATATGGCCTTACTGTAATGTTAAGTTAATCAATAATTACTATTGTGTCCATGCTTAACTAATGCATAATTGTGAACAAGCAAATCATTAATTACTAGTTTAACTAATGCATAATTACGGACCCTTAAAATGTAAAGTTAATCATTAATTACTAGTGTGTTCATGCTTAACTAATGCTTAGTTGTGAACAACTTAAAGGGATAGTTCACCCAAAAATGAAAATTAGCCCATGATTTACTCACCCCCAAGTCATCCTAGGTGTATATGACATTCTTTTTTAAGACGAATAAAATCGGAGTTATTTTACAAAAGTCCAGGCTAATCAAAGCGTTAGAATTGGATTTATAGTTGCTCTGTTTTTGAAATCCATAAAAAGTGCATCTGTCTGTCATATAACTGCTCCACGTGGCTCCGGGGTGTTAATAAAGGCCTTCTGAAGCGAATTGACGCGTTTGTGTAAAAACATATTCATATATATAACTTTATCAAGTAAACTTTCGACCGACCGCATTCCATGGAAAAGTGTTGAATGTTGAAAGTGAAACTCAAGATGTGTACGTGACGTCATGACGAGCACACCTGGTCGTGTTAGTCTTTCGATCAGCAGGGTAACTTTCAACAATTTTTCCATAAATTGAACAGGAAAGGCGGTCGGTCAAAAGTTTAGTTGATAAAGTTTTAAATATGGATATTTTTCTTACACAAACGCATCGATGCGCCTCAGAAGGCCTTTAGGCCTTTATTAACACCCCAGAGCCGTGTGGAGCAGTTATTTGATGGGCAGATGCACTTTTTATGGACTTCAAAAACAGAGCAACTATGAATCCAATTCAAATGCTTGGATTAGCCTGGACTTTTGTAATATAACTCAGATTTTATTCGTCTGAAAGAAGAATGTCATATACACCTAGGATGACTTGATGGTGAGTAAATTATGGGCTAATTTTCATTTTTGGGTGAACTATCCCTTTAATCCTTAATTAATGCTTAACTAATGCATTATTCTGGACCCTTAAAATAAAGTGTTACCAAATTGGGTCATAAAACAGTCAATAGAGCAAAACAGATATATGTTTCTTACTTGAGAGTTTTAGGACAGTTTGACGGAGAAAATCTCGTTCCTCTTCAAGTGCCTTTATTGCCTGGGCCATGACCATCAGCTTGTCTTTGTCATCCAAGGAGGAAGACTCCTCCTGTCCTCCTTTATAAACAATGTAATATCAACAACATATTTTGTTTTATGAACAAGTAATAGAAAATCAGCGGTATCACAGTTTTCATATATGAAGGCCAGTATCACTGATATTAGTAATTTATACTAATGTTTTGATGAAAACTAAAAAGTTAAAATTTAAAAAAAATGTCAGGCTTCAAAAACTATCATTTTTAATTTAAGTGAACTTAAAATAATTCTTACACCCGTAAGATATTTTAGATTTAGTCCGAGAGCTTTCTGTCCCTCCATTAAAAATGTATGTACGGTATACTGTCCATGTCCAGAAAGGTAATAAAAACATCATCAAAGTAGTTCATGTGACATCAGTGGGTTCGTTAGAACTTTTTGAACCATCGAAAATTCTTTTTGGTCCAAAAATAACAAAAACTACGACTTTATTCAGCATTGTCTTCTCTTCCGGGTCTGTTGACAATCCGCGTTTACAACACTGCAGTGGCGCTGCTGACGTAAGACGCTGCTGACGTGTTATCTGGTGTGCCGTGTATTCGCATTCAAATAAATATGTCTGAGCAAAAAATGCAAGTCTTCCTCTGTGTCGAAATCCTTAGACATGTTTGCGAAGGTTGTTTTGTTTACAGTGTGTGTCTCCCTCAGACTGTAAACAAAGCTCGGGCGTACCAGATAACACGTCAGCAGCGCCACTGCAGTGTTGTAAACGCTGATTGTCAACAGACCCGGAAGAGAAGACAATGTTGAATAAAGTCGTAATTTTTGTTATTTTTGGACCAAAATGAATTTTCGATGCTTCAAAAAGTTCTAACGAACCCACTGATGTCACATGAACTACTTTGATGATGTTTTTATTACCTTTCTGGACATGGACAGTATACCGTACATACATTTTTAATGGAGGGACAGAAAGCTCTCGGACTAAATCTAAAATATCTTAACCTGTGTTCTGAAGATGAACGGAGATCTTACGGGTGTGGAACGACATGAGGGTGAGTCATTAATGACATAATTTTCATTTTTGGGTGAACTATCCCTTTAAGACTGTTCATCGACAAAACAAACATTTTGGCATAAATGTGTGTGTTATTGTTCGTTCAAGCGCGATACTGGCGTGCAAGTCTTTCTGAGTGTTGTGTGTGTGTCAGGATGTTCTTTTTTATCTTGTCATGCATGAATGGTTAAAACCATTTGCGTGAATAAGAGCGCAATCGTATAACTAAAGGATGACAGAAATAACAGATGCTGCGTTAATTGCGTTAAAGCTGGACAAAACTTAAATGGCATGCATTTGTGTTAACGTTAACAGAACTACTTGTCATACATTGTTGACAGAAAAAGTGGACAAGACCTCAGTTACAGCAGCTGATCTCAAATTCAAAATGCATACAACCTGGGCTGCGTTTCCCAAAAGCATTGTAAGCCTAAGTTGATCGTATAACAATTGCCACCAATGGTCTCTATGATCAACTTAGGCTTACAATGCTTTTGGGAAACACAACCCTGTTTAGTTCCACATTAAAAGAGAACTCCGGTGAATTTTTAAGTTAATCTTGGTCGTTATATCTTTGTGAGTACTGTCTATAGAAAAAAAAAAAAAAAACGGATTGGTGCTTGCAACACGGAGCTGTTTCAGTTAATGCCCAGAGCTCCCACTCAGCTAACACAGCAGCTATGGGGGCATATACATAAAGAGTGTCTTTGTGCCTCTAAACAGACACAAAATGCAATTAAAATGTCTGTCCAACATGAACAGGGCCCTTACATGACAATGAGATGCGTTTAGCAACTTAGCCATTGTTTAAACTCACCGAAATAGTGTTTTAGACGGCAAGCTGTAGTCTCGCGCTGAAGTCCCGTGAGAACTCAATTGTAGCCGGTAAAATGTAAATAGTCCAGGGGGGAGGAGCGTTGTGTGTGTGAAGAGTGATGATCGGCTCACAAGTGAAGAAGAAATGGTTCGTAACGCTCCTCCCACCTGGACTATTTACATTTTTTCCGGCTACAACTGAATTCCCACGGGACTTCAGCGAGACAACAGCTTGCCGTCTAAAACACTATTTCGGTGAGTTTAAACAATGGCTAAGTTGCTAAACGCATCTCGTTGTCATGTAAGGGCCCTGTTCATGTTGGACAGACATTTTAATTGCATTTTGTGTCTGTTTAGAGGCACAAAGACACTCTTTATGTATATGCCCCCATAGCTGCTGTGTTAGCTGAGTGGGAGCTCTGGGCATTAACTGAAACAGCTCCGTGTTGCAAGCACCAATCCGTTTTTTTTTTTTTTTCTATAGACAGTACTCACAAAGATATAACGACCAAGATTAACTTAAAAATTCACCAGAGTTAAGTAAATACAAACTCACCTGCTTCTGGAGATGCCACTTCAACAATAGAAAAGTCATTGTCACTGTCTTCTTTACCTTGGTATTCTTCATCTATTTGCTGGGCCGGATCACCTTGTAAAAACATAAAAGGATAATGTTATCGTCTGCAAATGTAGCCAAACTGATGCAATGTTGCATTAGGGACATTCATCGGCTTAGCCTAAAATGGCTCAGTGTTCCAAAACTATAGTCAATGATAATCAAATTTTTATCTATCTATCTATCTATCTATCTATCTATCTATCTATCTATCTATCTATCTATCTATCTATCTATCTATCTACCTATCTATCTATCTATCTATCTATCTATCTATCTATCTATCTATCTATCTATCTATCTATCTATCTATCTATCTATCTATATATGTGTGTGTGTGTGTGTGTGTGTGTGTGTGTGTGTGTGTGTGTGTGTGTGTGTGTGTGTGTGTGTGTGTGTGTGTGTGTGTGTGTGTGTGTGTGTGTGTGTGTGTGTAATGTAAGGTTTGCACCATATCTGCCCTAAACTAACAGTGTTGGCGATTACGAAAATATATTTTTTAAGTTTCTGTAATAGTTAATCCACACCAGGACACAGTAGTGTTTCTAAAGCTTAAATATAATAAATTTACAAACAAATTTGGGATTTAGTGGATTCAAAGACCGCACAAAATGCTTTATGAAAAGCAAGTCTTTGGGAACAACTAGAAACTATCTGGAAGTCAATAACAACAGAGGCTGTGGAAAAGTACATTAAAATTCTAGGAAGAATGCAAACTGTTATCAAGACCAGAATAGGCCATACAAAACATTACGTTTTTTGGTTATTTTGTGTGATTAAAAAATATTTGTTTCACTTAGTTATTTGCATAATAAATTACAATAATAGTTTTAGTTTTAAACCATTTTTTGAGAGACTCTGAAAATACATAATCTTTATTTTGACAGGTGACGGAGGTGTAATAAATTTGACAAGCACTGTATAGAGGGCAGTTTTACCTTATTAAAACCGGAGTATCTGTGTTTTTCAAATACTTAAATTTAACCAATTACTTTATTCAATCACAATTCTACAAACTGTTACTGCCACCATCAACTAAAACTATTTTTACACTGCAAAGGTGGAACATAAGCTGCATCTGACATGGCATTTACTGTGCATTTACATTTCATAAGATAAATAGCCTGTAAAAAAAATCATTCAGTCATTATATTATATATTATATATAGTCAATATAGAGGTAAAGCTGTAATATTAAGACAAAATCATTATGGTTGATTATTGCTCTTGAAATTTTAATGATGATTATTCATTTATTGGTGGAGGAAAAAGCATATCTGACTACAGAAAAAAAACAAAAAAACAAAGCTAAGAACCGTTAATGAAATTGTTTAGGCCTATTGCTTTTTTTGATTAGAAATAAAGACAACATTGAAATATAGTACTAGCAGTAGCACTAGCATGAAAAACAAAATGGTGATTGAAACTGGGAATATATTAGAAAGCAATCAAAAAATACTGAAGCAGTCCATGACTTCAGTCTAATGCGAGTTACACAAAATCAATCTCTTACTTGCATATTTTCTGTCTTTTTCGGTTGTTTATGATAGGCTAATAAGAGAGAATTCAGAATTTATTCAGTAAGCGCATGCAACCCTCATGACGCGATGACGAATTAAAATGTCTCTGATTGGACCAGAAACATGTTTGATTGGTTATAATGTTCAACACCGCAAACTAAGTGTAAAATAAATCATCATCATAGTGGTACTACTAGCTAACATTAGGTCAGAAGAAGAGCTGACATGTTAAGTTAGCTAACTTACCTTTGCCCAAGAGGTCTGTGTCAGGTGCGCTGCGTTGCGTTGGAGGCAGTTCTTCTTCAGAGAAAACCCTTTCTTTCGTGGCATACTGTCGTGTGGATGTAACGTTAGGTAAGACGTTAGGTAAGTAAGAGGATTTCAATTGGCAATACAAATGGGGAGGCTAACGTTAACTGCTGGCTGTCGAAATACTGAATCCTGATCAGTCTATGGTCCTGGGGTGCGTTTCCCAAAACCATAGTTGCTAACCTGTTAGCAACTTAGGTCGTTGGCAATGGGAAATTGCATTGCAACCATCAAAGTTGCTAACTTAGTTAGCAACTATGGTTTTGGGAAACGCACCCCTGATAGGGATAAAGTTGGCGGTTCTGAATGCAACAGGCCAATCAAAACGAATTCACGTCAGTGTCACGTTTCATGTAGGCAGCCATTTACCAGCGTGGCGCCAAAAATTCAAAATCGGCGAAAAATTTCAAATCGGTCAGTAAATAAATCTAGACGGCTAACTTATGTGTTCAAGGCAATTAAATAAGTTAATACGCTTATGCAGTAGTGGAAAACATAGAAAACAAGCAATCAAATGGCTACAGAAGAAAGGCTTGCTGTGCAAGGCACCAAGTTGTCGTCGCTGTGGAAACAAAATGCGAATTACAACACACAGTGGACGTGATGGTTATATATGGTAAGCAAGTTAACTTTAGGCACTCAATTCGTTATTTGGATAGCCTTGTTAACGTTAATATAATTTTAGGGAACTTGCTTCTTAGATTTACTAATATTTTGCACTGTTTTCTTAGGACATGTCGAAGAAACACTCATCGCAGAATTACACTCTCCATTCGCAATGGATCACTGTTTAATAACTCGAGAGTTCCTCTGGTTAAGTGGATGGAGTACATATACAGGTAACGTATTGTAGCCAGCCAGGCATTGTTTAAACTTTATTTTACTGTGTCATTGTTACAGTGCAATTATATATTTATTATTATTAAGTAAATTAGTATTATTAGTATTAAGTACTGAGTAATATTAATTAAGTACATGCACTTACTATAGGGTTAGGGTAGGATTACGGTTTGGTTGGTTAGTTGCATGTAATTATGCATATTGAACTGTTGATACTATTGTAAGTACAAGTAACATATGTAACAAGGACACTGTAAAATATAGTGTTACCCAGGCGCCTAATAAATACATGAACAGGTTATAATTTTGATGATTGTGGCCCCAAATTCAAAATTAGTATATTGTGAAAAGGTTTTCATAGCTATAAGCCATAATCATCAAAATTGTAAAAAATATTTCACTTTGCATGTGAAAAGTATATATTAATTTTACCTTTTAAGTTGAAATAAATTAACTTTTTATATGTTTAAAACTAATATTCTAGTTTTTTGATTTTCACCTGTAACAATAACATAGCTAGTTAATGTGGTTACATAGTTTTTGCAAGCAGAATTTGTTATTCATCTTGCAAATGCTCACCGAGGTCCTCTCCAAAAGTAGGAAAATAACTCACTATTCAAGTTTTAATGTACAACTCTCCACATCAATGTGTTAAATAGAAGTTTGCAATGACATTCCACCTAGGCTACTCCATATTACCCATTGTTTTTAACTTGTGTATTACCTAAAAAAACAACTAAGACTCAGCTATTATACCTAAAATAACTTTTTTAAGAACATGTATTACTGTTTAAAAGGCCACTATTATGCTATTTTAAAGTTTCTTAATGCTGTTGTGGAGTCTCTTACAACGTTTATATTAATCAAAGGTAAAAAAAAACAAAAAAAAACGAAACTTCTTTATAATATACATTTGCACATCATCAAATTTTCAATGGTTCTCAAACGACTCGTCAAATGATTCAATCTTTATAAATCCCTCCTTTCCGCTAGCTAATCTGTGCTCTGATTGGCCAGACAGTGCAGTATCTTGTGATTGGTTTACCGCTCTGTGTCTGATTTGAGAAGCAGTCTTCAGTAAAATTAAGGGAACACAGCAAGAGTTTATGATTATACTCCTCCTGTGATATCATGGTCAAGATGAACTTTAACCACTGATCTTCACATGCTCATCCTTGGGCAGGGTAATAAAACTGTCTTTACCTTCACATTATAGAGCAAAGCGCCACCTTCTCAACTTGATACTGTCCAGTGTCCACAGAAATCAGCTGTTTGGTTTGAGTTTTCCCTGCTGTGTGCGCACAAGTGTTTTCATTCACTTGTAGCTATGTTACACACTACATGAAAGGTCATTTTCAAAAATCCATAATAGGGGCCCTTTAAATTAATATTTATTTACAATCATCTTTTTTGTACATTACATTTTGGTTGTTGTTTTTTATTAATTAAAATTATTTTCTTTAAAGGTTTTCACAGGGTCTACATCTAAGACAAATTGATTTGATGGAAGACTGTGTTGCCAAAACATCAACAACATTGTCCAGAATGAACAAATTGCTCAGGAAGGTAGCTTAAATTTAATAACTCTTCAGTACTACATTGCTCAGCTAATTGAACTGTAATTAATTTTGTTTGTACTAATATCCACTTATTTTTTACAGGTTTGCATTAATGCATTGAGTAAACTGAAAAGAAAAACAGGTCTTAGAGTTGGCGGGAAGTCAAGACAGAAGTTTGTGGCCATAGATGAGTCTAAGTTTGCTCACAAGAGAAAGGTACATCTGACATGAGAAATACAAAAAGTTTGTTTTTTACCATGTTGAAATACTAAAGCGACATTCACTAATATTGCCAGTGTTAATATCACATCAAAATACCACATGCAATCAAAAGACGTGATTGAATGATGTGCCAATAGCTGAACAATAAGTTCTCCTCAGAGGTGTAAAGTATCTGAGTAAATGTAATTAGTTTCTGTACTTAAGTATACGTTGTAGTTGTACTGAGTATCAAATATGAGCAACTTTTACTCTCTATTTGACTACATTTTTGAACAAGTAAAAGTAATTTTTACTCCAATACATTTGTGATAAGTAATGCAAGCACACATTACATTTTGCATGTCACCTAACTTTTTCTGCAGCAGTTTATTTCTGCTATAAAGAAGTGATATCACTATCTATATTCATGTGTGCTGAGCAATGGCTTGAATGACCCCCCAAATGGTCATGGGGAGATCAGAATCCAAGTGTATGTTTTATCAAACACAATCCAGGTTTATCTGCTGTTAACATTTGTTATGTTTCTTGTGTTAATGTATTTTCAGTTTAATCGTGGCCGCTGCCGTACTACTTGGCAGAGAAAAAAAGGCTGGGTGTTTGGGATGATGGAGGTTAAAGGAGTTCGCCGCCTACCAGTCTTAAAGTTGGTAAAGGACCGTTCCAGGACCACATTGATGCCCATCATCAAAAGGCACATCAGAAGGGGGTCAGCTGTTTATAGTGACAATTGGAGGGCATATCTGAATGCGCTACAACCACAAGGATACAAACACCTAACTGTAAACCACAGTAAAAATTTTGTTGATCCCCAAACTGGCTGCCACACACAACATATTGAACGGGCCTGGCTAGCCATCAAGGCACAGGTATCAAGATTCAGGGGTAACAAAACTAAAAAACTATTAAAAGAACACTTGAAATTCATCCAGTGGCACTACTGGCTGGCAAGAAGAAATAGGAAAGGTGCTTTGGCACAGTTGATCCATGATATTAGAAAAGCATACAGGTTTAGATTTAATTAAAGTTATATCAGCTGAAAATGCATGATGTTTTGATTTTCTAGATGTCCTCTCTTTTTTTAACTTTGCTGTGATCTTTTTTCAGATTCGTAAATTTGGCTATGCCATGCAAACCATTTCTGCCTTGTATCTTAGGAGTATTTGCAAAACAAGGTTGCATAGTGGATAGTAAACTCTGAAATACTGTATAAATGTGATAGTTATGCTTTGATAGATTCTGGGATATTACTGCATAGCACTTTTAAAGATTTACCATTTATTTCCTTTATTTTTTCCCTTTAATTTCTATTTTTTAATGTGACATTCTGGTGACCAATTTGCCTTTACAGTAAATTACAGTATTCTGTTATTGTGTAGTGTACACAGTGTAACTGCGATTGCAATGCTTGCTACATTTTAAATGCCACATTAAATTGAGTATTTAGAAATGAGGTTTGGGTTAATATTATAATGTTAATATACATATACATTAATGTACATATAGAGTAAATTGTGGTTGGTATCAAGTATTTCACACTTTATATTAAGTTCCTGAGGAGTTACCATGTAAGTACACTGTAAATACAGTGTTTCACAGATGTTTGGGTTTTTCATATTACACAGTAATTATGAACATTTTACACTTTATATTAAGTGGACAGTTCCTGAGGAGTTACCATGTAAGTACACTGTAAATACAGTGTTTCACAGAAGTTTGGGTTTTGCATAATACACAGTAATTATGAACATTTTACACTTTATATTAAGTGGACAGTTACTGAGGTGTTACCATGTAAGTACACTGTAAATACAGTGTTGCACAGAAGTTTGGGTTTTGCATAATACACAGTAATTATGAACATTTTACACTTTATATTAAGTGGACAGTTCCTGAGGAGTTACCATGTAAGTACACTGTAAATACAGTGTTTCACAGAAGTTTGGGTTTTGCATAATACACAGTAATTCCGAACATTTTACACTTTATATTAAGTGGACAGTTCCTGAGGAGTTACCATGTAAGTACACTGTAAATACAGTGTTTCACAGAAGTTTGGGTTTTGCATAATACACAGTAATTATGAACATTTAACACTATATTAAGTGGACAGTTCCTGAGGAGTTACCATGTAAGTACACTGTAAATACAGTGTTGCACAGAAGTTTGGGTTTTGCATAATACACAGTAATTATGAACATTTTACACTATATTAAGTGGACAGTTCCTGAGGAGTTACCATGTAAGTACACTGTAAATACAGTGTTGCACAGAAGTTTGGGTTTTGCATAATACACAGTAATTCCAAACATTTTACACTTTATATTAAGTGGACAGTTCCTGAGGAGTTACCATGTAAGTACACTGTAAATACAGTGTTGCACAGAAGTTTGGGTTTTGCATAATACACAGTAATTCCAAACATTTTACACTTTATATTAAGTGGACAGTTCCTGAGGAGTTACCATGTAAGTACACTGTAAATACAGTGTTTCACAGAAGTTTGGGTTTTGCATATTACAGAGTAATTATGAACATTTTACACTTTTAAGTGGACAGTTCCTGAGGAGTTACCATGTAAGTACACTGTAAATACAGTGTTTCACAGAAGTTTGGGTTTTGCATATTACACAGTAATGACGAACGTTTTACACTTTATATTAAGTGGACAGTTCCTGAGGTGTTACCATGTAAGTACACTGTAAATACAGTGTTGCACAGAAGTTTGGGTTTTGCATAATACACAGTAATTATGAACATTTTACACTATATTAAGTGGACAGTTCCTGAGGAGTTACCATGTAAGTACACTGTAAATACAGTGTTTCACAGAAGTTTGGGTTTTGCATATTACACAGTAATGACGAACGTTTTACACTTTATATTAAGTGGACAGTTCCTGAGGAATTACCATGTAAGTACACTGTAAATACAGTGTTGCACAGAAGTTTGGGTTTTGCATAATACACAGTAATTATGAACATTTTACACTTTATATTAAGTGGACAGTTACTGAGGTGTTACAATGTAAGTACACTGTAAATACAGTGTTTCACAGAAGTTTGGGTTTTGCATAATACACAGTAATTATGAACATTTTACACTATATTAAGTGGACAGTTCCTGAGGAGTTACCATGTAAGTACACTGTAAATACAGTGTTGCACAGAAGTTTGGGTTTTGCATATTACACAGTAATGACGAACGTTTTACACTTTATATTAAGTGGACAGTTCCTGAGCAGTTACCATGTAAGTACACTGTAAATACAGTGTTGCACAGAAGTTTGGGTTTTGCATAATACACAGTAATTCCGAACATTTTACACTTTATATTAAGTGGACAGTTCCTGAGGAGTTACCATGTAAGTACACTGTAAATACAGTGTTTCACAGAAGTTTGGGTTTTGCATATTACACAGTAATTATGAACATTTTACACTTTTAAGTGGACAGTTCCTGAGGAGTTACCATGTAAGTACACTGTAAATACAGTGTTGCACAGAAGTTTGGGTTTTGCATATTACACAGTAATGACGAACGTTTTACACTTTATATTAAGTGGACAGTTCCTGAGGTGTTACCATGTAAGTACACTGTAAATACAGTGATTTAAATAAATAATAATAAATAAATAAATAATAAAATTTAAATAATACAGTAAGGATGACCTTTTTAGACTTTATATTGTTTACCTTTCCTTAGGTGTTACCATGTAAGTACACTGTAATTCAACATTAGTCCTGCTAGTCATAAATACAAGGTATGACCAGGGATCACTTGATTAAATACATATTGTTGTTACAAAATGTAGTTACAAAATTCCTGTTACACGTGTACTTACTGAAGTGAAAAAAGTGTTGTTACCAATGTGCTGTTACACATTTGTACTTACGCATACCATTCCGTTAGTTGTTACATATGTGTAGGTACACAAATATTACAGCTGTAGATACTATGTATCAGTGTGTACTTACGCTGTAGTTACATACTATGTACACATGTAGTTACCATGTAAGTTCACAGGTATTAGGGCCACTTAATATAAAGTGGGACCTGATCTCCTCCACTGTGCAGACTTCGCCAGATAAACTCTCAGAGCCCTAACCGGGCAGAGTAGGTGAAGCCTCCCCTCTTCCGCCGTCACATGAGGCGGAGGATGAAATGCCTGCAGGACCGATGACCTGACCACCCTGGAAGGCACCTTAGGCACGTAGCCCGGCCTAGGGTGTAAGATGGCCTTTACTCCTCCCGGGGCAAACTCCAGGCAGGTCGGCGTTACCGCCAAGGCCTGGAGATCTCCCACTCTCCTAAGAGAGGTAATGGCAAGGAGAAAAGCCACCTTAAGGGTCAGATTTTTTGGTCCAGCCGACTCCAATGGTTCGAAGGGGGCCTCAGCCAATCCTTCGAGAACCACTGCCAGGTCTCAGGTTGGAACTCTGGACCGAGCCGCAGGCCTCATCCTCCGAGCCCCACGGAGGAATTGTACAACCAGCTGGTGCCTACCCAGAGGCCCATCACCCATAAGAGTGTGGAAAGCCGCAATGGCAGCCACGTACACCTTGAGTGTGGACGGGGTAAGCCCTGCAGAGAAACGATCTTGGAGGAACTCCAGCACTGAAGCCACTGGGCAGTTAACTGGGTCCACCTCACGCTCTCTGCACCAAGTGGAAAATACATTCCACTTGAGGCTGTACAGTCTCCTCGTAGACGGAGCCCTGGAACTGAGTAAGGTCTCTGTCACCTCCGCCGATACGCCAGCCTCTATGTACCTGGTCCCCTCAGGGGCCAGACCCATAGGTTCCAAATCTCCGGGCGGGGGTAAAATATCGTACCCGCCGCCTGAGACAGGAGATCCCTCCTCAGAGGAATCTCCCACGGCTGACCTGCTAGCAGAGCTATGATATCCGAGAACCAAACTCGAGTCGGCCAACGGGGTGCTACCAGAAGTAGACTGACCCCCTGTCGACGGACCCTTTCCAGGACTCCCGGGAGCAGAGCAATCGGGGGAAATGCGTACAGACGCAGCCTCGGCCACGTCTGAACCATGGCATCCAGCCCCAGCGGAGCTGGATGCGTGAGGGAAAACCACAGTGGACAGTGGGACGTCTCTCGAGACGCAAACAGATCCACCTCCACTGGGCCGAACCTCTTGCATATGGCCTCCACCACCTCTGGGTGGAGTCGCCACTCCCCGGGCCTCAGCCCCTGCCTCAGCAGGATGTCTGCTCCCTGATTTTGGACCCCCGGGACATACATTGCCCTGATGGACAACAGTTTCCCTTGGGACCACAGGAGGATGTGATGCGCCAGTCTGCAAAGAGGGCGCAACCTCAAACCCCCCTGCCGTGCCCCAACCAGTGAGGGAGGCGTCTGTTGAAACGGATTTCCGGCAACAGGACGCTCCCAACACTGGCCCTTGGGACAGAAACCAAGGTTTCTTCCATATGACTAGGGAACGAAGGCCACTGCGCGTTACCCTGATCATACAGAATGGATTTCCCCTCAAGGAAAGCCACCTGGTTTACTTCCATGACAGGACATGGTGGCCGCGGAGGTCCGGGAAAAAGCTCCTCAGAGCTTTGTAGACCGCCAGCATTTCCAGGCAGTAGATGTGCCAGGAGAAATGCCTGGTCTCCCACAGACCTCTCGCAAAGCGGCCGCCATGACCACGTCCCAGCCAGTGAGGGAGGCGTCTGTTGAAACGGATTCCCGGCAACAGAACGCTCCCAACACTGGCCCTTGGGACAGAAACCAAGGTTTCTTCCATATGACTAGGGAACGAAGGCCACTGCGCGTTACCCTGATCATACAGAATGGATTTCCCCTTAAGGAAAGCCACCTGGTTTACTTCCCATAACCACGTCCCAGCCAGTGAGGGAGGCGCCTGTTGAAACGGATTACCGGCAACAGAACGCTCCCAACACTGGCCCCTGGGACAGAAACCAAGGTTTCTTCCATATGACTAGGGAACGAAGGCATCTGCGCGTTACCCTGATCATACAGAATGGTTTTCCCCCCGAGGAAAACCCCTTGATTCCCAGCTACCACTGTAAGGGTCTCATGCAGCAGGCCAAGAAATATTCTGTTGGACGCAGCCGCAATGAGCCCCAGCAGACCTTAAACTGCTTCACAGTGATGCTGTGGCCTAGCTTCATTTTAGAGACCACCGCCCGTATGGACTCGATACGTTCGGGAGACAATTGTGCCCACAACGTAGAGAATCCCATATGACTCCCAGGAACACAGTTCTCTGAGAAGGCGTCAACACGCTACTGCGTGTAGAGTCTCAAAGGGCTAGGCCTGGAAGAACCCGATATTGGTACGCTTTGCCCCAAAAAGCGAACCTCAGGAACTTCCTGTGACACAGAAGGATGGATACAGGGAAGTATGCGTCCTCTTCAGACCCATCGTGACAGACCAGTCCTCAGACTGGATCTGAGTCACAATGGAGGAAATGCTAAGCATCTTGAATCTGAATCTCCTCAGAGAACGATTCAAGTACCTCCGGTCTAAAGTTGGATGCAACTCGCCATCCCTCTTAGGAACTATGAAGTACTGGCTGTAGAACCCGGACTCCCTGTCTGGCGGAGGAGCACATTCTGTGGCCTCCTTACCAACAGGGAGTGAACTTCCTGTTCCATTACCCGAACCTGCCCAGGGACCACTGCCGTCCAGACCACCCCACTGAACTTCAGGGGAAGGTAACCGGACTGCAGTCTGTATGCCCCTTCCTACAGTCGCAGGCCCCAAGCTGATATATTCGGAGGCATAACCATGCGCCGAGATAATCTGCTAAGGGAACCAGCCTCTCGAGGCCGGTCTCGGGTGTCAACCGAGCCTCCTCCCCGACCCCCTGAAGCGGCTAACCGGCAGGGCGAAATCGAGGAAGATTTTCGGTGTGCGTACGCGTTTGCTGGACCACCGCAAGTCTTGCTAGAGGCGGCTGATGCAGCACGCGTGCACGGGGAAACGATGTGGCCCGAAGCGTACTAGACGGCGGGAACACAGCATCGACTCAGAAAAACTCCACAGGGGAGACGACCTCGATCGCTCCTACCCGGGAGAGGGGGCTGGCCAGCAGGGGCCTCATCTAAGGGAGCAGCTCAACAGGGCCACAACACTAGAGCGGACACTGCGATTAGCAATTGCCTGAAACTGATGTGTCCCGCAGGCCACAAGGCGGCGAGAACGACATCAACTTCAGGAGGGCTCCATCTTAGATGAATATCCAGTTCACAAGTTAAACACGCTTGGGTGACAGAATTAAAGTATCCAACTTATCAAAGTCGGATAACATGACACTCAATTCCTCGGAATTAAATGCCATCATAATCACCAAACCCGTGCAACCTGATCTGAATAATAGGCTGAATAAAAAATATATCTAACTCCTCAAAGTCAGATAATATTTTAATTTAATTCCTCAGAATTAAATGCAGCCACAATTAAGGTGAAACATAGTCTGAATGATAGGCTAAATATCTAACTCCTCAAAGTCAGATTATATTTTATTTAATTCCTTAGAATTAAATGTAGCCGTAATTAATCAGACAACACTGTTTTATTTGTATTATACGGACTCATTGACCCCGCGTTGCCTCAGCAACGTGGTTCAAGCCGTCATAATACAATTGGTTTTCATCCCTCGAGAAAAAAGCCAAACAGTGTCACACAATACGGTGAAACATGGTCTGAATGACTGAATATCTAACTCCTCAGAGTCAGATCATATCTCATTTAAATCCTCAGACTTAAATGCTGCCATATCAGATAATATCTCATGTCTCATCAATATCTCATCAGACAGTATCTCATGCACACCGATCGCGTGTGTTCACTTTAAATGCAGACCCATAACCTGCGCGCTGCCTTTTTTTCTGCAATCGCGAGATGGAATCTTGCATATTTAAGAAGTGCTTATAACTTTGACTGCCACGATGCTGAGCACGTCTAATTCCTCAGAATCAGACCGCTCACACATCGGGTCCTCCGCCCCGGGGGAAGAAGCCGCAGCGCGGGCTTCCACACAGGGAAGGAGAACATCTGAACTGTCAGATAAAGACTGGGAAGATGCCTCAGCAGTCCCAGTCCCGCTGACAGTCCATCCGTGAGCCCCATGACCAGCCTCGCCGCACCGCCTCGGCGGATGCGGGACCGATCCACGGGGCTCACGAGGCTGGCCGGCCTCATCGAGCACGGCCAGCCGAGAGTGGAGCACCCTGAGCGTCAGCTTCTTGTAATGCTTACAAGCGGCTCCCCAGAGAGCCGCTTGAGCATGCTGAACGCCCAGGTAATGCACACAAAGCAGGTGTGTATCCGAGCCCGACATGTAGCGAGGGCAAGGATGCACACACTGCTTAAACTCTCTCACACTCACATTTTCCATTTTTCAGTCACACACACTTTCACTGACAATACAACAGTAAATAGACAGACAGTTTGACAGATAGCGCTTGCTGAAGAGCAATAACTACCGCCATTACGTTCCAGCTCCCCTTTTATACTTCCGGGTATGCCGTCACGATGACGTCATCACGCACGCCAATCGGATTGGCCTAGTTGGCATTCTGGTTTCAGATTCGCTGATGCTAAGGGAGCATCCCCAAAGCGTCGTTCCGATGCAGTGCGAGTTCCCTCGAAAGGGAACTACTGAAATTATTTTCATGTAATGCAGTTATATTATATACTTTTTTTCTACATTATAATTAAGACTCTAAATTGGATCTCAACAAAAAAGGCCAAACTTATAACTTATATTAGACATTCTATATTCTAAATACACATTTATATTTTAGCATGCATGCATGTTTACTTAGTGTTACATTAAATTCACATTTGTTATAAAATATACAAGGTTTGAAGAGAATGCTACAGTGCTATTCAGGTATGATATACCCACAGAAAGGTAAAGAGTGGCTCAATAGGGCCCTGGAAAGCTGCTTTTATACTGCAAGAAGACCATGAGCTGTAAAATACTGAACTACAGTAAATATGTCACTGATTGTGATATGAATGCCAGGCTCTCTTCGGACTTGTCAGTTGACCAATTATCACTGATAACATAATCAGCTACGTCACATACAGCTAATAATCCATAGAGAGGAGAAACTGTTGTGTTGCTTCAAAAAATGTTTTCGTATTTGTTTTTAATGGCAACATACACTTTCACCTTTCATTTTTCATTCTTTATTCTAAATATAAGAGACTTTATTTTGGAAACTCAAGCCTCTGCAGAGCTTCTTTAGTATCTACAACCTGGACAATGTGATGGGTGCCCTTTGCCCTCAAAAAGTACGGAAATTACAGGTACATGTTGTTTGTGAGGAACTGAGTAAGTCATGTTCAAAATTTTATTGTATAAATTAATTACTGTGTCTTAATATTTTGTGTTGAGTTAATTTAGGTTTCGGTCATATTTTCTTTACCCACAGCAAAGTCGGTGTTGAGGATAGTAATCAACAAGTGTTGCATCATCTAACTATGAGGTGAGAAACGTGTTAATGATCCTGCTAATAGCACTGTGTTTGCTCAGTTAAATCTGTGGGGAGGTTCATATGGAACCTGAGAGATTTCATTCTAGTGTCTCGAAGCTCATTAGTGTGAAGCAACAGTGAAAAAACAAGCGGAGCGTGACTTGCAGTGCACCCACAAGAAAACAAACACAGAGGGGGCAGAGGTCACATGGAACTTATTATAAAAAAAAAAAAAAACAGAAAACAAAGTTAATTCTCAGTCTTGTTCATTGTCCTACAGAGGTCATTTAAAATGTCACTACTCTAATGGTGGAATGTCCTCAAGTTGCAAAGTACCCTACATCATTTAGGGTGCTTTCACATTAGCACTTATGCACCCGGGTTCGATTGACGTCAGAGTTTGGTTCGTTTGGATGATGTGAACGCTGTCTTCCGAACTGACGCAAACGCACCCCGGTTCGGAACCAAACAATATAATATGAACACAGTCCAACGGGGGCAGGGAGAGGGGGGAGCAATCGAACTCTGGTTCGGTCCAGGCAATTGAACCGAGTGTGAAAGCAACCTTATAGTTGATGAATTTAAAATGGCTGCACTAAAAACATTTTATGTTACAGCAACATGGATTACATTTGAAACATTAATTTTCTTGTAAACTAATATTAGGTGCCTCACATTTAGTTAAAAATGGAAATTAATGTTAAGGTAGGCAATGTTTCTGTAACTAAAAATAAGAGTGCCTCCATTATAATGCATCAGGTCACGCTATATGGGGTAAGTTTTCACAGTGGAACCTGCCATTAAATAACAATAATAATGTTATGCATGTGTTAGTTATATTAAAATAGTTTGTTTTAAACATACAAATATATCAAGCCATTGTTATGGCCAACAAAATTATCTAATACATTCTATAAAACTATAACATAAATGTGAGGACTTGCCTCAATAAAAATATATATATATTGTAATTAATAAATACTATTAAAATACAACATATAAAACATGTGAAATATTCCCCTTACTCTGATATTTATGAAAAATATCACTTTCTTTTGAAAATGGTTCAACCTAAAATGTAAAGGACTCTACTGAGATATGGCTCCTGCATACCTGTGTGTTGTTGTTTTTTTTACTATAAGCTATATTTGGAAAAACGTTGTTGAAGTCCTAGGTTTACTAGCTTGATCACGGGTGCTTGGAAACCATGACGTATCTGTCTCACAATATAATATAAAAGGCAGTATTTCTGTCATATGTTTATCTGGATGAGAGGAACATCTCAGACAGTTTATTATATGGCATTTTAAAGTACTCTAATTTGAATTTAAAAAAAATGTAAGGACCTAAAGAAGTATTAATTTATATAAATTATATAAAGTAATATAAATTATTTTAAATATCTTACTTTTTTGTTCTTAAGAATGCAGGAAACTCTTTTTATATTTTTGTTAAAACTATACTTCGACTTTCTGAGTTTTCAACACCTGGCCGTTACAGACACTGTTTGCATCTTTCTGCCATTTTCCTTCACAGGAGCTTTTTTTCTGTGCATTTATGAGTACATTGAGGCTCTAATTGATTTCATTTTTTCATCTATACAAACAGTATATTAAAATATTTTTTTCTGTATGTTAGGAATTGGGTGACTTAAAATGGCGAATGAAAATTTTACTGTAAAAAATGTAGACAGCTTTATAATCACTGGATTTGATCACCTGCAGAACCAAAAGCTCCTTGGAATTCTCATCTTAATAACCTATATGCTCATAATGCTTGGGAACAGCATCAATCTGTGTATCATCTTGACTGACAGACATTTACACAAACCAATGTACATATTAATCTGTAATCTAGCTGTTGTTGACATAATGTACTCCTCTACCTGCTGCACAACCATGATCTCAGTGTTGCTAGCTGAGATTAAAACTGTGTCATACTACTCTTGTATCTCAAGGACATACCTCTATCATCTTGGTGATTTCACAGAGTGCATGGCTCTGACATTAATGGCAATTGACCGACTTGTTGCTATTAGGCTTCCTTTAAGGTATCACAGCATTGTAACAAATTTTCGAATCCTTCTGCTTATTTGTGTGACCTGGATCGCTGGTTTTGCTGTTATAGGTTTTGTGATATCAGTGGTAGACAGTGTCCCATACTGTCAGCCTGTCATCAAATATGTGTTTTGTGAGTATGCTTCCATGATCAGAGCAGCTTGTGTTAATCCTGAACCCTATTTTTTCTTACCTGTAATGTTAAGTTTGTGGCCAATGTGTGGACAATTTCCCTTTATAATGTGCACATATGCTGTTTTGGCATACAGTGTGACCAAACTCTCCAACAACTCAGGCAGAAAGCAAATGATCAACACTTGTTCGAGTCACCTAATTGTTCTGCTCAGTTTTTATGCACCAAAGCTGCTCACTGGCTTACTAACTCGAATAGGAGTTATGCTAAATTTAACAGAACGGAATGCAATTTTGATTGTGGCCTCTCTAGTTCCTCCCTTGATAAACCCCACTGTTTATTGCACGAGGACTAAAGAAATCAGGAAACGATTAGCAGATGTATTTTTGCGCAAAAAAATTGTACCAAATCATTTAAAGTCAATATCAATAGCTTTATCGTCTTAATTCTGATTGTGATGTTGCTGTTGCTTGTTTTGATAATGTGTTTTGTGATGCTGTTGTTGCTCATTTTAGATACTATACGCCAATGCATACGCATGATGTTGAATTGTTTGTTTTCAAATAAAGTAAAAGAAAAATAGGGAAATGTTTGAAGCTCTGCTTATCTTTAAAATGACAGTATTGGCGTACATTTAAAATCCAATGTTAAATAAAGACTTTCTCTGATTTGACAAATACCTGTTAAACAAAACTATTTGTAGATACATTGTATATATATATACACATATATGTATGTGAAGCATGAACAATACTATTTATGTGAAGCATAAATAATATAAATAATCATAATAAACAAAATTCTGTTGTCCCTTAGACCGTTTAATTATTGATTCTATTAAAACATCTGTGCACTGGGATCTAAATCACTTATCTGCTCAGCTATTAATGGATGATTATGAGGCCCCTTGTGTAAGGAAAAAAAAATGTGTCCCATTGTTCATACATTGTAGATGTGTCCCAATATTGGGCAAGCTTAGCTAGCTAACTAAATGTAGCTAGATATAATATCTCAAGGTGAACACATACCTTTAGGCTAGGGGTCTAAAAACAAAAAAATTAATTCAGGAATCTTGGTGTGATTCTGGAGTCGGACCTTAGTTTCAGTAGTCATTTAAAAGAAAACTAAATCAGCCCACTATCATCTCAAATATATTGCAAGAATAAGATGCTTTGATTCCAGTCAAGACTTAGAGAAACTCATGCTTTCATCACCAGCAGGATATTATGATAGACTCCTCGCTGACCTTCCCCAAAAGACAATAAGAGAGCTGCAGCTCATACAGAACGGTGCTGCCAGGATTCTGAGCAGAACCAGAAAATATGAACATATCACAGCAGGTCTTTACAATGGCTTCCAGTTCTGCCAGAAAGACTCGGGAGAATAAATACTGTGACAATTATCCATTTATTAACAACCCAGCAAGCAATAAAGTATATTGGCATAGGCCCCGTCCGTAGCTCGCAATCTGAGGGTCCGGACTCTGCATATCCTGCCTGAAGACGAAGGCAGAGGCGCAGCCGACCCCCACGTGAGGTATGGAAGGGACCATCCTGGTGGTGGTGGGGTGGATGTAGGGAAGGATTTGACTTGGAGGTGGTGGGGAGGATGGCGGTGAATGGGAGCGTCAGCATCTGCGAACTCAGACATGAGTAAGTACCGATCTTTTATACCCAGGTATTTAGCATGTGATTGGATAGATAAAATTAAAGTGACATGACAATTAAGTCTTCCTGGCAGAACTTACGCTAAAGCTTCCATTTCTGCCAGAAAGACTCGGGAGAATAAATACTGTGACAATTATCCATTTATTAACAACCCAGCAAGCAATAAAGTATATTGGCATAGGCCCCGTCCGTAGCTCGCAATCTGAGGGTCCGGACTCTGCATATCCTGCCTGAAGACGAAGGCAGAGGCGCAGCCGACCCCCAAGAATAAGTGGAAGAATACTTCCACCTGGACGGAGCCTATCCTACCCCCAAAAAATGGTGAAAAATAAAAATAGACCCACCGGTCTTGTATCCTGGGATTCCTACAAAGAAGAAGAATAAGAGTTAACATGTTAAGCGTGAACATGGAACGCCAACTGCTGATGGCTAAAGGCCGCTTCATGATTAAACAGAACTTGAATTTATAGTTGTAGATGAGTACTACACGTGAGCAATTCATATCTGCTGCTGCATAAATGTACATTTGGCCATTTTTGTTTTATATAATATATATTTATATATAAAACATGTATAACCACAGAGACAAGGCCGCAGGGCCACGAAGACAAGGCCGCAGGGCCACAAAGACGAGGCCGCAGGGCCACAGAGACGAGGCCGCAGGGCCACACGGCCTATTAGACCACAGAGACGAGGCCGCCGGGCCACACGGTCTGTTAGACTACAAAGACAAGGCCGCAGGGCCACAGAGACAAGGCCACAGGGCCACAAAGACGAGGCCGCAGGGCCACAGAGACGAGGCCGCCGGGCCACACGGTCTGTTAGACCACAGAGACAAGGCCGCAGGGCCACAGAGACAAGGCCGCAGGGCCGCACGGTCTGCTAGACCACAGAGACAAGGCCGCAGGGCCGCACGGACTGCTAGACCACAGAGACAAGGCCGTAGGGCCGCACGGACTGCTAGACCACAGAGACAAGGCCGCAGGCCGCACGGACTGCTAGACACAGAGACAAGGCCGCAGGGCCGCACGGTCTGCTGGACCACAGAGACAAGGCCGCAGGGCCGCACGGACTGCTGAACCATAGAGACAAGGCCGCAGGGCCACAGAGACAAGGCCGCAGGGCCACAGAGACAAGGCCGCCGGGCCACACGGCCTGTTAGACCACAGAGACAAGGCCGCCGGGCCACACGGCCTGTTAGACCACAGAGACAAGGCCGCCGGGCCACAAGGACAAGGCCGCAGGGCCACAGAGACAAGGCCGCTGGGCCACAGAGACAAGGCCGCCGGGCCACACGGCCTGATAGACCACAAAGACAAGGCCGCCGGGCCACACGGTCTGGTAGACCACAGAGACAAGGCCGCAGGGCCGCGCGGTCTGCTAGATTCAAGATTCAAGATTCAAGAGATTCAAGATTCAAGAGTTTTATTTGTCACATACACAGTTATATACACAATATACAACTGGCAGTGAAATGTAAACAGGTCCGCTCCATGGACAGTGCAAATAACAGTTACAAGAAATTAAATAGAAATAGAATAAAATTAGAATAAAAAGTATTAACATAAGTAGAATTATAAATAAATCAAGTTAAGATAAAAATAGGAAATAAGATAAAAATAAAAATATAAAAAATATGTGGATATGATAAGTGAGATAAACTGTAGACTTAAAAATAAGTGGTTAACATAAAATATGTAATATGTATATATAAAGAAGTATAATGTGCAAGGTTTATTACAGGTTGTTACGCAGTAACAATAGGGACGTAAAGTGCAGTGCAATTGCAGTATGTGGATGTTAATGTTAAAAGACTGGATGTTTATGTGTGTGCGGGGGTGAAGTGAGTCACGTGACTGAGTTCAGGAGTCTGATGGCCTGGGGGAAGAAACTCCTCCTGAGTCTTTCAGTCTTTGCCATCAGGCTACGGAAGCGCTTACGAGATGGCAGCAGGGTGAAGTGAGAGTTTGCAGGGTGATTAATGTCTCTGATGATTTTAGTAGCTCTACCTCTGCAGCGTTTGGTGAAGATGTCCTGCAGAGACGGGAGAGCTGAGCCTGAGATGCGCTCGGATAAGCGCACCACTCTTTGCAGGGCTTTGCAGTCGTGACTGGTGCTGTTCCCGTACCACGCTGTGATGCACTGAGTCAGGACACTTTCTATCGCCCCTCGATAGAAAGTTTTCAGGATGGCTGGTGAAACCCTGAATTTCCTCAGCTGGCGCAGGTGGTACAGTCTTTGCCTGGCTTTTTTCACCTGTGTCTGGATGTGTGTAGTCCAGGTCAGATCCTCGGAGATGTTCACACCCAGGTATTTGAAGCTGCTCACTCTCTCTACCGGTGTCCCGCTGATCATGAGAGGGGAGTATGACCGATGCTGTCTCTTCCTGAAGTCCACAATCAGTTCTTTGGTCTTGTTAACATTCAGAGAGAGACAGTTGTCCTGGCACCATGATGTCAGTTGCTCCACTTCGTCCAAGTATGCCGTCTCATTGTTGTTGGAGATGAGACCCAGGACAACAGTATCATCAGCAAACTTGATGATAGAGGTGGAGCTGTGTGTGGACAAACAGTCATGGGTGTAGAGAGAGTAGAGCAGGGGACTCAGCACACAGCCCTGTGGAGCTCCAACACTCAGGGTGATGGAGGTGGAGGTGAACTGGCCTACTCTCACCGCCTGGGGTCTGCCAGTGAGGAAATCTTCAATCCAGAGGCAGAGAGAAGAATTCAGGCCTAGATCCAGGAGTTTGTGTGTTAGCTTAATGGGAACTATGGTGTTAAAGGCTGAGCTATAGTCAATAAATAGCAGCCTGACATAGTTCCCACTTTTGCTGTCGATGTGAGTGAGGCAGGAGTGAAGGACGTGAGAAATGGCATCTTCAGTCGATCTATTGGGACGATAGGCAAACTGAAGAGGGTCCAAAGTGTCAGGAATGGAGGAGCAAATGTTGTTTTTAATGAGTCTCTCAAAGACCTTCATGACTAAAGATGTGAGAGCCACTGGACGATAGTCATTTAGGCAAGAGGGTTTACTGATCTTAGGTACAGGGATGATGGAGGATCGTTTGAAGGAGGTGGGGACAACAGATGTAGCAAGGGACTCGTTGAATATGGATGTAAAGAGCCCTGCGAGCTGATCAGCACAGGACCGCAGAACACGACCTGAAATACCATCCGGCCCAGCAGCTTTCCTGACATCCACACGTTTGAGTGCCCTCCGAACCTCGTCCTCCGAGACAGAGATCACGTGACCGTTGCTGCTCTGAGGGACTCTCTCTGACGCGTCACTCGCCGGAGTCGCGCTGCCGGAGTCGCGGTGCCGGAGTCGCCGGAGTCGCGCTACCACAGAGACAAGGCCGCAGGGCCGCGCGGTCTGTTAGACCACAGAGACAAGGCCGCAGGGCCACAAGGACAAGGCCGCAGGGCCACAGAGACAAGGCCGCCGGGCCACAGAGACAAGGCCGCCGGGCCACACGGCCTGCTAGACCACAGAGACAAGGCCGCCGGGCCACACGGCCTGATAGACCACAGAGACAAGGCCGCCGGGCCACACGGTCTGGTAGACCACAGAGACAAGGCCGCAGGGCCACAAGGACAAGGCCGCAGGGCCACAAGGACAAGGCCGCAGGGCCACAGAGACAAGGCCGCCGGGCCACACGGCCTGATAGACCACAGAGACAAGGCCGCCGGGCCACACGGCCTGATAGACCACAGAGACAAGGCCGCCGGGCCACACGGCCTGATAGACCACAGAGACAAGGCCGCCGGGCCACACGGTCTGGTAGACCACAGAGACAAGGCCGCAGGGCCGCGCGGTCTGCTAGACCACAGAAACAAGGCCGCAGGGCCGCGCGGCCTGATAGACCACAGAGACAAGGCCGCAGGGCCACACGGTCTGCTAGACCACAGAGACAAGGCCGCAGGGCCACACGGTCTGCTAGACCACAGAGACAAGGCCGCAGGGCCACACGAAAAAAGGTAAATAAAATAGACCCACCGGTCTTGTGTCCTGGAGTTCCTACAAAGAAGAAGAATAAGAGTTAACATGTTAAGCGTGAACATGGAACGCCGCCTGCTGATGGCTAAAGGCCACTTCATGATTAAACAGAACTTGAAGTTATAATTTGTAGAGGAGTACTACACATGAGCAATTCATATCTGTTGCTGCATAAATGTAACAGGTTTTTATATATATATATATTTCCATTTTTTTTTTTTTTTTTTTTTTTTTTTTTTTTTTTTTCAGAGACAAGGCTGCAGGGCCACACAGTCTGCTAGACCACAGAGACAAGGCCGCAGGGCCACACGCCATCTTTGATATAGTAGAAAGACCATGCTATCATAACGTACCGAGCCGAATTGGCCGGAACACCACCACCAGTAGTTGCATAGGGATTTACCAGAACCATTACTGGAGAGCTTGCTTCAAGGATGATTTTAGAATCGGTCTTATATAAGACTTGAATGCAGAAGAACATCATCTTCACGGTAGCTTAAATGCTGGCCTAGAATTTCCGCTGTCGTAGCTGTAGAAAGTCTGATATGAAGAGAAGGAGGTAAACTGCAGCTTTTAAGTCAGTATAAAAGTGGGTCTGAACCAGGCCTTAGAGAGAGGTGCTCCATTAGATAAAAATAGGGGGGAGTGGTCAGAAGTCTTAGGATGAACGTGAAGATATTTAACCTTAGAAGTGAAGGGACAGTAATTATTCTTCATCTTAGAAATTGTTCATGTGATACCAGAACCTTTAAAGTCATTCTAGAATGCTTAAGTAAAAGAGTAAAGAAATTGGGTGAGAAGTGACGATCAGAACAGGAAAGACCGAGAGTAGAATCAAACTGATTAGTTTCTAAAGTGATTTTCCCTGGACACATGAAGCCGAAAGGCTTATAAAACATGGCTTCTATCGGAATATCGGTGTAAGTGGAAGATCAACCTTAAAAGCTTTGAACGTACCTGATGTTTGTTAAGACAAGTAGGTAATCCTAGTTTTACCTTTGGAATTATGGGAGAGTTTAATGAACATGCCTGATGGTTTAAGCATTGCTGAAGAAACCATCTTGACCATCATGGAATCCTGCGTTCAAATGCTTCTTGATAGGAGAGACCTTAGTAGAGGATGCCAACTCTGCGCGTTGAGCTATGTTCGTAGCAACACCAATCTGAAAGAATGGCCCATGCACAGGCGAGTTAGAGATCACACATCTTTCCATCTGCAGTTAGGAGGATTCTAAACCCCTGGGCGTAGCTCCCGCTCACATCTTGATAGAACACCATCTAACCGTCAACCTGCTGAGAGAACCCCCAAAAGAAAATAAACCAGAACAGCATGACAAATACATAACATGCGCATGTGATTGAGAACACCGGACGATGCCCTTGCAAAAGGAAAAATTATGTTTTATATGTTTAAGCTTTACTAGCTAATAAAACCATAACTAGCTATATAGGAACCGACACCGCTACCGAACCTATGGAAGAGATCGAAGCGAAATCTTCATTTGATACCTAAGCCAGGATAATACTGTGTGATTTTAGCCACGTTTGGCAGTATGAGACAATATCGCAATCCTAAAAATTCCTAGAATAAAATCTGATGCCTTTAATAATTAGTTTGACATGTTCCCCAACCCCATGATAATTTAGTGAATTAGTTGATGTAAAACTCCAGACACGTCTTCGTGCGTCTGATTAACATACAGCCTGCTGTAAATGCACTGAGATCCCCCAGGGTGGCATCAGGATCGCAGTCTGAAAAGCAACAAATCACAATGTCTATAAGCGCACCGTGTGTGCCAGCTTTAGTGAAGAGAAACTTACTGCGAGAGAACTCGCTGTTTGCGGCGCAGCCAGAAATCAATACGCATATGCAGACTGTGCAACAGTCAATGCTATATTTACTCCCCTGTATATTGTTTTAGTCACGATAGAATTCAGTGTGAGTGTAACTGATCACAGGCATGTCTTTTCTGTAGCTCAAACAGTAGAGCATGGCACCAGCAACGCCGAGCCGCGGGCCCGATTCCCAGGAAAAGCAAGACCCGAAAATGCCAAATGTGCACCCTGAATGCAACTCAAGGTGCCCGGACAAAAGCGTCCGCCAAATGCATAAATGTAATGTCCGTTGGGCACTCGAATACAATGCCCAATTGGAGGCGCTACACAAAACACACAATCAGGATTGAATGGTTCAGAGCTTATTCTAACCGCTAATTCTGCCTTCCAGTGCATACGTTTGACCAACGAATAGTAGAACATCCAATAGATCATGATTCGGTGTAGTCAGATTGACCACAGCAGTTTCCACTGAGTTTATCTGAACTGAAGCATCTGGCAGTTTCATGCGTTTATAAAGGAGTGCACTCTGCTCACTATATTCATAAAAGATTTGAATAATTGTATTCCCGTGCTGCCATTTAGATGTAATCTTATGTTAACAGGTCGGATTGAGTAAGGAATTAAATTAGTACTGCTATCGAATATCAAGTCAACCTTGTTTTGTATGCAAACCTTACCCAACATATGATGCTGAGAGTACAAGCGAGATACACATTTGTTTTATTCATGAATGTAGCCATGGCGTCCTAGCACGGAAGACCAAGGGAGACATAACACCAAATTCTAAGTTTCTAGAAATATAAGGGTGATTCTTCAATTGGGGGCTATTTTGCCATCTTACATTTTGATGAATGAAATTTGGTTGAATTTTGTTAAAATTATGTCAAGACAATGTTTACATGCTTTGATGTAAAGATATAAAAATGGCCACGACTGAGCTTAAATGTAATTTGAGTATTTTATATCCATTTGCCAACTGGCACTGCAAAACGTCATTACCATCACAACATCAAAAAGTATCATAATGCAAAGAATGTATCAAGGAGATAATTTAAACTCATTTATCTTGCAAACATTGTTAACCTTCAACAATACGTATAAAAACGAAATGTTTCCATTCAGCGAATTACATATATTTTCTTGTTCTCACCATCAAAATGTGTTTTTCTGTGTTCATCAAAGCACACTTTTGTTTAATTTCTGGAAAATTAATTTGAGATGTTTTTTCTTTGAATAGGTGGATGAGTATTTCATTAGGCTTTCCATGTAGCACCTGAAGATTGAACATAAAACAGCACCTTTATATGAGCACAGAACGCTACAGATCTTCCTCATAGGGAAGGAAGCCATATCGAATCACGAAAGGAAGCCGGTCCAACGCTTGGTGCCCCGTATGTTTGAGCAAAATATGTACTCTGCTGGATGACAGCCAACACTTCAAGCTTGAAACTTTGTTGTGACAGTTAAATTGCATATGTGACGAACTCACAACACTTGGAAGATGAATCTAACGCCATTGAATCAGACCGGATCAAAGCACTGATGTCGGTGCTGTACCTAAATATGCTTATTTGCTCAGCATAGTTTTTAAATTCAATTTTAATGATCTGATAACACTGAACCCAATCGCGATTTCAGCTTAACTTCAGTTCAACATCAAGCCCCGATTAAATGGGTGCATGTTGCTTTAAAACCCGTGTTAATTTTCCTTGCATTCGTAGGGAGAATGATAGAGTCAAAATATGCTGTGCATATCTGTTCTGTTTCAGTTTTATAACAAAATACTATCTATAGCGGTAACCGGTGTCATGCGAATCATTTACGAGCACTATGGGCACAAACGAGTCACAACGAGAGATCACGTTGCACGAGCAGACCGGCAAACACCTGTGCGCGTCTCACACGATGCATGTGTGTGCTCTATACAGACATGCTTGCGACAAAGTTGAAAAAAAAATAATATACTACACCCAATCGGCATCGGAATGCATAACCATATGCATATCACTGTGATAAATGCTGATGTAGTGATGTCGCCAGAATGGTGATGAAAACCACAGCCGTGTCTTTGATAACATGCCCAGATAGTCCTCATGAAGCGATTGATCTGAGTCTGACGTGAGACTTGCTCTTGTTAGTGAAGCACTCGCGTCTGTTACTGCGGTAACCCATTGAACAGATGAAAGGCTGACATGGACTTAGAACGCCACTGTAAACACATTATTAGTTATCGTAGGACCAGCGATCGACCACTACGGAACGCCCGGATCGTCAAGTGAATGGGAGCGTCAGCATCTGCGAACTCAGACATGAGTAAGTACCGATCTTTTATACCCAGGTATTTAGCATGTGATTGGATAGATAAAATTAAAGTGACATGACAATTAAGTCTTCCTGGCAGAACTTACGCTAAAGCTTCCATTTACATTCAGAATTTATTTTAAAGTACTGTTACTTTTTTATAAATCACTCAATGGCCTAGGACCTCAATACATTGCAGATATGTTCATTGAATATAAACCTAACAGATCACTAAGATCATCAGGATCAAGTCACTTAAAAATACCAAGGGTTCACTCAAAGCAAGGGGAGTCTGCTTAGTTAGTCTCCTTATCGGGAGAGCGATAAGGGTTTGCACTCTGAAGCGAGTGAAAAGACACCAGACCTGCAGATGCAGGATGGTGTAAAAATACATGGTTTTTTATGCACTCTAATTGGGAACAATATTGGGCAGGCAGTGAATCTGTGTGCAAACACCTCCACGAGAGTGAGAGAAGGAGACACTAGAAAGGGCATGTCTAGAGTAAAAGTTTCTTCTTTCTTTCTCCCATGCCGGCAATCTGGGTTTGAGGCTTGCACAGAGTGAGGCAAGTAGGACATGAGGGTTACAAAAAGAACAAATTTTTACGTTGAAAAACGTTTTGATAATGCCGTGTCATGTACGAGATGCTGTAAAAGACATAAGAGCCAAGCAGTGGTCAAAGATGTCAGTCTAAACCCCCTCGCACACTGGACGAGAAGCACAGCACTGTGTGGCATCTAGGGAAACTCAAGGTATCACACACATTATTTCTCGTGCAACAATGAGGATGAAAGGAGTGTTGATGCTCTTGTGTTTTTGTTGTGAGAGTGTTAAAAAAATGGAGTGAAGTTAGTAAACGTCAACCAGACAGAAGGGAGTTGGCATGACTAGTGGAGAGTTCTCTCAAAGCTTCCAGGTTCCTTCTCATTAATCACTCTCTGAAAGAGAAAAGGGTAAACAGAAGGCAAACATAAGTTAGTGAATGTCTGGGAGAACAAGCTCCTCTTTCTTGACTGGTGTTTATATGGCTCCAGTGATGAGTGGGAAATGGCCGTCAGGTGTGTGCATTTATTGCTGGTTAGCTGCTCCGTGTGTTTTGCCAGGGGTGATGGTAGTCCGCAAACAAAGGTTGAAGCCAGTCTTCATATCGACTGGGGGGACCTGCTCTATCGAGACAGGGGCAGTCTCCTTCAGCACTGAAGTGGTGAAGTCGAGGTGAAGTGGATGCCCCTGAACTTAGGCGGCCGGCGGTTGAACTGAATCACATTGCCGAGTCTGATGGAATGGGTGAGCCAGCGAGACGGGCTGGGAAGCGCTAACCAAGCTTCCAGCGACTGTGTAAGCGGGACCAGCGGCACCACAGACGTACCCGCAAGGGCCCGCCAGAGCAGGATATGCTTGATCGCTTCCGTCTGCTTCTGGGCAGCTGAGAACTGCTGGGCAAAGCTCTCAACCGCGTTGCCAAAAAGCCCAGCCTGGGACATGGAGGACTTCAGGAACCGAAATTTATCGTCTCCCTCATGTCGGTCAGGTTGAGCCAGAGATGTCCGTCGCCGTATGGAACTCACGCAAGAGCTCTGGGTCAGACCTATCGTAGTGGATTTCAATGAGCGCCTGGGCCTGATGCACCTGTAATAGCGCCATGGAATGCAGAGCGAAAGCCGCCTGTCCACATGTTCTGTAAGCCTTGCCTGTGAGAATGGACGAGAACTTACAGGCCTTGGATGGGAGACACGGGTTACCTCTCCAGGAAGAAGCAGACGCCGGACACAGTTGCTCCACTGGGGGGGATCTCCACATACCCCTTGGCTTCTTCACCATTGAGGGTAATGAGGGGTGAGGAGGTATCCGATGGGTTCCTGGCAGAAAAAGGTGCCTTTCACGATCTGGTAACCTCATCATGCACCTCCAGGAAGAATGGCACCGGGGCGGGACGATGAGCACCAGTGCGACCTGCCCCAAGAGACCAGTGGTCCAACCTAGACGGCAATGCTACCTGCCCAGAGGGCAGTAACACAACCGAGCCTTCATCCTCAGATGACTGAAGCTCCCCCTCCAATGCAGCGATCAACATCTGATCATCAGACTGAGCTCCGAAAGAAACGACTGGACACCAACCCTGTCTGGACGGTCCAGCGCGTTCTTTGGGAAGCACCACCGGCTGCGACGTTACAGAGGGGTGAGGGGCCCATGGAGATTGACTCCACCTTCTCAGAGGTATGTGAGTCTCAATCTTAACGCCTAGATAGTCATGTGTCAGTCAGCACAAGTCAGTGGGAACATAAACTATCCACAAAAGCTGCCTCAGCGTGCTGAATTCCCACATGAGACATCGATTGTGACTGTCATCTGGCGACAGGGAACGGCCGCATTCCAGAAACACATCCCGTGCCACTCTTTTAGAGAAATTACTCTTATATGTTCTTTCAGTGCTGAAGCACCCAGGTCTGGCCGTGGTGCACAGCAGGAAATGGTGCAGCCTGTTGGCACACTCAATGGAGCACCCCACGTCCAGCTGCAAAGCAGCAACTCTTTGCAGATACTCCCTAGTACATTACACAGTGCTGTGAAAACAGCAGTTGTTGGCACAAATGCCGCAACGACCGCTGTACGTGCCGTCACTTTCAACACCTGAACACAGAGTAGACTCGCATTGTAAAGCACTCTTCAGACAGCTGTAGACACATCAGTCTGGGCTCCGAAGTGAAGAACAAACGTGCGCTGCATCTACTTCTGCATTTATACCCACGCTGCAGGGCATGACGCGAGATGCAAATCCTGCACGCCAATGTGCAATGGCTTGTTTTGTAAACACTCGAAGATGATAGCGCTCCCAGAAGTGATCCCAATTCGTCTGTGACTGACTGAAAGGGAACTAGATGTATCTTACAGTACAGGGTGAATTCAGTATGTACATTAACAACGATTTGAGACAAATATAATGTCAATTTAATATAAAACTATGTAAATGGCGCTTTGTGGCATGGCAGGATTTTGAACATCGTCCTGAGTCATATTGATGCGCAGTCATAGATGACGAATGGCGCTGCCGGTGTGTGTATACTCATAGAAAATAATGTATTCCAATTTTAAAGATGTGGCGCGGTGCTGTAGCCTGGTCTTACCAGACTCTCGTACATTTCATTTGTACAAAGAGTCTGGCCAATCTCCATTGACAAACGTTTACTTCCTTGAAGTCGGGTACTCTGTTGAAGTTTAAAACTATTGGATCTGCCATAACCAATCGCTAACGTTTGGTCGTGACGCATATCATGCGCCGTTCGCCTTTTGTTTCTCACATGGAAGTCCGTAAAAATAAATGTGCAAGCATCCTCAGTGATAAAACCTAAATCTTGTGCATTCAGATGGTGATTTATACACGGTGGAGGGGAGAGTTTTGTGATCGGGAACGCACCGCTCACGTGATCCGTAACATGATTGTATGCTATAAATAAAATGTCATATGCTTGGTAAGATAAGAATAAGTGCTGCCGTAAATAACGGCCCAATTCAAATGTTTACGTGCTTTTCTTCTTTTTATTTTTTGAGCGGTGATGAAATATATTGCTCTCGTAAATACTTGCCAGCATTTATAGAAATACAAGTCTAGAAATGCATCCAAATTACAGCGAAGCGCAACCGCACAGTTACTCTGCAGTGGTCAAAAAGGATGTAAACAGTGAATTTTGAAGTGATATATTCTTGAAAACTCAGAGATGTGGATTCGGACAGCAATTAAATTACCACATGACCTTGGTGTTTTGTCAAAAGCAGTAGGTAATTCGGCCAGGATTTTTACGCGGGTGGTGGGAGACGGACGGCAATAAAATCAACAGTGTATATTATGACAATACCTTACGACCCCACGAGAAACAGTTACCATCCAAATAGGGCTTCAGCCAACTCCTTCACCACAAATGGAGCGAGCTGGAAAATTTAACTTTTCCCGAACCCTGTGGGGAGGAGGGCCACAACATCATGGCCACCAACAAAACTCAGCAAAGATTGTTCTTGCTCCGGCTTTAACTTCTGGATATTCGGCACACTGCAAAAAATGCTCTTCCTACTTATTCATTTTGTCTTGTTTCTAGTCTAAATATCTAAAAGTTCTTAAATCAAGATGCTTTTACTAGATAAGTAAAATGACATAAGAGAGTTTTACTTGTTTTCTTAAAAATAAAATCAAAATGAAGTGAGTTTTTGCTTAAAACAAGCAAAATGATCTGCCAATGGGGTGAGAAAAATAACCACACAAAGGAACTTATAAAGGGGACAAATCAAGCAGGGAATGAGGGAACACAGGTGGGGCAAATGAAACCAATAACGAGATAACAAGGGGGGTGGGATCTAGACAGAGACAGGAGCACATGCCCAAAATAACAAAACACCACATGTGCACATGAGACAGGACAGGCCTGTGACAGATTGAATCAGAACTGGTGATTGGTCATTTGCTTTGGTCATTGTCTCTTCCTCTACTGTGTGTAATTGTAATGTCAACACCTTTAAGGACTGCCCACTGAATGCCTATAAAATACCATGTACAGCTCCCTTATGTTAGACTTGACGACCTCAGCCGAAAGACAGCACAAGTTCTCAATAAAGAATCCTGCTGAAGGTAAATCCAAGTCTCCAGGGGCCTCATTTATAAAACTTTGCGTAGGATTTGCGTCAGAAGTGGCGTACGGATGAAACATAGGACGTGCGTACGCACAGAAATATTCGGATTTATAAAACCGTGCGCACGCACATCCTACGCAGTTTTCCCTTAATAAATCACAATCAATTCTAAATGTAGCGCAGCTTTTGCTTCTTCATGTCACGCCCATAGTTGCCCATAAATAGTCCGTGAAACGCCCACAAGTTAATATTCATAGATTGCGAAATCATGGCAAACACAGAGAGGAAATAAAAAAAACGTAACTTCACTCAATGTGAGGTAGAAGTTATCGTTGGCGAGGTTGAAAAGAGAAGAAAAATGTTGTTTTGGAGGGCACAGTTTGGGCATTACTAATGCCAAAAAGGCACTTGAGTGGCAAAAGGTTGCAGACGCCGTAAATGCTGTAGCCTCACAACCTCGGACCATCGCCGAAATAAAAAAGAAATGGTCGGACATCAAAGTCGAGGCAAAAAAGCGTCTAGCGCTCCATCGCCAGAGTGTGTCCTCGTTTGCCTGCAAGTCTTCTTGCTGTCTGAAGATGCGTTCACTCCGAATCCTTTCATTTGCCACATCTTCTAGAGCGCAAGATCAGCCATTGTGCGTCATTACGCGTTGAGATGGGCATTTTATTTCCATCCATTTAATTGCATCTGACAAGCTACAGATGTCGGTTATAATCTACATGGAAATGGGAAATAGTTCAGTGCAAATGTAATGTCTTGCAGCTTTCTGAATGGTTGAGACATGCGTCATACGTTATTTTATCAAAAATAAAACTAAAGGCATATCAATGAATACCATGATTCCGTAGCTGTTGAAGAAATTTTACTATGAAAACAACTTTCAGTGGACAATTAATCTATCTATCTATCTATCTATCTATCTATCTATCTATCTATCTATCTATCTATCTATCTATCTATCTATCTATCTATCTATCTATCTATCTAATTATCTCTCCATCTTTCTATCTAATTGCATCTATATCTGCTCCGCCAGACGGACACATTGACGAGAATATCAGTTTTGTACATTAGCTATTTCGTTCTGTTTACCATATTTATGAGGATGAATTGCAATGCATAACATGCCAATATTATTGCAGAACATATTTCACTTTTCTTTTTGCAAATATGTGTTAATTTGCATTTCTGTTGTAATATTAAGACTTGCTTTGTGAAGTCTTAATGTTATTTATGAGAGGCAGTATTGCCATTTCTTTTACACAACGGTCTACAGTTTCACACACTTTCAAGTGTTTCTTCCATCTGCCGACGGTGTCGCCATTTCTCATTTCACCCGTTTTTGTGCGTACGCCTGGGTCAGAGCTTGCGTGAAGGACCGCACATTTTCCCGTCAAGTTTGCTTTTTATAAATACCAATTATTGCGTAGAGAGCAGCGTACGCCTTCTTTTGTGCGTACGCAACGTTTATAAATGAGGCCCCTGGTCTCTTCTTCGAGGAGGAAAAGAGTTTCCAACAGTTTTGGTGCTGAGATCCGGATAGAGCTCCTCACCTGAATCCAGACTGAATCCAGATCAACAAAGATTCTCACTTCGTTCCAGACTGAATCGTTCTGTACAACCAAGGGTTGGTGAGTCACTCTATCCAAAAGAACCTTAAAGACCAGTACAAATTTGTTTTTCTTCTGCACCGCCAGAGAAGAGTTATCAGACAGCATAGGGTTTGGTTAACTAAGTTATCCTCTAAAAAGTTTGTTTTAGAGATGAGTTACCCTCTGTTTTCAAGCAGGGAAGATTAGCATCATCAGCTAATAGTTGTTAAGCCTCTGTTTTCAGGCAGGGAAGAATTGTTTGCCTCTGTTCAACAGAGAAGATTAGCATCACAAGCTAAGAATTTGTTTTGCCTCTGTTTTCAGGCAGGGAAGATTAGGATTACAGGCCGTAATGCGCACGCTGGTTTCACCGCAAACGATTTCAAAGTCAAAGGAATGATGCACCTTCTTCCACGAACGAATGATCCTATGGAGTCATCAACCAGATCGACGAAGGACGTCAGTAAGAGCTTGCCCACTAATCTGGTGACCCTTGTCGATCTGGTTGATGACTCCATAGGATCATTCGTTCGTGGAAGAAGGTGCATCATTCCTTTGACTTTGAAATCGTTTGCGGTGAAACCAGCGTGCGCATCACGGACTGAGGACTGATCGGAGCTCGACTTAACGGCTTAGCTCAGTGTGCGGAAGTCAAACGGATCGGATGGACTGGATAAAGAAAAGGGAAAGTGCCCGTTTGTTTGTGTGAATCGCAGTGAGTACGATTGAACTGTGTTGATCAGATCTATTCTGAAAAGGTTATACTTGTGATGGACATTGTGGCATACTCTCTTTACCAATGGACTGAATATTGCTATATTATTTTGTTCTTTTGAAATGTAAATACAAAGGGAAAATGTCAAAATCAGATGTAGGTGATGTAAATGAGCCAAATGATGATTGTGTTGAAACTCAAAGTGAAAGTTTTCGTCGTTCAAAACGCGCTCCTGTACCTACTGAGAAAATGTTATCATACCAACAAGAAGAATTGCAGAAAAAAGAGAAAAAGATTACTCTTTTGTATGATAAATGGAAAATTGAAGCCTGTAGCACTCGTGAACGACTTAAAACTGATGTTACAGTTACACATTTAGCTATTTTAATTGATGATTTGGAGGCAGCAAAAAATAAGGTTCTCAATGTTTATGATGAAATTAGGCAGCGTCTATCCCCCACTACTGAAATGCGTCGAAAAATTGATGCATGTGAAGCAGTTACTGCTGATATTGTTAAAATTATTCATGAAAGGATATCAAATCAATCAAATCAAATCACTTTATTGTCACACAGCCATGTACACAAGTGCAACAGCAGGTGAAATTCTTGGTGCAGTTCCGAGCAACATAGTAGTCACGACATGACATGTACAACATTTGCAATTCTTCTCGGGCGGCAGTGGCTCAGTGGTTCATGTAGGTTGTCTACAAACCGGAAGGTTGGTAGTTCGATCCCCGGTTCCACCTGACCAAGTGTCGAGGTGTCCATGAGCAAGACACCTAACCCCGGCTGCTCCCGACGAGCTGGATGGCGCCTTGCATGGCTGACACAGCCGTCGGTGTGTGAATGGGTGAATGTGAGGCAATGTGTAAAGCGCTTTGGATGGCCATTGGTCTGTTAAAAGCGCTATATAAATGCAGTCCATTTAGAGCAGCATCAGATTACACTGATGCGCCCACAATTACTCACAGCACAGTAAACTCTACAATAACAATAAATAATTTACACAATGTGAGTGTGGTTCTCACAGCTTTAACCAATATACACATACTTACAATATACATATACTTTAAACAATATACTTTAACAATATACACACTAAAACATACATTAAACAATATACATTACGCTATAATAATAATAATAATATACAATGTACAGTATACATTATTATTCACAGTAGAGATCCAATGTGCAATAGGTGCTATATGATAAATAATAAATTATAATAAATGTGTATATAATGTGTGTGTATCTACAGTGGGTTGTGCTGAGTGATATTCTGTCCAGTGTGTGTTATGATCCTGATGGATCAAGAGTTCAGGAGTCTAATTGCTTGTGGGAAGAAGCTGTTCTGGAGTCGGCTGGTGCGTGTTCTGATGCTGCGGTACCGCCTGCCTGATGGCAGCAGTGAGAGCAGCCCATGGCTCGGGTGGCTAGAGTCTCTGATGATCCTCTGAGCTCTCTTCACACACCGCCTGGCGTAAATGTCCTGGAGGGAGGGAAGCTCACCTCCGATGATGCAGCTGGCCGTGCGCACTACCCTTTGCAGGGCTTTGCGGCTGCGGGCGGTACTGTTGCCGTACCAGGTGGTGATGCAGCCAGTCAGCAGGCTCTCTGTAGTGCTGGTGTAGAACCGTGTGAGGATGTGGCGGTTCATTCCAAACCTCCTCAGCCGTCGCAGGAAGAAAAGGCGCTGATGAGCCTTCTTCACAACGGCCTCGGTGTGGACGGACCATGAGAGTTCCTCTGTGATGTGGACACCGAGGAACTTGAAGCTGCTGACTCTCTCCACCGGTGCTCCATCGATGGTGATGGGGCGGTGTTCTCTCTCATTCCTCCTGAAGTCGACCACCAGCTCCTTGGTCTTGCTGACGTTGAGGGAGAGGTTGTGCTCCTGACACCACCGTGTCAGAGTGTGCACCTCCTCTCTGTAGGCCGTTTCATCATTGTCAGTGATGAGACCTACCACCGTCGTATCGTCAGCAAACTTGATGATGGTGTTGGAGCTTTGGGTTGCCACACAGTCATGTGTGTACAAGGAGTACAGGAGTGGGCTGAGAACACAGCCCTGAGGGGCTCCAGTGTTGAGAGTCAGTGGTGAGGAGATGTTACTGCCCATTCTGACCACCTGGCGTCTGTTTGACAGGAAGTCCAGGATCCAGCTGCATAGCAAGCTGTTTAAGCCGAGAGCCCGGAGTTTAATGTCAAGTATGGAGGGCACAATGGTGTTGAATGCTGAGCTGTAGTCTACAAACAGCATTCTCACATATGTGTTCCTCTTTTCCAGGTGGGAGAGAGCAGTGTGAATAGTGGATGAAATGGCATCATCAGTGGAGCGGTTTTTGCGGTATGCAAACTGCAGTGGGTCCAGTGAGGGGGGGAGAACAGAGCAGATGTGGTTTCTGACTAGTCTCTCAAAGCATTTGCTGATGATGGGGGTCAGAGCAACAGGACGCCAGTCGTTTAAGCAGGTGGTTTTTGCTTGCTTCGGTACAGGAACAATGGTGGACGTTTTGAAGCATGTGGGGACCACAGACAGGGAGAGGGACAGGTTAAAGATGTCCGTGAAAACTCCAGCCAGTTGGCGCGCGCACGCTCTGATGACGCGGCCCGGAATGCCGTCTGGACCCGCGGCTTTACGGACGTTCACCCGCCGGAAGGATCGGGTAACATCCGCTACAGATACGGAGAGTGCACTAACCTCTGTATCTTCAGCCACGAGCTCTCTCTCCGCGAGGGCGGTGTTAGTTCCCTCAAAGCGAGCATAGAAGGTGTTTAGCTCGTCCGGGAGAGAGGCAGCGGTGTTCACGGTGGAGTTTGTGTTCCCTTTGTAGTCCGTGATGGTGTTAATTCCCCTCCACATGCTTCTGGAGTCGGTGGTGTTGAACTGTCCTTCAATCTTGTCCCTGTACTGGCGTTTTGCTGCTCTGATGGTTTTCCGGAGGGCATAACTTGCTTGTTTATGCTCCTCCGCATTACCGGAGTTAAAGGCGAAGGTCCGCGCATTGAGTACCGCGCGAACATCCACATTTAGCCACGGCTTCTGATTTGGGTACAGCCGTATTGTTTTGGTCGGAACAACGTCTTCTACGCACTTCCTGATGAAACACGTTACGCTATCGGCGTAGACCTCGATGTCGTCATCAGAGGCCGACCGGAACATCTCCCAGTCCGCGTGATCAAAACAGTCTTGTAGCATAGAGTCCGATTGGTCCGACCAGCACTGGATGGTTCTGAGGGCGGGTGCTTCCTGTTTCAGTCTCTGCCTGTAAGCGGGCAGAAGGATGATGGAAGCGTGATCCGATTTGCCAAATGGTGGGCGCGGGAGTGATTTGTAACCATCCTTGAAGGGAGAGTAACAATGATCCAGAACTCGGTTCCCTCGTGTGTTGAAGCTAACATGTTGGTGGTATTTGGGTGCGATGCGCTTGAAGTTGGCTTTGTTAAAGTTCCCGGTCACAATAAACGCAGCCTCAGGATGCGCGGTTTCCTGCTCACTCACTGTCCTATACAGTTCTTTCAGTGCCCGGTCTGTGTCGGCTTGTGGGGGAATATACACCGCTGTGATGATGACCGCTGTGAATTCCCTCGGTAGCCAGAATGGTCGACACATAACCGTGAGAAATTCCAGATCAGGAGAACAGAAAGACTTGATAGAATGTACGTTGCTCTGATCACACCAGGATCGGTTGATCATAAAACATACACCCCCGCCTTTGCTTTTCCCGGAGAGATCTTTTTCTCTGTCCATCCGATGCACGGAGAACCCCGTGGTTTCGATGGCCGAATCTGGAATCTCAGCGGACATCCAAGTTTCTGTAAGGCAGATAATGCAGCAGTCCCTCGTCTCTCGTTGGAAAGAGATCCGTGCTCTCAGCTCGCAGAGTTTATTGTCCAGAGACTGAACATTTGCCAGTAAAATACTGGGAAGCGGGGGTCGGTTTGCGCGGCGTCTTACTCTGATGAGCACGCCGGCTCTGCTTCCCCTTCTCCGGCGGCGTTTCCGTGGTCGGGCCGCCCAAACAAAAGGATCCGCTGCTGTGTTTGTAAGCAGCGGTTCGTCACTGGAGAATTTAAAGTCCGGTTTTCGGTGTGCGATTGCCGAACCAATGTCCAAAAGTGTCTGTCTGTCGTACGTAGTAAGGCAGACAACATCCAAGACAAAAAACACAAAAACTATAAACAGAACAAACAAAAAACTACAATGTTTCAGCAGAGCTTGCGACGTTGCGGCCATCCTCGGCGCCATCTCGACTCGACTCGGATCTCGACTCGACTCGACTCGGATATCAGGGGTAGAGGTCTTCACGGAGCCCCCGAGACCCGTGGACCCGGGACCCGACCCGGGACCCGTACGGGTTCGGGTCTATATTTTAAATGATCAGCCGGGTCCGGGTCGGGTCCCAATCTATTACTACGGGTCCCGGGTCTGTTTAACATTGTGTGCAATACCCGAGTCGATCCGGACTCGGAGAACACCTGCCCGTGATCAGAGTCAGTCAGCACTGCTTGTGTGTTTTTTGTAACTTGCAACTGTAAAATTAGGATAAGAAAAGTGTGAGCCGGGAAATAAGGTTTAAAAAAAAGAAAGAAGAAAAACACGAGCGATCTCTCTCTCTCTTGCTCGCTCGCCTCACGCGCTCGCTCTCTCTCTCTCTCGCTCGCTCGCTCTCTCTGCAAGCGCACGGTAATAATAATGGTTACCTTCATGAGTGATGTGTGAAAAAAGCTAAAAAACAACGAATATAAAGAAGTTAAACCCACGGCACCTCTTCTGTCCGGGCATCCTTCATGCATATTGTGGACAAACATGAGAAAAAAGTAAGTGCTGTCTACGTGTGACGCACTGTTGAAGTTTGATTTGAAATTATATTTAAATAATATATTTAAAATCAGCAACAAAATCTCAGTTGAACTGTCACAAATGTTTTCTATGATGCTCAAATTGCGTAAAAAAGCTCATATTTCAGGTTGCTCCAGCCACCGCGCATGTGCGCAGTATCAAGCGCGTGTCATTTCTATGGCAACCCGAGCTTCCGCTGTGATTGACTTTAATAATAATATGAATGAACCGTCTTATTTCTTAAAGTTTTGGTGGTCAGGCTCGCTCACAGAGATTATAGCAAATAAATAATGCGGACGTCAGCGGCCACCGAACGAGCAATCGCTATTATAGTTCAAAAAGGCAAACAGTCAAAGTTATTATGCGAGTTAACTCGAGTCGAAATGCAAATCTGCAAAGACGCATTTGTCATCCGTCACCGTGACATAAAGTGGACTTTTAAAGCTGAAATGATGAGTGAGTTAAGCATGCTTGGAATAACAAGAGAGGAATAACATGGATTTAACTTTTTGGCAAGGATGTAATGCATCACAAGTAACGTTACAAGGAAGGGAGACGACGGCTAGGTAAGACAAAAAGTTATATTTTTCATAACATGTTTATTGACTTGTTAATATCAGTTATTGTGGAATATGTGACAAACGGGTCCAGTCGGGTCTGTGTCTTCACGCCGGGTTCGGTTCCAGCTTTTAAATAATAGACGGGTCCAGGTCGGTTCCGGGTACTACGTTTTTGGCATTTCTCGGATCTTCACGGGTCCGGGTCCAGCTTTTGAAATAATAGACGGGTCCGGGTCGGTTCCGTTAAGCACATTACGGGTCTCTTCGGGTTCGGGTATGAATTTTTGGACCCGTGAAGACCTCTAATCAGGGGTAGATGGAGATTTTGATGCTGATAAGGAAAAAGGACGTCTTCGAACATTGCTAGATCATCAATACGTACACTCAATTTTTGGATCAACTGTTTCACGTGTCAGTCAAGTGTCTAGTAAATTTTCCAGTCAATGCTCCGTTGTCTCAAGTTTATCAGCTAAACGAGTAGATGCTGCTGCCGATTTGGCGGCTAAGCAAGCTGTTCATGATTCTTTGTTAGAAGAAGCAAGGCATAAGGAAAGGATACGGCAGCTGAAAGAGCAGCATAAAAGGGCCGTTGATGCTGAATTAAAAGAGTTACAGCGAATACAAGCACAAAAAGACTTGAAAGCTGCACAAGCCAAATTAGACGTCTATGATAAAGAGACTGTTAAAGAAACCCTGGGTTCATTTTCAGATTGTGGCAGGGTCAAAGAGAGGTACGAAACCCCTCAAGTAAATCTGAAAAAGAGGCAAGGTGCGTCTCAGAACTTGACTCATGGAGGTTTAAACATTACAACTCATCGATCAGTATCAGGGACGCCCATCTCCGCTTCGGTCATTCAAGACAGTCTAGCCATGAGTCGATTGCCAGTGCCTGAGTGTTTGCCAAAGGAAGGTTAACAATAGTTGATCTTTGTCTGTTGATCAGAGAAGTTTTTTGTGTTTTCATTGTGTGGTAACAAAGAAACTCACAAAAATTTTTAGAATTGCTCCTGTTTGATCGATTGCTCCTGATCGATTGCTCCTGTCTCCTGTCTGCCTCCTGCCTTGTTTGTAGCTCTGTACAGCCTTGCTTGCTTTTGAATCTCTATTTTGATATGTTTTCTTTGTTCTACTGCTAAATATAACTTACTCATCACCATACATTGTTTAAATATTGCCTATCACGTTAAATTTGACAGCGCTAGCTTTTAATCTAAATCACCATCACACGTTTTGCGTTTTGCTGCATCAGAGCAGCAAAACGCCAGTACAGGGACAAGATTGAAGGACAGTTCAACACCACCGACTCCAGAAGCATGTGGAGGGGAATTAACACCATCACGGACTACAAAGGGAACACAAACTCCACCGTGAACACCGCTGCCTCTCTCCCGGACGAGCTAAACACCTTCTATGCTCGCTTTGAGGGAACTAACACCGCCCTCGCGGAGAGAGAGCTCGTGGCTGAAGATACAGAGGTTAGTGCACTCTCCGTATCTGTAGCGGATGTTACCCGATCCTTCCGGCGGGTGAACGTCCGTAAAGCCGCGGGTCCAGACGGCATTCCGGGCCGCGTCATCAGAGCGTGCGCGCGCCAACTGGCTGGAGTTTTCACGGACATTTTTAACCTGTCCCTCTCCCTGTCTGTGGTCCCCACATGCTTCAAAACGTCCACCATTGTTCCTGTACCGAAGCAAGCAAAAACCACCTGCTTAAACGACTGGCGTCCTGTTGCTCTGACCCCCATCATCAGCAAATGCTTTGAGAGACTAGTCAGAAACCACATCTGCTCTGTTCTCCCCCCCTCACTGGACCCACTGCAGTTTGCATACCGCACAAACCGCTCCACTGATGATGCCATTTCATCAACAATTCACACTGCTCTCTCCCACCTGGAAAAGAGGAACACATATGTGAGAATGCTGTTTGTAGACTACAGCTCAGCATTCAACACCATTGTGCCCTCCATACTTGACATGAAACTCCGGGCTCTCGGCTTAAACAGCCTGTTATGCAGCTGGATCCTGGACTTCCTGTCAAACAGACGCCAGGTGGTCAGAATGGGCAGTAACATCTCCTCACCACTGACTCTCAACACTGGAGCCCCTCAGGGCTGTGTTCTCAGCCCACTCCTGTACTCCTTGTACACACATGACTGTGTGGCAACCCACAGCTCCAACACCATCATCAAGTTTGCTGACGATACGACGGTGGTAGGTCTCATCACTGACAATGATGAAACGGCCTACAGAGAGGAGGTGCACACTCTGACACGGTGGTGTCAGGAGCACAACCTCTCCCTCAACGTCAGCAAGACCAAGGAGCTGGTGGTCGACTTCAGGAGGAATGAGAGAGAACACCGCCCCATCACCATCGATGGAGCACCGGTGGAGAGAGTCAGCAGCTTCAAGTTCCTCGGTGTCCACATCACAGAGGAACTCTCATGGTCCGTCCACACCGAGGCCGTTGTGAAGAAGGCTCATCAGCGCCTTTTCTTCCTGCGACGGCTGAGGAGGTTTGGAATGAACCGCCACATCCTCACACGGTTCTACACCAGCACTACAGAGAGCCTGCTGACTGGCTGCATCACCACCTGGTACGGCAACAGTACCGCCCGCAGCCGCAAAGCCCTGCAAAGGGTAGTGCGCACGGCCAGCTGCATCATCGGAGGTGAGCTTCCCTCCCTCCAGGACATTTACGCCAGGCGGTGTGTGAAGAGAGCTCAGAGGATCATCAGAGACTCTAGCCACCCGAGCCATGGGCTGCTCTCACTGCTGCCATCAGGCAGGCGGTACCGCAGCATCAGAACACGCACCAGCCGACTCCAGAACAGCTTCTTCCCACAAGCAATTAGACTCCTGAACTCTTGATCCATCAGGATCATAACACACACTGGACAGAATATCACTCAGCACAACCCACTGTCGATACACACACATTATATACACATTTATATAATTTATTATTTATCATATAGCACCTATTGCACATTGGATCTCTACTGTGAATAATAATGTATACTGTACATTGTATACTATTATTATTATTATTATTATTATAGCGTAATGTATATTGTTTAATGTATGTTTTAGTGTGTATATTGTTTAAAGTATATTGTTTAAAGTATATTGTTTAAAGTATATGTATATTGTAAGTATGTGTATATTGGTTAAAGCTGTGAGAACCACACTCACATTGTGTAAATTATTTATTGTTTATTGTAGAGTTTACTGTGCTGTGAGTAATTGTGGGCGCATCAGTGTAATCTGATGCTGCTCTAAATGTTGTACATGTCATGTCGTGACTACTATGTTGCTCGGAACTGCACCAAGAATTTCACCTGCTGTTGCACTTGTGTACATGGCTGTGTGACAATAAAGTGATTTGATTTGATTTGACGTTAGCATTTCGCTAGCCTGTTAGCTTATCATCTCTGCACCCGGGTCTCCTGTTTTCTGAGTTCATTAAACAACCATGGTGAGTTGGATTAGTAAATAGTGTCCAGCAAACAATTGTGGTAAATTGGATTAATCAACAAACACGGTAAGCCATGTCATCTCCTGTCATTGTCACTTGCACTGCATGCTGCATGTTTAGTATAGGCTTCTCCGTTGGTGAACAGGGCTTCACATGTGATAAATGTAAGGAGATAGTTAGGCTGACGGAGAAGATTTCAGAATTAGAAACACGCATCCATACTTCATCTGAGAGTAGTGAGGATGTAACAGCTTTAGACACTGATTTGGATGCGAATAGCTTAGTGAACTCTGTACATTCTTCGGTTCTGGCTGCAGGGCCCCCGCAGCAGGGAAACTGGGTGACAGTGAGACGGCATAGTCGCGGATCTAAAAAACGCTTTTCCGTTCCGGTTAGAACATCAAACAGGTTCTCCCCTCTCAGTGAAGCACCCACTGAGTATCCTGTTTAAAGTGCCCTAGTCATTGGCGATTCTATTACACGGAACGTGAAAATAGAGACACCAGCCACCATAGTCACATGTTTACCGGGAGCCAGAGCACCTGACATCAAACAAATGTAAAAGTGCTGGCTAAAGCTAATCGTAAATTCTCTAAGATTATTATTCACGTTGGCACTAATGATGTTCGACTTCGCCAGTCGGAGATCACCAAAATTAACATTAAAGAGGTGTGTGAACTCGCTAGTACGATATCAGAGGCTGTCTATTGTTCTGGACCACTCCCTGTTAAAAGGAGTGATGAGATAGTCTGCTCACTATCATCACTCAATGGCTGGTTGTCTAAGTGGTGTCTGCAAAATAACATAGTGTTCATAGACAATTGGAAAAGTTTTTGGGGCAGACCTGACCTGTTGAAGAAGGATGGCATCCATCCCTCCTGGGGTGGTTCCGCTCTTCTCTTTAGTAATTTGGCATATAGTCTTAGAGCTAAACCTTGACTCACTAGGGCCCAGGTCAGGAAGCAGACAAACTGGCTAAACCAACCGTCTGCTAGCTGTCTCAAGTCACCGGAGACAGGTAAATCCAAGCACATAGAGACTCTTTCACCTAGATATTATCATATAGAGACTGTGTCTGTTCCCCGAATTAGTAAATACAAAAAAACATCAAAACCATTCAACAGTAAAAATGTAATTGATGTCCAACAAATAAACAACAGATATAATACAGATGAACAATTGATAAAGCTTGGGTTGCTGAATATTAGATCCCTTTCCCCAAAAGTGCTTATTGTTAATGATATCATTACAGATAATAATCTAGATGTGCTGTGTTTGACAGAAACCCGGGTAAAACCTGACGACTACATTACTTTAAATGAGTCCACCTCCCAAGATTATTGTTATAAACACGAGCCGCATCTGAAAGGTAAAGGGGGAGGGGTTGCTGTAATTTATAATAATATCTTCAGTATTACTCAGAAGTGTAGTTTCAAATATAATTCCTTCGAAGTTTTGGTGCTTTATGTAACGTTATGTAGTGTACATGATAAAACCCGTTTAACATTTGTGTTAGCTACTGTATATAGGCCACCAGGGCACAATACAGACTTTATCAAAAAATTGGCTGATTTTCTATCATAGTTAGTACTGGCCGTAGATAAAGTACTAATTGTTGGTGATTTTAATATCCATGTAGACAACGAAAAAGACGCATTGGGATTTAGCATTTAAAGACATTCTAAACTCTATTGGAGTTAGGCAACACGTGTCAGGACCCACTCATCGCCATAATCATACTTTAGACCTAATATTGTCACATGGAATAAATGTTGATACCGTTGAAATTCTGCAGCAGAGCGATGACATCTCAGATCATTACCTAGTATCATGTATACTTAATTTAGCTAAGGTTGCAAAGCCACCCCCTTGCTTCAAAAATGTCAGGACAATCACTGCCGCCACTAAAGATTGCTTTTTAAATAATCTTCCTCATCAGTATCATCTCCTCAGCATCCCAGATAGCTTAAAAGAACTCATTGTTGCAACAGAAACTATTGACTCTCTCTTTTCCAGTACTTTAGACACAGTTGCTCTCCTGCGCTTAAAGAAGATTAAAGAAAATAGTCCAATGCCGTGGTACAATGAGCACACTCGGGCCCTTAAAACAGCAGCCAGAAAAATGGAGCGCAGCTGGAGGAAATCAAAACTAGAGTTATTTCGTAATTCGTGGAAAGAGCGCATGATCGCATAGACCGTAAAAACTGCTAGATCTGCTTATTTCTCAACTCTCTTGGAAGAAAACAAACACAACCCTAGGTATTTATTCGATACAGTAGCTAAATTAACCAAAAATAAAGCTTCAACTTCTGATGTTTGTAAACAGCACAACAGTAATGACTTTATAAACTTCTTTACATGTAAGATTGATAATATTAGGAAGAAAAATTTAACCATGCAGCCGTCTACTACAGACAATCACACTCGATCGCTGCGAGCCCCCAGATATCAACCAAAGAGCGTTGAGCCCCACAACCACCAAAGACTGTGGGCCCAGCTCGCTCTGCCCCTCCTCCTGTGAGATTTCTTCTGTCACAACACCAGGGCACACACCCTCCTCCATCTGCACCAAAAACAACTGATACCAGCTCTCAGTGATATGTTCTGGGTCCTCGCAATGTCAACAGCAACCTTATCAAATGTTTACAAAACAAGCAGGATCCCATTGTGCCTGACTCTTTCTCTATTTCTGTTCTGTTACGTGAAAGAAAGCCTAAGGCCTTCTCAGGCCGTATGGCAAACCCATCTAATCTGTTGCCGGTTACTTGTCTAACTAAGATTACTGTGGGGGAAAAAATGTAAATTAATACTGTTAAGTTAGCACTTTTAAACATCCGTTCACTTAAAAACAAATAATTTCTAGTCAACAACTTAATAACCACAAACAACCATATATTTTTTGCTTCTAAATGAAATTTGGCTAGAAGACAGCAGCAATGCAACAGTCCTCAATGAAACAGCCCCTCCTAACTTTACTTTTATGGGTGTCTGCAGAGCAGTCAGGAGGGGTGGGTGGGGGGGGGGGGTCGCTGCTCTTTTTAAAGATGTCTATCAATGTAAGCAAGTATCATTTGGTGACTATTTGTCTCTAGAATATCTGGGCATTGTGCTAAAAGGTGCTTCACGCATCCTGCTTATCATTATTTACAGGCCTCCAAAATATTGTCCTTTATTGATGACTTTACAGAGCTGTTATCAGCAATCACATCTGAATATGACTGTTTTGCTATTGCTTGGGATTTTAACATTCACATTGACAATGCTGAATCCAGTACAACAAAAGATCTCATGACTGTTCTTGACACTTTTGATTTGACACAACATGTACACGGACCCACACATGATCGTGGACACACTCTAGATTTACTTATCAGTAAGGGTCTAAAATTTCATCGATAGATATTAAGGATGTTGCACTGTCTGATCATTTCTGTATTTTCTTTGATATATCAATCTCTCCTGCAATTGAAACTAGATCTGTCTCTGTCAAAAAGAGATGCTTAAATGAGAACACTAGTGTGCTGTTTATGAAGGCTATATCTCTAACACCAAGCATATCTGCAGACTCTGTTGATTTTCTCCTTGACTCTTTTAACTCAAAAGTTAAGAGTGCAATTGATGATATTGCTCCTGTGAAAGTCAGAAAAAAGAGTGGCAAACAAAAAGCACCTTGGAGAAACTCAACAGCAGTGAAATTAATGAAAAGACAATGCAGGAAATCTGAACGCATATGGCGAAAGACAAAACTTGTAGTCCATTACAACATCTATAAAGACAGTCTTCGTCCTTTCAATGTGGAACTAGGCAAAGCTAGACAGACCTTCTTTTCAAATATTATAAACAGAAACATAAACAACACGCGCACTCTTTTTGCTACTGTAGAGAGACTAACAAACCCTCCAAGTCACATTCCCAATGAAATGCTCTCAGACAGCAAATGTAGTGAGTTTGCTTCCTTCTCAGAGAAAATCAATAATATCAGAAATGCGATCAGCACATCCTTGAGTTGCTCTGGGGTGAGTCAGATCAGACCACAACCTCAGAAAGTTACTATGACTGATTTAGAAGCAATTGATGGTAAAATTTTAGAAGAAACGGTGCAGCACCTAAAAACATCAAACTGCGCCCTTGACACACTCCCCACTTCTTTTTTCAAAAGTGTGTTTAACTGTTTAGAAGCAGATCTCCTAGAAGTGGTAAACGCCTCACTTCTTTCTGGGACTTTTCCAAACTCCCTTAAAACCACAGTAGTTAAGCCTCTACTGAAAAAGAGAAATCTGGAAAACTCCATACTGAGCAACTACAGACCAATCTCAAATCTCCCCTTTATAGGCAAGATCATTGAAAAAGTTGTTTTCAGTCAGCTGAAAAAATTCTTGAACTCAAACGGATACTTTGACAATTTTCAATCTGGATTCCGACCGCATCACAGCACAGAGACAGCACTCATAAAGATAATAAATGATATTCGCCTCAATACAGATACAGGCAAAACATCAATTCTGGTACTACTCGACCTCAGTGCTGCATTCGACACTGTTGACCACAACATACTTCTTGACAGGCTAGAAAATTGGGTTGGGCTTTCTGGAATGGTCCTCAAATGGTTCAGGTCATACTTAGAAGGGAGAGGTTATTATGTGAGTATAGGTGACCATAAGTCTGAGTGGACATCCATGACATGCGGAGTCCCACAAGGGTCAATTCTTGCTGTTACAGCTGTTACAATTATACCCTATGAGAAGACCCACTTCATAGTCTTGAAGCGGAAGAATTCTGTCTGTCAGAGTAGCAAGATGTTTCCAACGCCTGGCAGTCTCACTGGTGGGGATGTGTGCACGGCCCACAGGGATACATTCCTTAGTGTATGCGGGGGGGAGGTCTAGAACTACTGTGGAATTAAAGCCTCTAACTCTAAGACCAGAAACTCTTTCACTTGATATCAAAGAATCTCTTCCAACCATAGTAGTGAGCTTAAGTGTCACTGGACATGAGTCAACCTTTAGACTTTGACTTACTGCGTATTCAATGAAGACAGTGTCACTTTGTGTGTCTAACAGAGCGTAGACAAGTTTCTCAGAGTCTGGGTCGTTTTGTGAGGACAACCACACTGGCACAATCATTGAGGTGTTAGCAGACATGCATCCAGATTCTACACTTAAAGACGTTGTCTCAACCCTTTCGTGTAGGTTCTCTGGGCTATGAACAGGGGAGGACTTCACCTTTCTTACGAAGCAATCATCGTGCAAGCAGGTAGGATGTCTTCTTTTACAGGTATAGCAGGTATGTCTGAAACGACAGTCTCTGGCACTGTGCCCGGGCTTCAAACATCCATAGCACAGCTTTGTGTCCTTGATGAACTGTCTCCGCTCTTCAAGAGACTTTGCAAAGAATTTAAAGCAATCATGAATTTGATGTTCACTGCTTTGACAGAACAGACAGGGTTTGAAGACCTTACTAATTGGTTTCAGATTCTCGTGCTGTGTGACAATCTTTGTGTGGAAGACATTAGCTTTGTTCTTACCAACCTTGAGGTTATATTTCTCCTTATTAGCTTCAGAAGTGTGAAGAGCATAGAAGGAAGTGACTGGGTTGCAGGCTACCTCAGCCTCAACTGACATGAAGCTGGCAAAGTCATGGAAGGTTGGGAAATCTTGAGTCTCACTCAGTGTTTGCGTAGCTTGACGATTCCAGCGGGCAGCCGCCCAATCAGGGAGTTTGCTGACAAGTTTCCTATTCTCCTCGCAGTCATTCAATATTTCCAGTCCCTTAACATGAGGCATAGCTTCTTCACATGCATTCAGGAAATCTGATACATTTCTGAGTCCTTCAGCGTTCTTGGGCTGGATTCTAGGCCAGCTTGTGAGTTTCTCTCTGAATGCTCTTTGTATAATGAATGGCTGTCCATAACGATCCTGAAGTTTTTTCCATGCATCCTTGTAAGCTTCCTCATCAGTTCTGTAGAAGATGCCTTCTAGAGTTTTCCGAGCAGAACCAGAGACATAGTTCTTCAAGTAGTATAAATTATTGGCTGAGGAGACATGTCTTCTGTCGATGAGCGATTGGAATGAAGCTTTCCACTCAATAAAGTGAATGGGGTCACCACTGAAGACTGTTGGCTCTGGCATAGGAAGTCTGTTCAGTGTTATACTGTCTTGAACAGCCTGCGCAAGGTAAGACACGTCAGTATTGGGAGGCAGTGACGACTTCTCATTGATTGTTGGCTTAATTGATGGCTTAATTGAGGGTGAATACATGGGTTCTTGCATGGGAATGCTCACATGTTGCTGCAGCCTAGTGTTCTGGTTAGCAGAGGAAATGGTTTCTTCCTTGTCATACACTTCAAGTCTTGCTCTAGCTGCTCTAACCTCCTTTACTGCTTGTAATCTTTTTAACTCACTCATTTCAGCATCAAGTTATCTCCTTTTCTTCTCTTCTAGAAGTTGTATTCTTTCTCTTTGTTCCTTTTCCTCCATTATCGTTACATATTCTGCTTCCTTTGCTGCAAGCTCTGCTGCTGCCTCTATTCGTTGAGCCATCAAGATGGAGTTCAGTGAAGGTTGACTCAGGGGTGTACTCGACTTGGAGCTGACACGTGAGACTGTAGAACCATAGACGGAGCGAGCATCATCTCGATCAAACAATTCACAAAGACGTTATTTTACTTGTTCACTGTCGAAGTCTCCATCAACACCTGAAATCCTCTCATAAGCAATTTTTACAATGTTCTTTGTCACAGCATCGCATGCATCAATTCGTCTCCTTGTATCAGCAGACGGAGCAACATAACTTCGAACCTTCATATACGCTTCCATCACATGGTCTCTTTCATTTTCAAATGTGTCTGTAAGTGTTGCTAGTTGACTGTCAGAAATGTCTGTTTTCAGCTGCCCTTTGGCCTTTCTAGCCTCAGCTTTCCTTTTTTCATTTTTCATATGCCTGCGTAAGCTTTCTCTCTGCCTTTTGTGACTCCTCTTTTTGATATGCAATCATCTTTTCTGTTGTAATTCGTTTGCGGACAGAGTGACGTACCTCAGCTGTCTTTACACCATCAGAATGATCTTCCATCTCATCGTCTGTAGAAGGAGAAGGTAGGATTTTTAAAGCTTCCATTTCTTTCACAGGAGTGCATGACTTGGATCCTTGGTCTGTCATCATTTACGTCAGCAAATGGAATCAATTAATAAAGAATTTTGCTCATGCACTCATGTTGTACTGTTATTTGTTTGACTTTACAACAACGTAAAAGCTAGAAAAGATAAATAAACAATTGTTGCAATTTGAAAATAATACACATTCATATAAATGAAACCAAACAATTGACTATAGCAACACATTTAGAAATTAATACTAACATTTATACTAAAAACATAAAATTACTCTTAAATCAAACAAACACATAAACCAATAATTAAGACAAGATATGATATATATATATATATATATAATATATATATATATATGTAACGAATCCACAGAGTCATAGAGATCCATTTGCAGCTTTAATTAGTGACAAAGTCAGACAGACAGGGTATTGATAGGTAGACAGGAATGGTATGGGCAAGGCAAAGAATACTCAGGTAAGCTAGTGCTGATGATCGGGGCAGGCAGCAAGGTCTCAAACACGGGTAACAGTGCAGGGTCGTGGGAGCCAGGGTATGTTCAGTTAGCCAGGAAACAGTCCAAGGTCGAGGTAGCCAGAGAGTGGTCGAAGAGTTCCAAAAACAGTCCAAGATCTAAACCAGAATAAACAGAATCAGTAGACAATCGCTCAGTATGTATGCCAGGGCAAAACAAGACTTCGCACTGAATGGGTGTGAGAGAGGGATTCTTATACATGTGGAAATGAAGTGCAGGTGTGAGTGTAATCAATGAAGAGCAGGTGTGTGATCAGTCCAGGAGAGCAGCATTATGGGAAATGTAGTTTGCATGGCCATAGTCAATACTCTGGAGATGGATCCCTCTGTGAATGTGGAGGTGACACAGGAAACTCCTGTGTAACAGAGCCCCCTCCCTGCGAGCGACTCCTGGCGCGAGGAGGCAAACGGCGACGGGGTCTTCCACGTTGCCGAGGAGCAGGTTTATTTGGATGTGATCGGTGGAATTCCTCTGTGAGTGTGGGGTCCAGGATGTCCTTGGCCCTGATCCAGCACCGTTCCTCCGGGCCGAACCCCTCCCAATCGACAAGGTACTGCAGAATGTTACCCCTACGTCTGGAGTCTAGTAGTTCCTTTACCCGATATGCCTCCTCGCCGTCTACCAGGACAGGTGGAGGGGTCTGCGGTGTGGCTCTCTCCTCTGACACTCTCTCGGGACTGTTAGCGGGTTTCAGCAGGGACACATGGAACGTGGAGGCAATGCGGTAGTTAGTGGGAAGTTTGAGACGAAATGACACTGGAGTGATTTGTTTTAGGACTTCGAATGGACCGACATATCTGGGACTGAGCTTACGGCAGGGGAGTCGAAGCTTGAGATCCTTTGTGGACAACCATACCCATTGACCTGGACGGTACTGCGGAGCAGGACGACGATGCTGGTTGGCGTGGTGTTCCTGGCGCCGGACTGCATGTAACAGGTGGGTGTGCGCTTGATCCCAGACCTCTTCGCTCCTGTGGAGCCATTCGGTGACAGCGGGAAGTTCTGTGGGTTCCCCGGACCAAGGAAATAGTGGAGGTTGGAAACCTAGTATGCACCGGAACGGAGTTAGACCAGTAGCGGGTTTGACCAGTGAGTTCTGGGCGTATTCAGCCCAGAACAGGTAACGACTCCACTCTGTTTGCTGCTGCTGACAGTATGTGCGCAGGAAGCGAATGATGTCTTGGTTTAAACGTTCGGTCTGCCCGTTGGATTGGGGGTGATATCCGGAGGTCAAACTGATGTTCACATTGAGGTGTTTGAAGAAAGCCCTCCAGACTCTGGAGGTGAACTGTGACCCTCGGTCTGACACGATGTCATCAGGAAGGCCGTAGAATCGGAACACCTGATTGCAGAGGATTTCAGCCGTGGCGAGTGCTGTGGGCAGTTTGGGTAAGGCCACCAGTCTACATGCCTTGGAGAAGCGATCAACTATTGTCAATATGGTGGTATTTCCCTGGGATTCTGGGAGATCTGTAATGAAATCTATAGCGATGTGGGACCATGGACGCTGCGGAATGGGCAACGGAGTTAGAAGTCCGGCAGGTAATTGACGAGGCGTCTTGGAAGTGTTGCAACTGGCGCAATTCTGGATGTGGTGGGTGGTGTCGGCGAGTAGAGTGGGCCACCAGAACCGGTTGCGGAGAAGGTGAACAGTGGCGGTGATACCGGGATGACCAGAACTGGGCGTTGCGTGTACCTGATCAATGAGGCGGGTGCGTAAGGGAGCAGGGACATACATGCGATTAGGTGGACCATTCAAGGTAGGTGGCTCCTGGCGATTGAACTGTTCAATCTCAGTAATGATGTCCCATTGCACAGGAGCGACGAGTAGGTTCTCAGGAAGAATATTCTCTGTGATCGTGGGTTGGGGTGTCTCATCGGTCTGGCGGGAGAGAGCGTCGGCCTTAATGTTCTTGGAACCAGGACGATACATGATAGTGAACTGGAATCTTGTAAAGAATAGAGCCCACCGGGCCTGACGGGGATTCAAGCATTTGGCCGTCCGGAGAAACTCGAGGTTCTTGTGGTCGGTGAGGATGATGAAGGGTTCCTGTGCTCCTTCTAGCCAGTGCCGCCACTCCTCTAAAGCCAGTTTCATGGCCAGTAATTCACGGTTGCCCACGTCATAGTTGCGCTCAGCGGAGGTTAATTTACGAGAAAAGAAGGCACAAGGATACATTTTTTCAGGCATGCCTTGACGCTGGGACAGAACTGCACCTACTCCAGTGTTTGAAGCATCCACCTCGATGATAAACTGACGTGTGGGGTCTGGATGCCGCAGGATGGGAGCAGAGGTGAAGCGTGTTCGGAGCTCATCAAAGGCTTTGGTGGACTCAGGTGTCCAGCTCAAGCGATGGTGGTGACGTTTGGTCATGGTGGTCAACGGGGCAGCTACTGTACTGTAGTTTCTGATGAACCGACGATAGAAATTCGCAAACCCCAGGAACCGTTGCAACTGTTTGACTGTTTGGGGAACCGGCCAATTTAGGACCGCCTGAACCTTCTTCTCGTCCATCGCCACACCCTCTGGACTGATGACGTATCCCAGGAAAGACGTTCTTGTGCGATGGAATTCACATTTCTCGAATTTGACATAGAGCTGATATTGAATGAGTCGTCTGAGAACCGATCTGACATGTTTGACGTGTTCCTCCATGGTTGAAGAGTAAATCAGTATATCGTCGATGTAGACGATTACCCACCTCTCCAGCATGTCCCGAAAGACGTCATTCATGAACGCCTGGAAGACAGAAGGACTATTGGACAACCCGAATGGCATAACGAGATACTCATAGTGCCCATTAGTGGTAGAGAAGGCCGTCTTCCACTCGTCTCCTCTGCGTATACGAATCAAGTTGTAGGCATTACGGAGATCCAACTTGGTATAATACTTGGCTTGACGGAGCTGTTCGAGAGCGGCTGGCACCAGGGGCAGTGGGTACCTGAACTTGACTGTATTCTCGTTAAGACCACGATAGTCGATGCAGGGGCGCAGTGTGCCATCCTTTTTCTTAACGAAGAAGAAGCCCGCAGCGGCGGGTGAGGTAGAGGGCCGGATGAACCCCTTGGCTAGTTCTTCCTCTATGTACTTCTTCATCGCTTCGGACTCTGGTTGAGACAGGGGAAAAATTCTGCCCTTAGGCGGTGTGGTGCCGGGTAATAGTTCGATGGCACAATCACTGGAACGGTGTTCTGGAAGTTGGGCAGCCTTGACTTTGCTGAAAACGTCAGAGAGATCAGAATACACAGCAGGCAGTCCTGAATCACTGAACTCCGACGTGGATAACTGGAGAATGTTGCGGGGAGTACGATTGATTTTAGCCAGGCATCTTCTATGGCACGAAGAATCCCACTGGATGATTTGGTTCTCCCGCCAGGAGATTTGTGGGTTGTGAGTGCGCAGCCATGGAAGACCCAGGATTATGGAGTGTTTGGGGGCGTGAATAACATAAAACCTGATTGATTCAGAATGAAGTGTTCCGACATGCAGAATTACCTCTTCGGTGAGGTGTTGAATCCTTCCCTCTCCCAAGGGCCGACCATCTAGCGCCTCGACTGTCAGAGAGAAGTCACAGGGATTAGTTTGGAGTTTATGCTGTACAGTGAAATCATGAGACATAAAATTTCCCGCGGCTCCTGAGTCTAGCAAAGCGGATGTGTCAATCATTCTGCCGGGTAGAGAGAGACGAACAGGTAGCGTGAACCCGGACCACCGATTGTTGGAGTCCGCCAGGGTACTCACTGGTTGAGCCTGAAGAGACGGACGAACTGGGCAGGAGAGTCTGCGATGACCAGACTGTCCGCAGTAGAGACAGAGATGCTGCTGCAGGCGACGCTCGCGTTCCTCAGGAGTGAGAGGAGTAAAACCCAGCTGCATGGGCTCTGGTGCATCCGTGTCGTCGGGACGAGCACGATAGGGAACTCGAGGTGTGCGCCGAGAACGAATAAGGTTGTCGATCTGAATGGCCAGGTTGATGTATTCGTTCAGCGTTCTCCCCTCATCGCGGCAAGCTAACTCAGACTGAAGTTCATTGGTGAGACCTTTTCTGAACAGGGTTTTCAGGGTGTCCTCAACCCAATTGGTCTGTGCAGCAAGGGTGCGAAACGTGAGGGCATAATCGGCGGCGGTTCTTCTCCCCTGAGTATGACTGAGAAGGCGTTCACCGGCATCACCGAGCTCAGTGGAGTGCTCGAAAACGCTGCGGAACTGCTGGGTAAATGATGCAAATGTGGAGAAAGGAGATCCATCCGGCCTCCAGATGGCAGTTACCCATTCCAGCGCCTTTCCGGTGAGGAGCGAACACATGAAAGCAATTTTCCCTGAATCTGTGGGATGGAGTGCTGGCTGTTGATCAAAGTAGAGGTGGCATTGGAGCAGGAAGCCTTTGCATTTAGCTGAAGCGCCATCATACTTCTCTGGAAGAGCGAGACGAGGATTGACTGAGGTGCTCGCCGAGGGCGGTGATACCCCTGAGGCCTGATCGACGGGGGCGCTGATCGCTGAGGCTTGAAGCCCTTGCAGGGCTGTTACGAGCTCCTCGGTGAGTGACGTGAGGCGATTCAACTGTAGCTGGTGTTGAGCTAGCTGGGCAGCCTGTGCAGAGATTTCAGTGGTGAGCTGTGAGACGGCTGCTGGACCTTGAGGTGGCGAAGTCTTCTGTAACGAATCCACAGAGTCATAGAGATCCATTTGCAGCTTTAATTAGTGACAAAGTCAGACAGACAGGGTATTGATAGGTAGACAGGAATGGTATGGGCAAGGCAAAGAATACTCAGGTAAGCTAGTGCTGATGATCGGGGCAGGCAGCAAGGTCTCAAACACGGGTAACAGTGCAGGGTCGTGGGAGCCAGGGTATGTTCAGTTAGCCAGGAAACAGTCCAAGGTCGAGGTAGCCAGAGAGTGGTCGAAGAGTTCCAAAAACAGTCCAAGATCTAAACCAGAATAAACAGAATCAGTAGACAATCGCTCTGTATGTATGCCAGGGCAAAACAAGACTTCGCACTGAATGGGTGTGAGAGAGGGATTCTTATACATGTGGAAATGAAGTGCAGGTGTGAGTGTAATCAATGAAGAGCAGGTGTGTGATCAGTCCAGGAGAGCAGCATTATGGGAAATGTAGTTTGCATGGCCATAGTCAATACTCTGGAGATGGATCCCTCTGTGAATGTGGAGGTGACACAGGAAACTCCTGTGTAACAATATATATATATATATATATATATATATATATATATATATATACACACACAAGTGCTTAAATATAAATAAATACCTTGTACTCCTTTTCAATCAGGTGAAAAACAAAACAAACAAAAAATACTACAAAATGAAAACAACAAATAGCATCTAAATGCTTAAATCCACTTAAAGTGCCCTTAATAAACTTATTATCTCCGTGACCGCATGGCTCCGTATCTCCGTCAGTGTTTTTATCTTCCGTGTGCGAGCTCTCTCTGTGCGCGTATGCGCGAGCGATCTGTTTGACTTTCCAGCAAGACGCCTTTCATAATAAAAGTCTCTATAGGTTAATTAACTTAAAGAGAGCAAAGTAACGTTCCAAAATATTATAAAACATAACTAATATTAAGAAAATAGAATTACGATATATAATATAGGGAATAATGTCAGAATAATATATTAAACTAACAAACTCCAAAACGAATTCAAATAACTGAGGGTTATTTACACTTGCACCACTCCTATTCAACCTGTACATGCTCCCACTGAGCCAAATAATGAAAAATAACAAAATGGCTTACCACAGCTATGCTGACAACACCCAGATCTACTTAGCCCTTTCACCTAATGACTACAGCCCCATTGACTCTCTATGTAAATGCATTGATGAAGTTAACAGTTGGATGTGCCAACTTTCTTCAGTTAAACAAAGACAAAACTGAATTCACTACATTTGGAAACAAAGATGAAATTCTCAAGGTGAACGCATATCTTTGGGCTAAAGGTCTAAAATCTAAAAATCAAGTCAGGAATCTTGGTGTGATTTTGGAGTCAGACCTGAGTTTCAGTAGTCATGTCAAAGCAATAACTAAATCAGCTTACTATCATCTGAAAAATATTTCAAGAATTAGATGCTTTGTTTCCAGGCAAGACTTAGAGAAACTCGTTCATGCTTTTATCACCAGCAGGTTGGACTATTGTAATGGTCTTCTCACTGGCCTTCCCAAAAAGACCTTTAGACAGCTGCAGCTCATACAGAACGCTGCTGCCAGGATTCTGAGCAGAACCAGAAAATATGACCATATCACACCAGTCCTCAGGTCTTTACACTGGCTTCCAGTTACATTTAGGATCGATTTTAAAGTACTATTACTTGTATATAAATCACTCAATGACCTGGGACCAAAATACATTGCAGATATGCTGATAAAGTACAAACCCAACAGATCACTCAGATCATCAGGATCAAGTCAATTAGAAATACCAAGGGTTCACTTAGAAATACCAAGGGTTCACTCAAAGCAAGGAGAGTCTGCTTTTAGCTATTATGCCAGCCATAGCTGGAACCGGCTTCCTGAACAGATCAGATGTGCTCCAACAGTAGCCACTTTCAAATCCAGACTAAAAACACATCTGTTTAGCTGTGCATTAACTGAATGAGCACTGTGACACTGTACGTTCGACTGATTGCACCTTATCTTATGCATTTACTGAATGAGCTCTGTGCTTTGTCCGAACTGCTTGCACTTTAATTATGTGTTTCAATTTAACCCGGTTTTTATTTTATTTTTAATTATACTTTTTATTTATATATTTTTTCTTTATTTTTTCTTTTCTTTTAATTTCTATTATAACTGTTATACTATATATATTTTTATTTTATTCACTTATGAATATTTTAACTTCATTTCTGTGTAAAGTACTTTGAATTGCCACTGTGTATCAAATGTGCTATACAAATAAACTTGCCTTGCCTTCCTTGATGACATCACCGTTTTCTCCGGAATTGCTATACGGCTGAATAAAATTGTTGCAATATTTTGCTGTTTAACACTGTAAAGCTGCTTTGAAACAATCTGCATTGTTAAAAGCACTATATAAATAAAGTTGACTTGACTTGACTAGAAAGAATGCTAGACTGATCCCCACTACTGAAAAAGGTGGTCTCATTACCCCTTCATGGACAGACAGTGAATTCAAATCATTGTTGGGGGTGCAACTGGATTTAATTGTCACAGAGAAAGTTAGACAAGAACTAACGCATAAATATGAGATCCATCCAGACAAGGTCGGTTGATGAATGTAAAAAAGTATTAGGAGCATGTATTTGCAAGAACAATGTGAAAGGCATTATTTGTTGTCACAGAGAATTTGGTTTAGCGCTAGCTAGACAACAGTCTCAGCGTATCTCAGAGCTAGAAAAACAGAACAAAGAGCTCTGTGCTAGAGTAGCATCTTTGACTAAGAAATTGAATTGCAACAAAGCAGCAGAGAAAACGGATGTGAATGAAGTTAGTCAGCCTGATAATGTTTATCCTGACTTACAAGCTTTCTTTGAAACAGATGTAGCCAGCATCCAATCAGTATCTGATGTGCCTGTAAATTTGGTGAAGGTATGTGGCACTAGGAGGAGATCTCAGGGAATTGAGGGAATTGAAAGTATTCCTCCTAATTCTGTTACCCAAGTTCAAACTGTTGCCAAAGTGCTAGGACCTAGAGAGATAGAAAGATTATCCCAGAGCTTACCCTCAGCACGTACACATTTTTCTGAATTTAGAAGGACATTGATATGCAAAATGCGTCTCTACGACATGTCGTTAACAGAAGTCACAGCTGAAGTTCTAACTGAATCCGAATTCAACAGTTTTGAGTCTGCTGTTACTTCTGAACTACAACATGTCAGTAAAGGTGATTTGAGAGAAGGTGTTTTGAAAATTCTGAAGAATATCATGGGACCCAAAATAGACTGGTCCAGAATCACTAACTGTGTGCAAAGGAAAGAAGAAACTGTGAGTGAATTCACTGAAAGATTTTGTCAGTCAGCTGTAACTTACAGTGGAATAGTTGAAAAACTGTGGAAATTTGCATAACTCCAGATTGTCTGGCGAAAGACAATTACTTACCGAGAAGACACTTTTCGCAGCCGACGTCTCACTGGGTGAATAAACTGAGAATGGCTCTAATTTACATGTATTTCTTTTTACCTGAAACTTCCCCCAAACTCCTGATTCTCTCTCCTGGGAGATCACTGAAATATACCCAAAATCCATTGGATTTAATGTAAATTCTTACTATACAGTATTATATGTGTTTGATATCGTTTGAAATGTCTCAGTGCGAATGGTACAAAAATCTCATAACCACATAAGAATACAAGAAGTTAATAAGAGTTTTTGGAGCTTAGAGATATTTTACTCATGACAGTGGGTGTGGTTTTTTGAGCCATTTGGTCTCTTCTTCCAATCCAGACAAATGAGAACTCCATTCCATTTAAATTCCCTTTGTTATCATGTATTTCCATTTGAAAAGGGTTTCGGTCTGGTCTGAGTTATTTAAAGCGATGTAGTAGTAAGATCGGGCGCAATACTATTAACAAGATTGGCCCGTAACACAGAAAATGCTCTGTGTTACGTAATATTCAAAAAGTCAGGAAATCTTTCATTCTTTAGGCTATTTTGGAATATTTTATGTTATGTATGAATTATCTTTGAATTGATTATGTAATTGGCATTATATATTTACCTAACTGTTAATAAAATTGTTACATTTTGATCCTTTCTGAATTACTCTGTAATTATTACATATCTCCAGTACGGAACGATATAATTGCAACAAAAGGTTAAAACGGAATGATTAAATGTGTGACTAACTATTAAATATAAATGACCAAACAACCAATTGGCATTCTATCCCAAATTCGACAATATGATAAATGGAGTCAGATAAAGAATATTATAATCAAATCCATTTTGCCCAGCTGGAACACGAACACGCAACAGCCTTCAGTCGCAGCTCGTTACCTTCCTTGGAAAGAGATTTCAGCGGCCTTACAAGTGGATGATTCTGAATGTGTGCTAGAGGATAGTTAGTTTGCATCTGGTCAGATGGCCTTTTAGAAAAGCATTGACATTCCTTGATCTAACTTGGTCTAACAAAACCCTTAGAAGTAACCTAGAAAGGTTAGTTACATGGGAAAGAGATGCTGATGTTAAGGCAAAAGTGAGAGTAGCCACAGCTACGTTTAACACAAGGAATCCAGACAAGAGATGGCCTAAGAGAGAAGGCAAATGTAACTACTGTGAAAAATCAGGTCACTGGGAGAAAGAGTGTAGGAAGAAGTTGCGAGATAGTAAAATAAATACTATGCATAGCTCTGTTCCTTCTCAGCAGTAGTTCAGCCAGGGTACACTGAAACTTTAGGCCAGCTTGCTCAGGATCTTCTAAAAGCACAAAAAGAACAGAAAAAAACGAATTGTTGGGGCTGTGAGTAGCTACCTTTCCCTTGTAATCCATCACAATGACAAGATCATTTTTGTGAAAGGTAGCATACAAGGGAACAAGATTGTCTTTTTGCTTGATACAGGTGCCGAAATTACAGTAATTCATACAAAATTGGCTGAAGGTTTAAACATTCTGTACAAGAAAACGTCTCACAACATATGGAACCCAGTCTAACACAAGTTCCACCAATGCATACGAGTGTTAAACCTGGCGTCGGATGTTCCGCCACATCCGACTGCCGCGGGTTGCGGAGGGCTCGACAGGGTTCGCCTATCTCTAGGGGAACTCGATTGGAGCAGAATAAGCGCATGTATCCGTTCCATGGGGAAGGGAATGGCGCAGCAAGTCGACACTAGAACGGGCACTCCGGTGTTACTGACTATGGGAAAGTGAGCACACGGGAAGCTACCGGCTCTACATGCGGGCTATAGAATCTGGCGAACATTTTGGGTGTCGCCCAGCCCGCAGCTCTGCAAATATCTGTCAGCGAGGCGCCACGAGGCACCGCCCAGGAAGAAGCTACACTCCTAGTGGAGTGGGCTCTTAACCCGAGCGGGCAGGGCACGTATTGGGATTCATATACCAAGACGATGGCATCCACTATCCAGTGGGCCATCCTCTGCTTGGAGACAGCCTTTCCCTTCTGCTGTCCTCCATAACAGACGAAGAGCTGCTCTGAGGTCCTGAAGCTTTGCGTTCTGTCTACATAGGTCCGCAGGGCGCAGACCACAGGCTCACCACCTGGTCCCGGAAGGGAGTGGTGGGAATCTTGGGCACGTATCCAGGCCGGGGTCTCAGGATTACATGAGAGTTACCAGGCCCGAATTCCAGGCCCGATTCGTCGACCGAAAATGCCTGCAGGTCCCCTACCCTCTTGATGGAGGCCAATGCAGTCAGGAGTACTGTCTTCAGTGACAGAACTTTCAACTCAGCTGACAGCAAAGGCTCAAAGGGCGCTCTCTGCAGTGCGGTAAGCACCAGAGTTAAGTCCCAAGAGGGTATAGAGGGAGGGCGAGGCGGATTTAGTCTCCTCGCCCCCCTCAGGAACCTGACAATCAGGTCATGCTTACCTAAGGACTTTCCGTCTACTAGGTCATGATTAGCGGCGATAGCGGCAACATATACCTTGAGGGTGGAGGGAGACAGCCTTCGCTCCAACCCGCTCTGTAGAAAGGAAAGCACCAAGCTGATCGTACACCTTCGGGGTCTTCTCAGCGAGAAGAGCACCAGCCAACGAACAGGTTCCACTTCAACGCATAGAGCCGTCTCGTAGAGGGAGCTCTAGCGGAAGAGATGGTGTCTACCACGTTCTGTGGTAGGCCACCTAGAACCTCCGCGTCCCGTATGGACGCGGGTGCCAGAGGGTGCCCCGTCTCTGAGTCAGGAGGTCCTTCCTCAGAGGATTGGGCCAAGGAGGTACTGTCGCGAGGAACATTAGTTCCGGGAACCAAGTCCGGTTGGGCCAATACGGAGCCACCACCAGGACCTGCTCCTCGTCCTCCCTGACCTTGCACAGGACCTGTGCAAGAAGGCTCACTGGGGGAAACGCATATTTGCGTAGGTCCCAGGGCCAGCTGTGTGCCAGAGCATCCGAGCCGAGGGTCCCCTCGGTCAGGGAATAAAACAACTGGCAGTGGGACGTGTCCGGGGCGGCAAACAGATCTACCTGAGTGGTCCTGAAGCAACTCCAGATCAGCTGGACCACCTGGGGGTGAAGTGTCCACTCTCCAGGAAGCACCTGCTGACGTGAGAGCTCGTTGGCTGCACGATTGAGCAGGCCCGGGATGTGAGTGGCACGAAGCGACCTCAGATGCTTCTGACTCCACAAGAGGAGATGGCGGGCGAGTTGTGGCATGCGACGGGAGCGTAGACCACCCTGTTTGTTGATGTACGCAGCGGCCGCAGTGCTGTCCGTACGGACCAGAACGTGCTTGCCTCTGAGCGGCCCCTTGAGGCGGCTGAGTGCAAGACGAACTGCTAACAACTCCAGGCAATTGATATGCCATTGCAGTTGGGGCCCCGTCCACAGACCCGAAACTGCAAGCCCATTGTACGTGGCACCCCAGCCGGTGGATGAGGCATGAGGCATGTGGATGAGGCAACAGCATGCCTGGACACTTGTTCTAGAGGCACTCCTGCCCATAGAAATGAAGGGTCTGACCACGGGCTGAAGGTTTGGCGGCATCTCGGTGTCACTTGGACACGGAGGGATCCGCTGTGCCACGCCCATCTCGGGACTCGATCGTGTAGCCAGCGTTAAAGCGGTCTCATATGAAGCAATCCGAGCGGTGTTACCGCGGCTGCAGATGCCATATGCCCCAGGAGCCTCTGAAAATGTTTCAGTGGTACCGCTGTCCTGCATTTGAACGAATTCAAGCAGTTCAATACCGACTGGACACGCTCCTCTGTGAGGCGCGCTGTCTGGGCGACCGAGTCCAGCTCCATCCTGAAAAGAGATCCTCTGCGGGGGGCAGAGTTTGCTCTTCTCACAGTTGACCCGAAGTCCCAACTGGCTGAGGTGTCTGAGCACCATGTCCCTGTGTTCGCACAACTGCCCTCGCGACTGGGCAAGGATCAGCCAGTCGTCGAGGTAGTTGAGGATGCGAACGCGTCCTTCAGGTCGATCGCTGCAAACCAATCTTGGGGACGGACGCACCTGAAGATGCGTTTCTGCGTGAGCATCTTGAATGGCAGCCTGTGAAGGGACTGGTTCAAGAACCGCAGATCCAAGATCGGCCATAACCCGCCACCTTTCTTGGGTACAATGAAGTACGGGCTGTAGAAGCCGGTCTTCATATGGGCTAGAGGGACCGGCTCTATCGCGTCCTTCGACAGTAGGACCGCGATCTCCGCCTGGAGCACAGGAGACTTGGGGGGACGCCAGGCGAACTGAATCGCATAGCTGAGTCTGATGGTACGGATGAGCCAGCGAGATGGTCTGGGAAGCGCTAGCCAGGCTCCCAGGGACCGTGCCAGCGGGGCCAACGGCACCACAGACGTACCCGCAGCGGGGCAGCATGCAGGGACCCGACTCGGACGGCCTGGTGGCGGCCCGAAGTGGGGTCTGAGTGTGCTGTGGAACACTTACCTGCTTCCGCTGAGGGGGTGTGCTAGTGTGGGAAGGCCTCTGGAGTGCGTCCCACAGCCGGCACCCCCTGCTGGCGAACAGAGAGGCGTCTGAGAGTGACAAGGCATGGGAGCATCGAACACTGACAGGCGCGCTCTCTTGGCACTGAGAGATATTGGAAACTGCTCTTTTATTGAAAATTTGGGTACAGAAAAAACAGAAACAAGGATTCTCCCCCGGGCCTCTTCCGGGGGAAGGAGTGGTGCTGCAGCCATCTCCTGAAGAGCAGTTCCCTCCATCTATGGGTGGCCCGTCTCAGGGTCGTTTACAACGCCGCTTGCCACCTGGCTTGGCAGCAGTCTGAGCGGGCTGGACGGCCTTCCCGCGGCCCGTCGCCGAGGACGGCCGCCTGCCGCCGCCCCTGCTCCCGCCCCAGCCCAGCAGCAGCCTACACTTCGCCGTGGGCGGGAGCAGGGACGGCGGCAGGCGGCCGTCCTCGGCGACGGGCAGACGGAGGTGCTGCAGCCGGCGGCGGAGTGGGAGGAGCAGCTGGCTGCCGGGCAGATTGTGCTTGATGGCCTCTGTCTGCTTCTGGGCGGCCGAGAACTGTTGGGTGAAGCTCTCTACCGCGTCGCCGAATAACCCGGCCGACGAGATGGGGGAGTCCAGGAACCGGTACTTGTCGGTCTCCCTCATGTCGGCCAGGTTAAGCCAGAGATGTCGCTCCTGGACCACTAAGGTGGACATCGCCTGACCAAGGGAACGGGCGGTGACTTTCTTCGCCTGGAGGGCAAGGGCCGTCGCTGTCCGGAGCTCCCGGAGGAGCTCTGGGTCAGGTCTACCCTCGTGCATGTCCATGAGCGCCTGGGCCTGGTGCACCTGGAGCAAACTCATGGCATGCAAAGCGTACGCGGCCTGTCTGCAAGACCTGTAAGCCTTCGCAACTAGGTTGGAAGAGAACCTACAGGTCTGGGACGGGAGATATGGGTCACCGCGCCAGTTGGAGGCGGTCGCCAGACACAGTTGCATCGCGACGGCCCGCTGAACTGGTGGGATTCCCACGTAACCCTTGGCCTGCCCGCCGTCAAGGGTAGTGAGGAGGGAGGAGCCACTAGGTCTGTTTCTGGCACTGAAAGGCCCAATCCACGACCTAGTCAGCTCCTCATGCACCTCCGGGAAGAATGGTACCGGAGCAGGACGCTGAGAACCAGCGAGACCCGCCCCGAGAAACCAATCATCTAACCTGGAAGGTTCGGGACGTGGTGGAGGGTTCCACGCAAGCCGACCTTCCCGGCGGCCCGGGAAAGCATAGCAGTCAACTCGGGGTCCGACTCGACTGTTGCCACTCTCCCAGAGGGAGGCAGTACAGCCGAATCTTCGTCCTCCGAGGACTGGAACTCCCCCTCCGATGCAGCGATCGACATCTGCTCATCCACGGGTGCCCCGAAAGTCACGAAGCGCGAGATGCAAATCCCGCACGCCAATGGCCATTGGCCCGTTCTCTATATCTCGAAGCTGATAGGGGCTGCCTGAAGTGATCCCAATTCGTCGGTTACGTCCAACGTACGTCGAACGTGACCGACTGAAAGGGAACTAAACTTTGTTTAACAAGTGTAATTGGTAAAGATTCTGTTTTGTATGAAACTCCGTCCATAGAGGTAGAGTTAGGCCCAAAGACTTTGACTACAAAATTGCAATGTGCTCCATTAAACACAGGTGCAATTCTAGGCATGGATCTACTCAGACAAGTACATCTAACTTTAGACATGTCCAGAATCTACTAGCATAAAAGTTTCCTCAGCACAAGTTTCTACCAATAGTGCAACCACTCCTGAGTATGCTTTCTTACAGAATCATCCAATTTGGGCTAAAAACAAGGATGATTCTGGGTTTTTGACAGGCGTGGAACCCGTCAAATTGACAGGAATTCCACCTCCTGTAACCAAAAAATATCCAATCAATAAGGAAGCTATACAGGGAATTAAACCTATTGTAGAAAAATTGCTGAAGCAAGGAGTGCTAGTTAAAACCAACATTAAAACCAACATAGATTACAGAGTAGCCAATAAACATATTGATAAAATTACCCCTTAGTAGCAGATCCATCTACAATTCTTAATGGCTTACCATTAGATTTTAAGGTTTTTTCAGTAATCGATACGTCTAATGGATTATTTTCTATACCCTTGCACCCTGACAGCCAAGCATGGTTAGCTTTCACAGTTGACTTTAGGCAGTACAAGTGGACACGGTTGCCACAGAGATTTCAGAATTCCCCTACCATATACCATCAGGCTGTCAGACGTGATTTGTGTGACCCAGAATGTCCAGTCAAACAGTCCACTATGATTCAATATGTCAATGATATTTTGATTGCCTCTACAGATCACGAGGTACATCAAACTGAATTGAAAGCATTGTTGGACTATTTGCAGAAAAAAGGACAAAAATGCAGCTTTCACAAAGCTCAAATTGTTAAAAACCAAGTCACATTTCTGGGCCAAACAATTGGTGCAGGAAATAGATCTATTACACAGGATCGAGCTGCTTCTGTCAAAGCTATACCTCCGCCTAATACAATTAAAACACTCCAATCATTTTTAGGAACAGCAGGTTAATGTAGACCTTGGATTAAAGAATATGCCTCAATTGCACAGCCTCTCTTTGACTTGTTGAAAGGCCAAGTTAAAGATTCTGATACCGTTTGTATAGAAGAATTTCAGCTAAAAGCTTTCAATGATTTGAAGAAAGCACTAGGTCAAGCACCAGCATTTGGAATTGCACAATCTGATAGGCCCTTTATGTCCATGAACACTTAAGCTTCATGAATGAATGTCTAATGCAAGATCATGGGGGCAGTTTACATCCAATTCATTACTATTCTGGTAAACTTGACATGGTCACTCAAGTGATGGGCCCTTGTCTTAGAGCAGTGCAGGCAGTTCATCTAGCCCTTCAGGCTTAATCAGGAATGATGTTAGGACAGACTGTAAATGTAAGATGCCCTCATGCAGTGTCCACACTAATGAATCAAGCAAAAGTCACTTCTGTCACCTCCTCTCATTGGGGAAATTGGTTAACAACCCTCACAGCACCAAACATTGTTTTACAGCGTGCGCCAGTCACGAACCCATCCTCATGTATGATGTTGCAATGACTGAAGTTTTGTTAGAGGAGGAAGGAGAAATGACTCCCGATTGTGTTACGCTTACGTACATAGCTACAAGTAAAATAGCAGTGAACGATTCTGGAATCTACAGCCGCTTCAATATAATTATGTATATATACATATATATCCTACTTAAATTCATAATCAAAGCCTCAATCCATTTTCATCCTCCTATTTAATTATTATGATTTTAATGATTCTTTCCAGTTATGATTTTGCTTAAATCAAGAGGACTAATGATTGTTTCTTCCTTTATATTTTCTAAAGTTTGTATTTGGTCCCTGAGTGATGACTGCTTCCAGAGATGAAATATGGATTTGTCTTTCATTTTATTTTATTTTATTTTTCCTTTTACTGAAACCCTAAAGAATTGTATGAATACAATTGTACTATTGTCTGTACCTCTAACTGAGAGAAAAGCACATGTTATCAGCATGTTTTGGTGAAGTGTTTTGTTGATAGTTAGTTAAGACTCTCCAACCTTGGGAGAGCTGTGATTCTAGGGAGCTTTTGTGTGTGTGCGTTGCATGATCTGTGCAGGCCAAATATTGAAGATGGACATTTTCTGCACACAACACCAGACCTGAAGACGCCTTTCAGCAACCTCTGAGGTCAACAATGATCTAATTCTAGTGATGGGGTGACCACTAGTCTACCTAGTTTAGTAATATGCTCTGATATCTATTCTTGTGCGGAAATTTACAGTGACTGTGCATTTTCTCTGAGCCAATCAGAATCATTCAACATGGCAGTAATGACGTAGTTAGACCTTGAAAACAATATAAACTGTTCAGAAATTGTATGCACAATAGGCAGAGGCGGGAAGACTGTTAGAGGGAGCGCGGCCTACGAACTCCTCGTGAGACTTTTCTGCTGATGAAACTGCAAACTATTCTTCAGTACATTTTTCTCTAATTAATTACACATCTGACTCTTGGTCTTCATTTTTCACTACTGGTCATGGGTCCTAAGCTGTTATCCCAACAGTTTTTGTGGAGAATTGGCGAGCAATCATTCCTTGGTACACCTCTGGCAAACAAGTAAATAAGGTAGTCAATTTTTATTATTAGACTTGTCTGACTGGAAGAGACTGGGTAAGGGGAAACGGCAGAGCCTTATTTCGATGGGAATAGGGAATAATTATACCACGGGTTGTGTTTCGGCTAAAATCTTGAATAAAGATAATAATCGTTTTTGAGAAACATAAAGGGGTATAAGAAGTCGCCCAGGTATTGCCATAAATTGGTACCGCGAGTGCAAAACGAGTCGTGCCCAATACAGGAGAGAGCTCATTGGGAGCTGTGGTGTACACTGCATGAAAAGTGGGATTTTCGTCAGTATGTGACACTGTAGATTGCCGTGAAACTTCAGGTTTACGACTGTGCACGGCAATTTGCAGGCAACACCGAAAACTGCCGTAAATTGTCTGAAATTGACGTGGGCCTTGCTTGGCAGTTGTCCCCCCATGACCCCCCCTCCGCTTAATTCTAGGGGAGGCTTTATCATGTAAATGAAGATGCTGTGAGCTACACAAATGCAAATCAGAGTAGCAGCAGGGGGAGTTTTATCTAGGTTCTGAATTTTTTTGACTAAAACAAGTTTAAAGTTTAAGTTAAAATGTTAACTTAAATTTAAGTTAAATGTACTCGTTTTAGTTCACATTACTAAATTTTTAGGGCAACCAGTTTGCTCCAATTTTTTAAGTAGATTCAACTTGTCCGGACTCACAGTGTAGATTAATTACTCTGTATGTCATTAGCAATAACCAATGTTATGTAAAAAAAATAAAAAAATACAGGACAGCAGTTCATGTCTTCAACCTTTAGAGAGGTTATGTGATGCAACAAGACAATGAACCAAAGCACACAAATAAATCAAGTAAAGCATACAGTTTACATACCAACATTAATTTGTCCACCCTGCACTGTGAATGATTTTTTAAATGGCTATTAATCATAAATGTGAAAAGTACAAGTTTGTTTGTTTATAGTTAAGTCAGATTGTGTTTTTCTGTAATTGTCATTTAAATTGAGCTCACACCACATTTTATGAATTATCAATGCAGATTTTCAAGAGGTGGTTTCCTGGACAGGGTTTAAATTATGCCAAGAGTAGGCCTTAATCTAGTTAATCGTGAGTTAAAAAATTGTTGCCTGGAACAAAGATTAAGCACAGATTACTAACACCTGGACTATGAGTCCTGAACTAAAATAAACTGGATTCATTTACAGTTTTATCTAATTGCTTACACACAATTTCTGAAAATATGGCTCCATTTCTTGTAACTCTACACACAAAACATCAGACATCTCTTGCAAAAGCAACACTTTGTGCAAAACTATTTTAACTATTTCCAAAAATGTTGTTTTTGCATATATCTAACTACACACAATGCACAACTGAGGAATTTACAGTTGAACTGAAATCAACTGAACTGAATCAACACTGAAGTCACTTGAGCTGAATATTGACACTATATTGGCTTGTTAGAGCCGGTTTACAGCAGAATTTGTTTTGAACTTGTTACTGAAGCTGCTATGAAACAATATATTTTGTTGTATGCATATTTTTTCTTTCTCAAACCTTAGTTTTGATTTCTAAGTGATCAATTTATGTATGTGTTTTCACACATGATCATTGGCTGTATGGGTCCTCAGTAAATGAATGTGGCATTTAAATGGCAAAAGTTATTCTTGTCTCTATAACTTATGGCTTCCTAAAGACACGTTTATGGGTAAATAAAATATTAATAATATAAATAAAATGAATATCAAAACATATTTTAAATATAATGAAGTCATTTTATTATAGCACTCATCAGATGTTCCTGGAAACAAAACAGAGACAGAACAGCATAAACAAACTATACAACAAACTAAACACCAAATTACAAAAACATTATTATGTGAAAGTGAATAAAGTTGTGTGTGTTTTCAGTTATAAATATGTGCTGTGTAAATTAGCCTATACTTTTAGAAATTATATATAGCCTAACTTTAAAAAACAAACAATAACCCATATAGATAAATTATAATAATTGTATAATATTAAGCATTTACTTAATATACATTGTAACATTAGGCTACTTTACTCTAGCACAGTAGTCAGTTAAGCAATTAATTAATATCTTATATTAATCTGTATGTAGCCTAAGCTACATCTAAAGGTAAGTCTGCTTTAAAAAAAAATATTACACTTCGACATGTACAGAATGTGCGCGTTAAGAAACACGTTCAAATGTGTCTTCTTAACATGTTAAAACTGTGCGTCGACTGTGCGTGTATGCCTGTTACACGACCAGAATGTGCGTGTCTACACCATGGGTCTACACATACAGAAGACACACGTAAAAAATTGCTGCGTTGAAGCGGAAAACAGGGCGTGTTGAAGGTTGAAACGATTATAAGTCACGCGTTTCGTATAAAGAGATTTGGCCCCGGGCGCGTTCCTTATTATAGCCCTAGTCCAATGAGGTGCGAGGTCGAGGTCATGGCCATGACGCGTAGAAGACGAGCTTTAAACTTTTTTTTATGTTTTTTGCTGCTTTCCTTTTTCGTGATCAACAATGACAGGACACCGTCTTCAACTCAATCTCTGCATGGACGCGACGAACTTTTTGGACTCATTTTCAGGAGGCTGTCTTCGTCTTCATAACTCTGAGGCAAACTGCAGTCGCTATGAACCAGAGCATGGGTATGTAACGTTACGATTTAAAGAATATGCTTTTATTCAGCTGTATAAGGAAATGGATGCGTTAATAGATCCGAGCTTAAAACTGCACATTTTGTTTACACAGACTATCCTCGCCTCATAACGAAGCTGTGAGCTCTTATCTGCTTGGAGCGATTTCCGCGAGTCCAGATTTAACCGCTGATCACGACGAAATTGTGTGTAAGTAACTTCTAATGTGTTTCTCATTCCTTGTTTAATTTTAACGTGACTGTTTTTATTAATACCAGTCTCATGTAATTGTTTTCCAGCTGCCTGTAAGACGTATTATGAATCGACACGCTGGAGCTTCAGATACAAACAACCTGAACTTAACGTTACATAGCAGGCGGAAACTGCGAAGTTTAGCTCGGAGTCGATCAAGAAGAAAAAGGGTAAGATTTATTATATTAGATCCGTTTTTTGTCAATGTGAGTATTTTTCAGGTTGCTTATTGTCTTTATGGATTGTATTACAGTTGCTGGAAGCGAGAGAGTGCTGGATGAGGATGAGGTGGACGTTTGGAAGTCCGCGACCATTGAACTCATGTTTGATGAGGAAGACGGCTTTGTTGACGGGGTGTCTGGATGGATTGTGCGGCCACCGCGCTCTCGCAGCCTGGAGCACGCCGAACTCTACATTACATTACGAGACATTACTGCTGCACTGTACATAGTTGTGTGTTTAACAATAAAGCTCTTTCTTTAAGTAAACCGCTGTGTTTTATAAATGAAGCCCTTTCTCTTGAATGAACAGCTGTATGCTTATAAATGAAGCCCCTTGTTTGAATAAACGGCACGGTCCGTATAATTTTCCCATATATTCCTTGATGGTATGAATACATCATAGCACAATAACATTAATATGAAACAAATTATTACAACATAAATTATATATTTATTATTATTATTGGGGTTTACATTTATAATGAGCCAGGGGGACCAATAATGATTGGTTTGCAGTGATCTGCCAACCAATCACGAGGGATTTTTCTTTTTTAAATGTAGTGGCTTCAGCCAATAGTGAGTGAGTAAATTCAAGTCTGGCCGTTGACTCTCTGGTTTCGCTGCTATTCATATGCAAATTAGAGGCGTCGCACCTCCGCGCGGTCTCTCAGCGGGGGGCTCTCCACCTACGTCATGGTTCGTTTACGACAATTTGTGGCACAGACAAACGCGACGTTCGCTGCCTCTAAATTGTCGAAAACTGCCGAAAATTAGGGAGATTTCCAGGAGTATACAGGCGTTTACGGGGTCGAAAATCCCACTTTTCATGCAGTGGTAGGCACCAGGGGCACACATTACTAGGATGATAAGGGACCAGTGAACCACCGCAAACCTTCTCCGTCTCTTCCAACTCAGACAGGGGGCCCCCGAATTTAGAAAATCAGGCAGTTAGGGATTAAGTTATTAGTTAAACAAAATAAAAATTGATTCAGGGTTGTTTGCCAGGGATGCATCAGGAACGATCCTGAGTAAAATGTAAATTGTGACCCAAATTGGCATGGACCAGTATATGTGACTTTTTCGTATAAGTGTACTTTGCAGTTTCATTATGCAGAAGTCACAGCTGTGTTGGTTAAAGATCGTCGCCTCCATCTCTGCTGGTATAATTTCAGGTGAGTATGAACTTTGACTAAAATGATGGCTAACAATTTAAGTGACATGATCAGTAACTTGGTCAGTCCGGATAAAGATTTTGAGACGAAAGAGAGCAAACGCTGTAAGCTGCTCTGCTCTGAAGCCCTAAGTTCAAAGAAATTTGCAGGAATTATTAAGTAAATGGGCAGGTTTTAATTCTAATTGGAAAAGTTAATCAGAAACTTGACTGGCTAAAAACTAAAAGACTGGAATTTTTGAATTTCTAACTGTTTGTGTGATAAATTGGCAGAAATCACTGGAAATGATGTAGGATGTGATCTGTGTAGTCTGAGTAAAGGACTTGAAGGTGTTTTTGAAAAAGAAAAAACAAATTTGCCAAGTTGTGTGAGCAGCCAGTCTTATCTGCCCCCTCCCCTCCCGCGCTCTTTTCAGGCTTTCCAAGCAGCTGCTGATATAAGCACTGACACACAGACTGAGATTCAGACTGAGTATAAATTGAAGTCTTATGGAATTCCTTTTAAAGGAATGATCTATGATCATTTTAAAATAAACTATGAGGTTAAAAATTAAAGACATAACTATAAAAATGTGAATTGCAATAAATATATAATAAGTGACATAGAGGGTTTAAATGACAAAAATGTATACTAAATGTCCCTGTTCCTCTAACTCGAAAAATTTTGATAAAGTTTATTTGACTGGATGTTGGTAAAAACACTGCTCGTGAGATAATTGGTGTTAAAAATGTTGAAAACCCTAGAAGCTGATGTTTTGTTTTAAAAAAGATAAGCTTGTGCTGAGCTGAAATAAAACAATTTGCTTATCTGAATCTGGCTATGGTTATTTGAAAACGTCATTTCTGGCAAAGGATAGAGTTAAAAGGATAATGTCTGATGTTATTGGAAAACAAATTTAATCTCTAGCCAGTCTTATGCTGTGCTAGAGTGAGAAGTTAAAAGTTTATGAAAATGCAGTACCAGTCCTGAATGCCTAGGAGTCTCTCTCTCTTTCAAAACCAGCTCAAAGATGATATCTGAGCCTGCGTCATAGATGATATTGATAAGTAAAAGCACAGGGCATCACTTGAAAATAATAAGACATGTTTTAGGTAAAACCAAGTTTTTACACAAAAACCTTAAATTAGAGATTTTGTTGATTAATATATTATATGATCAGTAACTTTGGTGTTTGATCTTAGCCTCCACCATGTACAGAAAAGGACTTTATAGAGACAGTCACTAAATTGAACGGACAGTTTTTATGGCTAAATTCACTGAGTATGATGGATTTTAGTGGTTAAGTTATTATAATTAACCTGTCTCCATGCTATTACTAATTTGAAAGCAGACCAGATGGCTCTGGTGACTCTTGAATGCACTTTCCAAAAGGCTCCAGAAAATATCTGATCCTGTTAAGGGTCAAAGATCTCAAATGATGACCAGTATGCATGAGGTGATTTCCCGACGACGGGTAAGATTCTCCATGGCCTGACGGGCAACAACCTAAGACATGGGGGTCACCGCCGCCATTGGGAACCCCCTAAAGGTTTTTTTTTTAATGTGAGATAGGTATGAGCGGAGCAGATGTCTGTGAGGCCAGCAGCATCATAAAATGGGGGAAGCTGTGACAAGATACAGCCATCTGACCCAGGTATGCTCCTCCATATCACTCAGCCCAAGAACCGCATAAATTGAGAGCCAAGAAACACCCTGAAGAAAAGAGCTATGATGAGATTGGCATTCAAGAGCCAGCTGAGACCATGCTGATCATAATTAACCTTGTGGAGAACAGAACTAAATGTATTAATTTGTATCAGGAAAACTGTGATCAGGAACTAATGTTATTATGACTTCAGCAGACATAATTCAGAGACATGGTGATGGCTTTAAGATGAGGACGGCTTTTGAAGTTTAAAGAGAAGGTCTGGATAACGTCTCGGTTACGTATGTAACCCTCGTTCCCTGAGGAGGGAACGGAGACGTAACGCCAGTGACTGACGAATTGGGGTTTTGCTTAGAAGCCAATCATCTTTGAGAATTTAACAACGCCCAATGGCAGTGCCAATGCCATGGGCATGCGGAATTTGCATGTATAACTCCGCCCCACCGCGTGGGTATATAAGGAAGTACTCTGGCAACATCGCATTATGTTACCTGCTGAGGAGCCAAGACTGAACTCCCGGCCGTTCCAGCGGTACAGCGGATATGGCAGAGGGACGTTATGTCTCCATTCCCTCCTCAGGGAACGAGGGTTACATACGTAACCGAGTAAGTAAGCACGACCTGGTAACTCCTCGTAACTAACCGAGTAACATTCAGTCACTCCGAGTAACGTCAGTGACTGACGAATGGGGGTCCCAATACAGACTCAGCTGTCTTCCAGTGCCCTGCAAAAGTGCGAGTGCCCTGTCGTAAGGCTAGTACGAACGAAGGACTCCCACTTATCACAAGAATACTAAGGTACACTGGGAAGCATATTCCAGATGGAGATATGCCAAGACGCCTACCCGTAGGGAGGACTTAGAGAGTACACATATGAACCGCTAAGGGCTGCATATGGAGAACTCTGGGGAACCAGCCGAAGGTGGATTTTTAACCCCAGGGTGACAAGGGCTTGCCAAGGGAAAGACACCTGCTCAAGGAGGCTTAAGGTGGAAATACACGTGTGGGGGGTTTGCCGGAGGGGAACACCATGCACACGGAGGCACCTGGCCTGACACGAGGGTCTGGGCTCGAAAGGGCAGACTTACTGGTGTCGGCGTAAACAGTGCTAGAGGAGCTCAGGGCTTCCGGGAAGCTACCTGAGGAAATATCGCACGTTTCCAGTCCGTGGAGTCGAATGGCGAGCAAGCGAAGACACCTGAGCCTAGTCCATTACCGGCCACTAGTGCAGGCGAGTACATAGTCGGACACATGCTCCACTCAGAGATTGTAGAATCTTGCGAATGTGTTCGGTGTCGCCCAGCCTGCAGCTCTGCAGATGTCTGTTAGCGAGGCGCCATGCGCTAAAGCCCAAGAGGAGGCCACACTCCGAGTGGAGTGTGCCCTGACCCCAAGGGGGCATGAAGGACCCTGCTGCTGGTATGCCAAAACAATGGTGTCCACTATCCAGTGAGACAGCCTTTGCTTTGAGAGAGCCTTTCCCTTTAGCTTCCCACCATAACAGGCAAAGAGCTGGTCTGAGGTCCTGAAACACTGCAACCTGTCTACGTAAGCGTGGAGAGCGCGTACTGGACAGAACAGTAACAAGGCTGGGTCTGCCCCCTCCAAGGGCAGCGCTTGCAGGTTCACCACCTGGTCTCTGAACGGAGTGGTGGGAACCTTGGGCACATATCCGGGAGTTAGCCGGCCCGAACTCCAAGCACGCTTCGTCAACGGAAAATGCCTGCAGGTCCCCTACCCTCTTGACAGAGGCCAATGCGGTCAGGAGCGCTGTCTTCATCGACAGGAACTTAAGATTGACTGACCACAAAGGCTCAAAGGGAGGCCTCTGCAGAGCATCTAAAACTACTGAGAGGTCCCAAGAGGGTACAAGGGGAGAGCGAGGAGGATTCAGTCTCCTCGCAGCCCTCAGGAACCTGATGACCAGGTCGTGCTTACTTACCTTTTTATTCTCCAAGAGGTCGTGGTGGGCAGATATTGCGGCCACATATACTTTAAGGGTGGAGGAAGACCGCCTTCGCTCCAACCCTTCTTGGATGAATGAGAGCACGGACCCAATCTGGCATTTCCAGGGGTCTTCTTGACGGGAAGAACACCAGGTGACGAAGAGGTTCCACTTCAACGCATAGGCATGCCGAGTGGACTCTGCCCTAGTGGAAGTGATGGTAGCCACCACCGGAGGTGGGGAGAAAGGACCTCCTTTCTCAGAGACGGGGCACCCTCTGGCACCCGCGTCCCAAGCTCTGGAACCTCCACGTGTGGCTCCTGGATGGGACGCGGGTGCCAGAGGGTGCCCCGTGTCTGAGAAAGGAGGTCCTTCCTCAGAGGAATAGGCCAGGGAGGGGCTGTCGCAAGGAGTAGGACTTCTGAGAACCAGGTCTGGCCGTGCCAGTACGGGGCGACCAACATGACCTGCTCCTTGTCCTCCTTGAACTTGCACAGAACTCGTGCGAGAAGGCTCTCTGGGGGAAACGCATATTTGCGCAGGCCCCGCGGCCAGCTATGCACCAGTGCATCCGTGCCGAGCGTGCCCTTGGTCAGGGAATAGAACAGGCTGCAATGGGAAGAGTCGTGGGAGGCAAACAGATCTACCTGTGCGTCGCCGAACTGTTCCCAAATCAGCTGGACCGTCTGGGGATGGAGTCTCCATTCTCCAGGGAGTGGCTGAGCCGACAGTTCAGTTCTCCCAGGATATGGACAGTACAAAGGGACCTCAGATGCTACTGACTCCATAGGATGAAATGGCGGGCGAGTTCAGACATCCGGCGGGAGCGTAGGCCGCCCTGGTGGTTGACGTACACTACTGTGGCCGTGTTGTCTGTCCTGACTAGTACATGTTGACCCTTCAGCAACGCTCGGAAGCGGTGCAGGGCGAACCATACTGCCAGCAACTCGAGGCAATTGACATGCAGGAGGTAGTGGGGTCCTGTCCAGGAGCCTGCGGCAGCATGTCCATTGCACATGGCACCCCAGCCCGTGGCAGAGGCATCTGTTGATACAACAACATGCCTGGAAACTCGTTCTAAGGGCACACCAGCCCGTAGAAAGCTGAGGTTCAACCTTGGGGTGAGAGTCTGAAGGCAGGCCCGAGTTACTAGGACCCGGAGCGTGCCAGACCGCCATGCCCATCTCTGGACTCGATTGTGAAGCCAATGCTGAACCGGTCTCATATGAAGCAATCCGAGCAGCGTCACCGCGGCTGCAGATGCCATATGCCCCAGGAGCCTCTGAAATAGTTTCAGTGGAACCACACTCTTGCTCTCGAATTGACGGAGGCAAGTCAGCAGAGACTGCGTGTGCTCGCTCGTAAGCGGCACGCACATGGCGACCGAGTCGATATCCATACCGAGAAAAGAGATCCTCTGCACGGGGCAGAGTTTGCTCTTCTCCCAGTTTACCCGAAGGCCCAGACGGGCTAAGTGCTGGAGCACTAGGTCTCTGTTTTCGAACACCTGCTCTCGAGAGGGACTCATTATGAGCCAGTCGTCGTGGTAGTTCAGGATGCGAACCCCGTGCTGCCTGAGTTGCGCAAGGGCTGCCTCGAAAATCTTCGTGAAGACGCGAGGGGACATAGCTAGCCCGAATGGGAGGACCGCGTACTGATATACCCGCCCCTCGAAAGCAAACCGTAGGGACGGTCTGTGTCGAGGTACGATGGAGACATGGAAGTAGGTGTCCTTCAGGTCGATCGCTGCAAACCAATCGGCTGCACGAATGCATTCAAAAAGGCGTTTCGCTGTCAACATCCTGAACGTAAGCCTGTGAAGGGATCGGTTCAGGACGCGCAGGTCCAGGATCGGTCGTAACCCACCGGATTTCTTGGGAACAATGAAGTAGGGGCTGTAGAGGCCGGACTTCATTTCGGCTGGAGGGACAGGCTCGATTGCAGCCTTCGCCAGTAGGGTGGCAATCTCCGCACGCATGACAGGGGCATTGGGCCCGACCATGGTGAAGCGGACTCCCCGGAAGCGGGGAGGAGTCTGCGCGAACTGAATCGCTTAGCCGAGCCTGATGGTCTTCGCGACCCAGCGGGACAGTCCCAGAAGCTGTAGCCAGGCTCCCAGGAACTGCACCAGCGGGGTCATTCAGACCACAGACGTACCCAGGGTGGGGCAGCGAGGCAGCGTGACTGGCCTGGACGTGGGCTGTGTAGCATCCCGATGTGGGGGCACAGTCAGCAGCTGCGTCCTGACAGAGGAGACCAGGGAAGGACACACGTTCCACTGGGGTCTGCTCTGAGAGGAGGCTTGCGACAGAGAGGGACGAGAGTCAACCGCGCCGCCGAAGAGGCCAGCCTGGGATATGGGGGCGTCGAGGAACCGGGTCCGCTCGCTGTCCCGCATATCAGCCAGGTTTAGCCACAGGTGTCGCTCCACAGCTGTGGACATCACCTGACCCAGGGAGTGTGTGGTCACCTTTGTCGCCCGGAGGGCGAGGTCGGTGGCGGCACGCAGCTTGTCCATGAGCCCTGGATCAGCTCCACCCTCGTGCATGTCCTTGAGCAACCGGGCCTCGCAGCTCTGTAGGATTTCGCCACCAATGTTGATGAGAATCTACAGGCTTTGGAGGGGTGCTTAGGGTCGCCACGCCAGGTCGAAGCGCTCTGCGGACAGAATTGCTTCGCAACAGAACGTTCGACTGGGGGGACCCCAGTGTACCCTTTGGCCGCAGCCCCATCGAGGGTAGAGAAGGCGGAGGAGGCCGCCGAACGGTCACGGGAAGACAACGGGGACTTCCAGGACCGCGCAACCTCCTCATGCAGCTAGGGGAAGAAAGGTATTGGGGGCGGGGACTGACAGGTGGCAGCGCGCGGCACTCCCAAAAACCAATCGTCCAGCCGCGAGCGCTCAGGACACCAGCCAAAGTACCGCCTCTCGCGGAGACGGTAGATTGGGGTGTGGCAGAGGGCACTCTCACTTCTTTACGAAGATCCTCGAGTCTCGATCGCAGCATCGCGATGGTCATGTTCCCGCAGTGGGAACATGATGCATCCACAAACGCTGCCTGAGCATGCTGAAATCCCAAGCATACCAAGCAGTGATTGTGCCCATCAGAAGGCAACAACGACTGACCGCACCCAGAAGTGCACGGGCGAGACATCCTGAAAAGGACGTGCCACGCGCAAGCTCTTTTTGTGAGAGGAAGCCTCGCAGTGACGCCGAAGCGCCCAGGGAAGCACACACCAGCTGTCTAGCAGACCACTGCGCAGATCAGCAAGCAGGAAGTGTGTGTTCGCTGGAAAGTGCCGTTACACCAACGCCACTGGAAAGCTGCTCGTATCGAAGGCTGACAAAGACTCAGAATCAGGCTTGTAGGAGTAAAGAGTAGTTCTTGGCTCCAAAGCAGAAACATAATGCGATGATGCCAGCGTACTTCCTTATATACCCACGCGGTGGGGCGGAGTTACGCATGCAAATTCCGCATGCCCATGGCATTGGCACTGCCATTGACCGCTATTAAATTCTCGAAGATGATTGGCTTCTAAGCGAAACCCCCATTCGTCAGTAACTGACGTTACTCGGAGTGACTGAATGAAAGGGAACAGAGATATCTAAACTAAAGATAACTTGAAACAATTTAATAGTGTAACTTATTGGAGATGTTCTAATTTGAAAGTTAAACATTTAAATTTTTAAACTTTGTGAAGGATTAAAGGTTAATGAATTTAAAATTATAGTTAAAGTCTTAGAAGACTGTTGAAAAGATTATCTGGGTGAGAGAGAGAGAGAGAGAGAGAGAGAGAGAGAGAGAGAGAGAGAGAGAGAGAGAGAGAGAGAGGGATGGTACTGTGTCCGTTTGTTATCGCCCTGCTAATGCTGAAACAAAACAAAGAAATGATATCAGAACCAAAACAACCGTCTGACTTTTCTAGACAAATTAATAATGAACAGACGTAAAAGCTGAGTTTAAATAAAAATTTGAGTTAACACTAAAAGCAAATTTTGAGAATGAGCAATTTGTGTGTGTGTGTGACCGCACTTTATGTTTTGTATGTGTTGGTTCCTAGAACTGTTCTGTCCTAATTGGGTGTCATTAACCTCTGGAATGAGAGTTTGACCATTACAGATGGGTTAAGTTAAACAACCACCTTTAGAGAAACTGCTAATTTTGAAGGAATCTGGTGAAAAGATGATCCAGAACACGGGACAAGCTTTAAGTGAATTGATATCCCGCTCTGTCTGTTATGACGACTTTTGTCATTTATGAAGTTGATTTGAATTACTCTCTGGATTAGTTAAAGTGGAATTGTAAAGTTAAAGATTGCCATCCATCAAGGTTTAAAACCCCTTGTCTAAATTCAACTGAGGGCCGAAATTTAAATAATGTCAATTGATTAAAAATGAACGTAAACGTAAATGTTTTAGACTTGACGGCAGAGACAAAGTGACAAATTGGCTGAAGTCACTATCTAAATTATCCAGAGACTCTCTCAAATTTCTGAAAGGCCGGAGGGCGACCAAAGAGATAACTTCTAAAAGGAAAAGTTTTATTTTTGCTTTATTTAAATTTTTTTATCCATTAAAAGAGTCATGATATTTTGATTTATATAGAGAACCACAATTAATGCACTCAAAAAAAAAACTTTACTTAAATTTACTTAAAAAAGCAGCGTCAAGTGGTTCCACACAACTATATTGAGTAATTTTTACAAATAACAATTTAGTTATATTAACAAAAGAAAGTCAAGTAAAGCTGACAAAATTTCTTTAAGTAAATACAAACCATTTGAATTTGTCAATGTTACATAATATTTATATGTGCAGTTTACTTAATAATGTTATGTTAAATTTATAAAAGTTTATTATGTTAGGTGAACACATTTATCGATTTAATTTACCTTATTAAAGGGTAACTTCAGTGATTTAGCATTAGGCTTTGTATCAGTAGAAACCCGGTAGTATATTAAAATGATGGTACTTTCCCCCCTCATATCCCCCTGAGACGAGAGAATTATGCATTTTATTTCTCGAAAAAATCCTCCGATGACGCAAATATCGTCATTTTGCATCATCTGAGGATTTTTTGGCCAGAGGCTAAAGACTACAGCCACTAGATGGAGCTGTTCCATATGTTATCAACCCGCCCATAGGGGAGAGATCTCACGCACAGAATGACACAGACGGCCGCACGGACAATCATAATCATAACGGAGCGCGATGCAAGGTAAAGTGAGTGTTTCAACTTTTCAATGAATTCCCTGTGATATCTGAAGACGTGCCAGACTGGCGCTTAACGTTACCTCATCTCAGCTCAGCTCGTCATGATGAATGTAATCTGACACTGCTGTGTCTGTGCCGTGACTTTCGTTCGGCTCACTCACACTTTATTGAAAAGACACGTTCAGTTTTTAATTGTAGTTTTTATTCTCTAACTGAACGAAATTATTGTATTACTATGAAGATCAAAACAACGGTGTACGGAGTGGCCTCGTAGGGCAGCGGAGCAAGTGCATTCTGGGAGTTGTTGTCTTTCATACACATGAGACAAAAATACATTTTCTGTCTTTTCTCAGTCTAGAAGGCACCAAATTCAAAAATAATTTAATATTTCTACTACATAAATGACCCAGTTAAAAATACAAAGCTTAATGCTAAATCACTGAAGTAACCCTTTAAATGAACTACTTGCTCTACAAGTGTAAGTGGTAAACTATTAAATAACAACAAGCATATTATTAGAAACAAAATGCAAAAATAACTTAATTGAGGGCAGGAAGTCCATCCAATAATTATGTGTATATGAGTACCCACAGCATAAACACAGGCACCACTCTTCTGCATAATGGTAACCACAAAATTACAGAAACTCCTCTAAATGTCCAACATAACTGAACATTAAACACTAACATAAACTAAAAACATATTTCCCTTTACTGAAAAACGTAAAATAACACTTTAATCCCTAAATTTACTCTCCTAATGCAGTCCCTCGCAAAGCATGCTGGGAACTTCAGATCCACTGCCCAGTTTGTTCGTTTCACTCAGCAATGTTAAGTTGAACCAAACAAACACTTATTAAGTAAAGCTGACAATACTCATTTTTAGTAGAAACAACTCAGTAAATTAAAGTACATTTAGGTACATGAGTTTTTTAAGTCACGTGAACAAGGATGATTTGAGTGCAACTAACAACAGTGAAAGTTCTTTTTTTTGAGTGTGTTAAAGAAGCAAATTACTTTAAGTCTTTCTGTGTGACTGGGTTTGAGATAAGAGGAATATAATATTTTGGTTTCTGCAGAGCAGTAGAGATAAGAAACAATAATGATCATATTGTGGTGCATCTGCAGACTATCTTTTTGATAGAGGAATAATGTGACAAGTTAAAACAAGAGAGAAATAGCCCCGAAAGATAGATTTTTGTGAAAAATTGATTTTCGGACAGGTTCTCAGACAACTCTGAAGAGTTTTAATCGACAAGACATTGAGAATAAAACAAATAAAATAAAAATGCTGAATGATTTTGAATGTTTTACTAATAACATGGTGAATTTGATTAATAATTGGGTATTGAGTATGATTAAGCATAATGTCAACAAGATATAGATGAGTGAACAAGCAGATTGAATGTAATACAAATTTATAATTAAGTCATTTTAATGAAAAGGTTTTAACATTAACTATTTTTTATGGTTATGTTCATTTATGGTTAAAATGATGTGGGCTATGATGATGAGTGAAAATTTGGGAAAGTTTGATGGAAATAGCAAGTTTAACAAAAAGGGTCTTGAGTATGTGAAAATAATGATTGAGATGGATGAGATGAATGTTCTAGTTTGGTTCTATGTTTGAAGAAGAAAGGTATAGGATGTGAGGTAATTACGATGGTACACGTATGTAGACTGTAAACTGAAGGATATTTTATGTAGAGACTGAATGCAATTGTTGACTATTCTGTTGTTTATTTTTATTTATTTACTTTTTATTTTTATTTCAGACCACTATTGAGTTTTGTACCTGAAAAAGATCTGTGTTTTGAAAAAAAAAACAAAGTATTTACAATCCCTATTTTTGAGTAATATATCTTGGTGGTAATGATGACATGGGGTGTTAATTTAGTATGTCCTCGTGAGGAGGAATATGTGCTTGTTGGTGATCAATCAAGCCAATGATAAAGCCAAATTATCCCAGTTAAATTCTTGAAGGAAAAGGCTTTTCTGTTTTTCAAAACTATAACTTGACAAAGGGGGGAATTGGAAATTATGAAGCGGCCTAAATTGGTAGACCATTTGTTGGGGGTGGGGACCTCAAAATTGGCCTATGGGGGGACTGAAAGATTCTGGAATCTACCGCCGCTTCAATATAATTATATATATCCTACTTAAATTCATAATCAAAGCCTCAATCAATATTCATCCTTCTATTTAATTATTATGATTTTAATGATTCTTTCCAGTTATTATTTTGCTTTGTAAGGTGGAAAATAATCAAAGATATTTGAAATAGAACAAAATCATTTGCTTTGCTGTTAGCAGCCATCGTCCTGATCAAGATATTGAATTGACTCAACCCCCTCCCCCTTAACGCCATCAGAAGGGCCAGTTGGAGTTAGAAAGACAAAAGAATGGCTGGCTGGCTGGCCAAAGGTTTTCGCACCTTTGATACAATGGGGGAAGTTTGGTCTAATTGGTTATTTTCAAATGTTTTACGGTTTGGTCTGATTGGTCAGTTTTACAAGAGTCAGATTTGAATTTGGTGACATCAGGGAAGAGGATAAAAGAGGATTTCAACTGTAGCTCGCTCTCTTTTGATTCTCTGCTTTCTCTTGAGAGGGCTTCTTTGGATTCTCTCTCTCTCTCTCTCTCTCTCTCTCTCTCTCTCTTTCTCTCTCTCTCTATCTCACAGGTAACATTCTAGGCAGAGGCCTACTGAGCATAATTAAAGGTTTTATGTTTACATTTATTTGAAACTATTTTGCGTAAAGTGTAACCATTAAAGTGTAACCATAACTAGAATTTGTGTTTCCTTTTAGAAGAGATTTATGTCTATGATGTAATTGACATTTTACATTTACTTGATTGTTAATAAATTGTTACATTTTTATCCTTTCTGAATTAATCTGTAATTATTAACTATCTCCAATGTGGAACGGTATAATTGCAACAAAGGGTTAAAACGGAATGATTAAATGTATGATTAACTATCAAATATAAATGATCAAACAACCGGTTGGCATTCTCTTCTAAATGCGACAACTATGATAAATGGAGTCAGATAAAGAATATTATAATCAAATCCATTCTTCCAGCTGAGACACTGAACGCGTGCGGCCTTCACCGCGGTTCGCTACCGATCCTTGGAGCGAATTCATGCGGTTTTACAGCTTAAATCAAGAGGACCAATGATTGTTTCTTCCTTTATATTTTCTAAAATTTGTATTTGGTCCCTGAGTGGTGATTGCTTCCAGAGATTAAATATGGATTTGTCTTTCATTTTATTTTATTTTATTTTTCCTTTTACTGAAACCCTAAAGAATTGTATGAATACATGTTATCAGCATGTTTTGGTGAAGTGTTTTGTTGATAGTTAGTTAAGACTCTCCAACCTTGGGAGAGCTGTGATTCTAGGGAACTTTTGTGTGTGTGCTTTGCATGATCTGTGCAGGCCCAATATTGAAGATGGACATTTTCTGCACACGACACCAGACCTGAAGACGCCTTTCAGCAACCTCCGAGGTCAACAATGATCTAATTCTAGTGATGGGGCGACAACTAGTCTAACTAGTTTAGTGATATGCTCTGCTATCTATCCTTGTGCGGAAATTTACCGTGTGCATTTTCTCTGAGCCAATCAGAATCATTCAACATGGCAGTAATGACGTGGTTAGACCTTGAAAACAGTATAAACTGTTCAGAAATTGTATGTACGATAGGCAGAGGCGGGGAGACCGTTAGAGGGAGTGCAGCCTACGAACTCCTTGTAAGACTTGAAGCTGGCTTCTGCTGATGAAACTGCAAACTATTCTTCAGTACTCTTGGTCTTCATTTTTAACTACTGGTCATGGGTCCTAAGCTGTTACCCCAACAGCAGAAACTCCCATTGAGAATGCAGAATTGGAGTTGTTTGTTGATGGTTCAGCGCAAGTGATTGAAGGTAACAGACAAGCAAGTTATGCAGTCACTTCCACCACTGAAGTGGTAGCTTCAGGTCGTCTTCCAGATAATTTTTGAGCTAATGTGACACACAAGAAAAAGAGAGAAAATAAACAATAATTAATATCTCAGTAAAATATTGCTCTGTATGAATGAAGGTGCTAATGAACTGTATATATCCAAGAGAAATTAGTCCATTAATATTTAACGCAAATATTATTTCATGGCCTAACACTGCATGAAAAGTGGGATTTTCGTCAGTATGTGACACTGTAGATTGCCGTGAAACTTCAGGTTTACGACTGTGCACGGCAATTTGCAGGCAACACCGAAAACTGCCGTAAATTGTCGGAAATTGACGTGGGCCTTGCTTGGCAGTTGTCCCCCCATGACCCCCCCTCCCCTTAATTCTAGGGGAGGCTTTATCATGTAAATGAACATGCTGTGAGCTACACAAATGCAAATCAGAGTAGCAGCAGGGGGAGTTTTATCTAGGTTCTGAATTTTTTTGACTAAAACAAGTTTAAAGTTTAAGTTAAAATGTTAACTTAAATTTAAGTTAAATGTACTCGTTTTAGTTCACATTACTAAATTTTTAGGGCAACCAGTTTGCTCCAATTTTTTAAGTAGATTCAACTTGTCCGGGCTCACAGTGTAGATTAATTACTCTGTATGTCATTAGCAATAACCAATGTTATGTAAAAAAAAATAAAAAATACAGGACAGCAGTTCATGTCTTCAACCTTTAGAGAGGTTATGTGATGCAAAAAGACAATGAACCAAAGCACACAAATAAATCAAGTAAAGCATACAGTTTACATACCAACATTAATTTTTCCACCCTGCACTGTGAATGATTTTTTAAATGGCTATTAATCATAAATGTGAAAAGTACAAGTTTGTGTGTTTATAGTTAAGTCAGATTGTGTTTTTCTGTAATTGTCATTTAAATTGAGCTCACACCACATTTTATGAATTATCAATGCAGATTTTCAAGAGGTGGTTTCCTGGACAGGGTTTAAATTATGCCAAGAGTAGGCCTTAATCTAGTTAATCGTGAGTTAAAAAATTGTTGCCTGGAACAAAGATTAAGCACAGATACTAACACCTGGACTATGAGTCCTGAACTAAAATAAACTGGATTAATTTACAGTTTTATCTAATTGCTTACACACAATTTCTGAAAATATGGCTCCATTTCTTGTAACTCTACACACAAAACACACAAAACATCAGACATCTCTTGCAAAAGCAACACTTTGTGCAAAACTATTTTAACTCTTCCAAAAATGTTGTTTTTGCATATATCTAACTACACACAAATATGCACAACTGAGGAATTTACAGTTGAACTGAAATCAACTGAACTGAATCAACACTGAAGTCACTTGAGCTGAATATTGACACTATATTGGATTGTTAGAGCCGGTTTACAGCAGAATTTGTTTTGAACTTGTTACTGAAGCTGCTATGAAACAATATATTTTGTTGTATGCATATTCTTTCTTTCTCAATCCTTAGTTTTGATTTCTAAGTGATCAATTTATGTATAAGTGTTTTCACACATGATCATTGGTTGTATGGGTCCTCAGTAAATTAATGTGGCATTTAAATGGCAAAAGTTATTCTTGTCTCTATAACTTATGACTTCCTAAAGACACGTTTATGGGTAAATAAAATATTAATAATATAAATAAAATGAATATCAAAACATATTTTAAATATAATGAAGTCATTTTATTATAGCACTCATCAGATGTTCCTGGAAACAAACCAGAGACAGAACAGTATAACAAACTATACAACAAACTAAACACCAAATTACAAAAACATTATTATGTGAAAGTGAATAAAGTTGTGTGTGTGTGTGTGTTTTCAGTTATAAATATGTGCTGTGTAAATTAGCCTATACTTTTAGAAATGATATATAGCCTAACTTTAAAAAACAAACAATAACCCATATAGATAAATTATAATAATTGTATAATATTAAGCATTTACTTAATATACATTGTAACATTAGGCTACTTTACTCTAGCACAGTAGTCAGTTAAGCAATTAATTAATATCTTATATTAATATACGTAGCCTAGGCTACATCTAAAGGTAAGTCTGCTTTAAAAAAAAAAATATTACACTTCTACATGTACAGAATGTGCACGTTAAGAAACACGTTCAAATGTGTCTTCTTAACATGTTAAAACTGTGCGTCGACTGTGTGTGTATGCCTGTTACACGACCAGAATGTGCGTGTCTACACATACAAAAGAAACACGTAAAAAATTGCTGCGTTGAAGCGGAAAACAGGGCGTATTGAAACGATCATAAGTCACGCGTTTCGTATTGAGATTTGGCCCCGGGCGCGTTCCATATTAGAGCCCTAGTCCAATGACGTGCGAGGTCGAGGTCATGGCCATGACGCGTAGAAGACGAGCTTTAAACTTTTTTTAATGTTTTTTGCTGCTTTCCTTTTTCGTGATCAACAATGATAGGACACCGTCTTCAACTCAATCTCTGCATGGACGCGACAAACTTTTTGGACTCATTTTCAGGAGGCTGTCTTCGTCTTCACAACTCTGAGGCAAACTGCAGGCGCTATGAACCACAGCACGGGTAATGTAACGTTACGATTTAAAGAATATGCTTTTATTCAGCTGTATAACGTTAAGGAAATGGATGCGTTAATAGATCTGAGCTTAAAACTGCACATTTTGTTTACACAGACTATCCTCGCCTCATAACGAAGCCGTGAACTCTTATCTGCTTGGAGAGATTTCCGCGAGTCCAGATTTAACCGCTGATCACGACGAAATTGTGTGTAACTTAAGTATAACTTCTTTTTTTCTCATTCCTTGTTTAATTTTACCGTGACTGTTTTTATTAATACCAGTCTCATGTAATTGTTTTCCAGCTGCCTGTAAGACGTATTATGAATCGACACGCCGGAGCTTCAGATACAAACAACCTGAACTTACATAGCAGGCAGAAACTGCGAAGTTTAGCTCGGAGTCGATCAAGAAGAAAAAGGGTAAGATTTATTATATTAGATCCGTTTTTTGTCAATGTGAGTATTTTTCAGGTTGCTTATTGTCTTTATGGATTGTATTACAGTTGCTGGAAGCGAGGGTGTGCTGGATGAGGTGGACATTTGGAAGTCCGCGACCATTGAACTCATGTTTGACGAGGAAGACGGCTTTGTTGACGGGGTGTCTGGATGGATTGTGCGGCCACCGCCCTCTCACAGCCTGGAGCACGCCGAACTTTACATTACATTACGAGACATTACTGCGGCACTGTACATAGTTGTGTGTTTAACAATAAAGCTCTTTCTTTGAGTAAACCGCTGTGTTTTATAAATGAAGCCCTTTCTTTGAATGAACAGGTGTATGATTAAAATGAAGCTCTTTCTTTGAATAAACGGCACGGTCCGTATAATTTTCCCATATATTCCTTGATGGTATGAATACTTCATAGCACAATAACATTAATATGAAACAAATTATTACAACATAAATTATATATTTATTATTATTATTGGGGTTTACATTTATAATGAGCCAGGGGGACCAATAATGATTGGTTTGCAGTGATCTGCCAACCAATCACGAGGGATTTTTCTTTTTTAAATGTAGTGGCTTCAGCCAATAGTGAGTGAGTAAATTCAAGTCTGGCCGTTGACTCTCTGGTTTCGCTGCTATTCATATGCAAATTAGATGTGTCGCACCTCCGCGGGCTCTCTCCGCGGGGGGCTCTCCACCTACGTCATTGTTCGTTTACGACAATTTGTGGCACAGACGAACGCGACGTTCGCTGCCTCTAAATTGTCGAAAACTGCCGAAAATCAGGGAGATTTCCGGGAGTATACAGGCGTTTACGGGGTCGAAAATCCCACTTTTCATGCAGTGTAAATGTTTTACTTCCGTTATTACTAACGTTATATATTTTCATAATTAATTAAATATTACAGATGGCTGATTTCATTTGACAGTTATCAATCATGTTTTCGGATAAATATATAACTTATATAACTTATATAAAATATATAAAGGCCAACAAGTCCTCTCTTTTTCACTCTCTCTCCCCGTGCAAGCGGCGTCAGCCTCTGTGTGTAACTGTTAATACAACGCGTACAATCAGCTATTTTTAGGTCACGTTAACATGATAGTAATATGGCCGTAGTTGTCACAAGCACGCCAGGCTCCACCCTCTCCCAGACACAACGTTCACAGAATACTGATCACGCGGACCAGCACTTCATTATCACTGCAATCACCACCTGCACTTAAGCCCCACGCATACACTCAGTTACTGTCCGGTCTCGTTTGCACATGCTCACGCTAATGCTTGCTTCTACGGACTCACCTGTGTTACCTGTTCTCCCAGTCTCCTGAGTGTCTCCTCATCCTGTCTCCTTGCTCCTTGTCTCCATCGCTCCATCATCCTGTTCTCCTTGTCATCTGCAACCAGACGTACAGTATCACCATTGACATTACCATTCCGCTGGATATACTCTTCTGTTACTCACCTCATCTGCTCACATCCTGGTCCTGTTAACATGAATTCATTACCTTGAATTGTTTTACGTCCATTTTGGTGTTAAATTTGATTTATTTTTGTTTTCCAGTTGCTATTTTAGCAGGGCTAACATTAACTGTTAGGCATTTATGGCCGGGCTGATAAACTCTGTTAACCCCTGTCATCAGTTCTCCGTGTCTCCTCTGTATTGTAACAGAAGACCGGACCAACACCACACAGCACCAGGATGAGCACCCCGGATCCCTTCAAGGAGCTCGTCGACGCTGTTTGGCGAGCTCTTCCCTCCAGCACACCTGCACCTTCACCAGCGAGCACTTTCGGAAACAACACCACTGCTTCTTCGCCCCCGAGTGCGCCAGTCCCATGGCCAGACCGGCGCCCTTCTCTGGTTCGGCGGAGGATTGCAATGGATTTCTGCTTCAATGTTCGCTGGTCATGGAGATGCAGCCGCACCCTTACCCACACGATCGCGCCAAGGTGGCGTTCTTTACTTCGCAGCTATCTGGTAATGCGCTCCGTTGGGCGGAATCTCTGTGGTCCAACGACAGTCCTGTGATCCAGACCCTCTCCAGTTTCACCGCACACTTCAAGGAAGTCTTTTGAAAACCGTCTTGGGATTCGTCGATCGGTGAGCAACTCTATCACTTGAAACAAGGTTCATTGTCTGTAAATGAGTATGACCTCCAGTTTCAAACCCTCGCTGCTGCCAGTGGTTGGAACGAGCAATCCCTGATAACGACCTACCGACAGGGTCTGGATCCTCGGGTGCGGCTGCATCTCGCTGCATACGAGGATACCATCGGGCTTGAACGATTCATCCAACTCGCTTCGCCACTCGTATGCAGTAGTGTATCGAAGAACACCAGGGCCAGCTGTCATTCTCTCCTTTCCTCCGCCGACCAGATGGTGTCAGCCCTCCAGAACCAGCCCACGAAGCTATGCAACTGGAGAATTCCCGACTGACATCGGCTCAGAACCTCTGTTTGTACTGTGGCCTTCCTGGGCATTACATCTCTGAATGCCCAGTCCGTCCTTCACATCCTATGGTGAGTGCTATCATTCCCTTAATAAGATGAAATCACTCACCACTACTGTAAGCCTTACTGCTGCCGGTATCTCCCTTCCAGTTACTGCCCTCCTCGACTCTGGGTCAGCCGGGAACTTCATCTCGAGCACCCTCTGCCGCCAGCTCAAGCTCCGCATGACTGCTACTACTGCTAATCCAATCGATAACCGGGAAACCCCTCAGTCGGAGGCAGGTCAGTTGCTCCGTGGGCCCTATCGGAGTTCAAGTGGGAATCCTCCATATGGAGCGTCTACATCTGCTGGTTCTGGAGGAATCCACCACTGACATCATCTTAGGGCGCCCATGGTTAGAGCAGCATAACCTAGTCATTTCCTGGAAGACAGGATAGGTCCTGAAGTGGGGCGACAGCTGTTTCCCGGACTGCTTCCCATCTCCACCGGTACGTCCCTCTCCTCGTCCCCAAGATCTCCCTGTCTACGCCACATCCATCGAGAGTCCAGTAGAGAGACATTCGGTGGATGTTCCCTCTTGCTACGCCCCCTTCAGCGACGTCTTCTGTCCGCAACGGGCTTCCAAGCTGCCTCCCTATCGGCCATGGGACTGTGCCATCGATCTGCTGCCTAGTGAACCAGTGCCCAGAGGAAAGATCTATCCCCTCTCACTGCCGGAGGAGAAGGCCATGGAGGACTACATCAAGGAGGCGCTGGAGCAAGGTTACATCCTTCCATCTACTTCCCCTACTGCTTCAAGCTTTTTCTTTGTGGCAAAGAAGGACGGAGGCTTGCGGCCCTGCATAGACTACCAAGCACTCAACAACATCACCGTCAAGTTCAGGTACCCCCTTCCTCTCGTCCCAGCTGCCCTGGAACATCTCCGTGGTGCCCCTGTGTTCACGAAGTTGGACCTCCGCAGCGCGTACAACCTCATCCGAATACGTGAGGGGGAAGACCGCCTTTGTCACGCCCACCGGCCACTACGAATACCTGGTAATGCCCTATGGACTCGCCAATGCCCCCTCCGTATTCCAGGATTTTATCAATGAGGTGCTCCAGGAGTGTCTCCACAAGTTCGTAATGGTCTACATCGACAACATCCTGATCTACTCCCGGAGCCTGGCCGAACATCGCCACCACGCTGCGGAGGTCCTCCAACGCCTGAGGAGCTTCCAGCTCTACCTCAAAGCCGAGAAGTGCTTGTTTCATCAGCCCTCAGTGCCTTTTTTTCGGCTACAACATCGACCGCAGTGGCATCCGGATGGACGAGGGGAAGGTGGAAGCCATCCGGTCCTGGCCAACCCCCTCCACAGTCAAAGAACTCCAGAGATTCCTCGGCTTTGCCAACTTCTATCGTCGTTTCATCCACCTTTACAGTTCCATCGCCAGTCCACTCACCAGTCTCCTACGCAACAAGCCCAAGTCTCTGTCCTGGACCCCATCTGCCACTGAAGCCTTCCAGACCCTCAAGACCGCCTTCACTACCGCTCCCCTCCTCGGAAGTGGACGGAGTGGGAGCGGTCCTTTCTCAGCAGCAGGGGATCCCCAGTCGTCTCCACCCATGTGCCTTCTTCTCCTGCAAGCTCAACCTGGCGGAGGTTAACTATGACATCGGGAACCGTGAACTCCTCGCCATCAAACTCGCGCTGGAGGAGTAGAGGCACTGGCTAGAGGGTGCTAAACACCCCTTCCTTGTACTCACCAACCACAAGAACCTGGGTTATCTCCGAGAGGCCAAACATCTTAACCCACGCCAAGCTAGATGGGCTCTATTCTTCACACGGTTTCACTTCAACATCTCCTATCGACCTGGCGCCAAGGACATCAAGGCAGACGCCCTTTCCCGCATCCACAGCCCCGAAGAGAAGTCAGAGGAGACTGAGCCCATCATCCCTACCCAGCTATTCGTCTGTCCCATCACCTGGTCTGAAGAAACCCTGCCCTCTGCCAATGCCTCCAGCAAACTTGCCGCCGGGTTGTCCCCCTGGCTTGCAGTTCATCACCCGACCACAACGCACTCCTCTCATCCACTCCTCCCACACATCACTGGGCACTGGTCACCCCGGGGTCAATGAAACCCTCTCACTGCTACGTCAACTCTTCTGGTGGCCCCAGATGTCATCAGACGTCAGAAGGTACGTGCAGGGATGTAGGGAATGTGCCATGTCCAAGAGTCCACGTCATCTACCTGCTGGAAAACTTAATCCTCTGCCCGTTCCCAACCGCCCTTGGTCACACCTAGGAGTGGATTTCATCACAGATCTCCCAGTCTCTGATAACTGTACCTGTGTCCTTGTAGTGGTAGATCGTTTCTCCAAGTCCTGCCGCCTTCTCCCACTACGAGGATTACCCACTGCCCTGGAAACTGCTGAGTTAATGTTCAATCACATCTTCCGCTACTATTGTATCCCCGAAGACATAGTATCGGACAGGGGTCCTCAGTTCATATCCAAGGTATGAGAAGCCTTTTTCTCCCTCCTAGGTGTGACACCATCCCCAAACGAACGGGCAGACGGAACGCAAGAATCAGGAGATTGCCCGTTTCCTCCATATCTTCTGTCACGTCCACCAGGACTCCTGGAACCAGTTCCTAGGATGGGCCGAGTACGCACAGAACTCACTCATAGTTAGGCTATGTAAATATAGGGTTTGACGTCTGAAATGTCAGCGAGCAGTGTTTGTCTATCAATTATGACATTGATCAGTACCGAGGTTTAATAAGAGTGTGTAGCTTATATATTGTATTCACGCTGCCTAAATCCTCGTTTACACCGCTATTTACATTTTTTAAACAAATGACTGACTCAGCCCGGCCATATATGCCTAACAGTTAATGTTAGCCCTGTTGTAGTTCGCTAAAATAGCAACTGGAAAACAAAAATAAATCAAATTTAATACCAAAATGGACGTAAAAAAATTCAAGGTAATGAAGTCATTAAGTTTTAAAGCATATAACGTTATTACCTCAGAGATGACCAGAAAATGGGCTAGTCAACCGTTATAAGTTAACCGTTTATCGTTTAAACTTTAAACGGCAGCAGAGTATAACATGATCAGATAAACCACTAAAATGAGAGAGTGTAGTTTAATATCAATTGATTAATTTGTTACAATTTTGACATGTTTCCCTAATTTTAATAGAAAACGCACATATTAATATGAAAAGCTTACCTGTTTGGAGTTTGGCAGTACTACCAGTCGAATCCGGAATGACAGCTGAGCTCATCAGCGGTGCAGTTCCAGCAGTCTCATTGGTTAGAATTGATCACGTGATGATGCCATCTCCTGTATTACTAATCATATAATTTTTCTTTTCTTTTTTTGCCATTTCAGAAATATTATACTATATAAAAAATATAAAATTCATCAGTGATGTATTTATTATAATAAAAATATATATAATAATATAAATAATGTATATAATAATATAAATAAATAATAATCACTGATGAATACCAATGATAATAATAATGAACAAATCAGTCAATGATCAACCATTTGCATTGTTTTATTGTGACAAATACGTTTATTTAATTGAATTTATTTAATTAAAATTTTATTTGATAAATAAGGTAAAAACATATAGTCATGGACTTCATAGAAAGTGCTGTGATTTATTGAGGTCTAATGGTCTAATGGTTTATATACTACTGCAATATGGGAACAGCTGCTATGGAGGGTTCCCTCGTGGTGGCCCCACAGTGGAAAACTACTGTGGGCCCTGCATGAGGAAAACCACTTGGGGGCAAGTGGGTTGCCCACACTAAAACGTCATTGGGGCCCAAACGGGCAGAACCGCTATGGGCCCTGCATGGGCTAACCCACTGGGGGCCCGTGTGGGTTTTCTGTGGGCAAGCCCTCATTAATTTGGAGAGTAACTGAAATTATTACAATATCAAAATATTAAAAACTCCAATGTTTTTAATTGCAATTAATCATGATTAATTACAGAAAAAAATGTGATTAATTAGTTTTTTTTATTATTAATATCAATTCACAGCACTAGTATTTTGTTGTGACTTGAAGTACTTAGAGTGCAGTGTTATGTTGCATCATGCAGTATTTGTCCTGACAAAAACACACTCTTTTTACGACTAAAATAACAGTTAAGGGTAAAAAAACTGAATTCCCAAAAATTAAGACGGAAAAAAAGGAATTAGCAAAAATTAAAACGGAAAAAACGGAATTTGGGAAAAAATAAAACGGATTTCATAGGGCCCTAGATTTACCTCAGAAGAAGAAGAAGAAGAAGAAGAAGAAGAAGAACGCAATTTTAAGATGAGAGTTTTTAAGGAAAAACTTTTCTTCTCACTTATATTAGCGTTATTGGTGCATAAACTTCACATTGTACAAAAATGTACACAAAAACAAATGATAAGATATATTACAATGAAGTCTGTTACAATAAAACTTCCTCCAGCTCTCCGTGGTTCACGAGTGCACAGTCAGTCTCTCTCTCTCATGCATGCAGTGCCTGCAGTGCCTCGCTAAACCACGCCCCCTCCGCAACATAATCTAACACTCATTTCAAATGCAAAGATGTCAGCCAATCACAACAGTGGCCGTTTTCACTGAAGTCTCACAGCAGACATGCCCCTTGAAACAGAGCATCCAAGCCAGAGGGGTAATAACAGTATAGAAAAAATGCCTTTTATTTCTAAATTAAGTAAAAATCATATTAACAATATAAGTACACCTCAGGAAACATTATAAAATAATAGAAAAATGCCATGCCATGGGACCTTTAGCACTGTCCCATGGCATGGGACCTCCCACTTAGACCTCCCACTTAGCACTGTCCTCATCGAGATTGTTTTTACATAGTGAAAAAATATTTTTATGAGCACTCATTGTTTAGTGATGAAGATATTTTGCCATTTGTGCAACAGTATACAGTGTTAAATTATTTTTACGCACTTATTTTTCCTCTGTATTTTTCAGGATTACACACCTTTGGCGTGACAACTGGATAGCAGTCACAAACATCTAAATTCATGTTTCTTTATTTTCTATTCAATACACATGTACTTTCATGTTCTGAGCTGTATTGTCATCTCAAGGTTTTTAATGTCACAGGACAATGCTATGAAGCATTAATTTTACTTTGCCTGGCAAAAAATAATAACGCTTCGAAGCTTCATGAGGCCGTGTTTTGAAATCGTCATCACTATATAGGTCGTTATTTAGGGGTTTTTTGCGCACAAAAACTGTTCTCGCCGATTCATAAAGTTATTTTAGAACCTCTGTAGTGAGATGGACTTTGTAACGACGTCTTTAGTACCTTTTAAGGGTCTTGAGAGTGTACTGTGCATTGTGCCAATGGAGGCCTTTCAGAGCCATCAGATTTCAACTAAAATATCTTCATTTGTGTTCCGAAGACGAACGGAGGTCTTACGGGTGTCGAACGACATGAGGGTAAGTAATTAATGACAGAATTTTTATTTTTGGGTGAACTAACCCTTTAACATCATACAACTAAGATTACTCAGTGAACTATATTCACTTATTTTACCATCACTTAATCTCCTGCTTCCCACTCTTCCTCTGTCTGCACCTCTTGTACTACGTGCTGCTGACTGCTTTAAATATCAAACCAAAATCTGATGTGTTCTGACAGAGAAAGGGCTAGTGACGACTAGATTGAACACATTTCATTTGTTAACTTTTTACCTGATGTATTGCACTTAAATGTATCAAAAGAAAAGAAGACTCTGACTGGAACACTATCAACGTCACTGACCAACGATGCAATGACATGTGCTTCTAGTGCCCTGTGACTGAAGAACTAACCCAGCTTGTGATGATGAACTTGGAGGTCATCACCACATGAACATTAGTTCACAGTATCAAGTGTTTTGATTGGTTGTTTGTTTCGTGATGATGATTTGAAATGGGTATGGAGACAATATCTAGCATTTAAATGGTATTGAGTACAACAATTGAACAGGGGTTTTGAATTGGTTTTCATATGTTTTTCATGTTGTATTGTTTACAGCTGATCAATGATAATAGGCATGATTTGATTTGTGTTTCAAGGTTTTGATAGCACTGTCGGGCTAGACCAGTATTATTGGGTTATGGGGGAGGAGTCAAGTCTACCCCGGGAGTGGGTATGTTCCATGAGTGTTTGGCGGGAACTTGGCTGATACAAGCTAGCGTGTTTGGCATGAGAGGTTGGTGAGTGGAGTGGGGCAGGTTGGGATGGCTGAGTTTGGAGGAATGAGGTGTGATCCGGGAGGTGCAGGAAGTGAGGTGGATGAAGGAAGTGACATTGAGGTAGACATGGGTAACGAGGGAAAATCAAACAACGAAGAATGGAGGATAGTGAATCGGAAAAAAATGAAAAGGAAGCAGAGAGAATCTGATGGAGAAAAGGGTGAGGAAGAACAAAGTTCTAAAAATGAAAGTTATTCTGCGATTTCAATCCCCTTGTACATCAAATCCCTTGAAGGTTAGTGATGCTATTTACAAGCTGGTAGGTGAAGTACGGTTTGTTAAAACTTTACGAGATGGAAACCTACTGATCATATGTAGAGATCGAGTTCAGCAGCATGGATTAATGAAATGTAAATCATTGCTTGGGAAGGAGGTTAAGCCACAAGTTTGGGAAGATAGAGGGAAGGTCATGGGTGCAATATCTGGAGTGTCAACTGAGATAACTGAAGAAGAAATCAGGGTTAATGTCAGAGGAGTGCGAGTTACGAAAGTTAAACGGTTACCTTTCACAAGAGATGGTATTAAGGGGCCTAGCATGTCTGTACTGTTGACTCTAGAGGAAGACAAAATTCCTGAAAGAATCAGAATTGGGTATGTCAGCTATATAGTAAGGCCATATATCTCTCCCCCTATGAGATGTTTTAAATGCCAGCGTTTTGGGCATATTGCAGCAGCCTGTAAGAGTAAACTCCGTTGTGCTAAATGCGGAGGGGAACATGAATACGGGAAATGTGAGAAAGGAGCTAAAATCAAGTGTTGTAACTGTGGAGGAGAGCATAGTGCTGCTTACAAAGGCTATGATGCGCATAAAAAAGTGGTTCAAATTCAGAACGTGAAGGTAAAAGAAAAGCTTACTTACATTGAAGCAATTAGAAAGGTAAAATCTAATGACAATAATAGTAGATTAGCACCTGTGATTCAACCCCAAGTTCAAAGCATACATAAATGCTGCAATGTTACCAAGGATACACTTATAGTGGAAAAGAGAAAGTTTGTAGCGTTTATGGTGGAAATCATAAATTGTTCTGCCCAAGCATGTAGCCGAACAGAGAGAACTAAGATAATTGCAAAAGCAGCAGAAAAGTACTTGGAAATGGAAGAGATGTCAGTAGAGATCATTAATGCAACACTTATAATGGGGATATCAGATTCACAGTCAACATATAGTGGTGGAGATTAATGATGCTAACCATTTTACAGTGGAATGCGAGGAGTCTAATTGCAAACGGACAATAACTAAAACAGCACATTCAGGAGCAATCAGTCAAACCTAACATTATTTGCATTCAGGAATCTTGGTTAAAACCCTCATTAGACTTTACACTGTATGGTTATACAGCAGTGCGTAAGGATAGAACCCTTGCTATGGGTGGTGGAGTTGTCACCTTCATCCAACATGGTGTTAACTATAGAGCTATCAACAGTAGTGAAGAGCTGGAGATAATTATAATTGAGGCATGGGTCAACAAAACAAAAATTAGAATAATAAACTTTTATAATCCTTGTCAAAAAATTACTAGAGACATGTTGGAGAGTGTAGGTGGTGTGGAAAAATCCAAAGTTATAGTATGTGGAGATTTTAATGCATATAATACCCTGTGGGGAAGTGCTAGAACAGACGGAGATGGGTATATCATTGAGGAGTTTATGGATGATAATCAGTTAGTGTGTCTAAATGATGGAAGAGGCACTAGGTATGACGCAGCTCGTGGTGTAGAATCTGCAATTGATCTTACGCTTGTATCACAACAACTAGCAGGTAATTGCATATGGGATGTGAGCAGTGACAATGCAATGGGTAGTGACCACTATCCTATCTGGGTAAAGATAAGGAGTCAAAATATTAGTATTGAAGAGAATTGGATTCCAAGATGGAGAATAAAAGAGGCTAATTGGGGGCTGTATAATTTTAAAACAAGCAGCAAATTAATTGAAGTCATGCCAAATTTGAGTGATGATATTGAGGAGTTGAACAATATGATTATTAACATAATACATGAGTCAGCAGAGGAAACAATAGGTAAAACATCTGGAGCAAAGAGGAAGAAAATGGTACCATGGTGGTCTGATGAGTGTAGAGAGGCTGTTAAAAACCGGAAATAAAGCCCTTAAAATTGTTAAATCTAATCATTCATTTGATAATTTATTGGAGTACAAAAGAGCACAAGCTAAAGTTAAAAGAATTATAAGAGAAGCCAAAAGGAAACATTTGAGAGAGTTCTGTAGTAATATTGGGACAGGAATTAAAATTAAGGACATATGGGGAATGATCAGAAAGATGGGTGGCATAAGAAGGGACTGGTCACTTCCAGTAATAAGAGATAATTGCACTGAGGCAGTTACCAGTAGAGAAAAAGCTGAGATGCTTGCTAAATCCTTTGTAAGGATACATAGCTTACAGAACCTCTCCAGTGAAGAGCTAGCTTTAAGAATGAGGACCATTGAAGAAAATAAAGATATGTTGGGGATGAAAGTGGTGGGGGAGAGCTCACTAGATGCAGATTTCACATTGTTTGAACTAAAAAGAGCATTGATAGGTGTTAAAAATACCTCACCATGGAGAGATGGGATATGCTATAAAATGATTGACGAACTATCTGATGTGGCAAAAAATGTGATACTGGTTTTATATAATAAAATTTGGGAGCAAGGAAAGCTACCCATTGGGTGGAAACACTCAGTAATAGTCCCTATAGGGAAACCAGGAAAGGATAAAACGAATGTCAAAAGCTATAGACCAATAGCTTTAACATCTAACCTATGTAAACTCATGGAGAGGATGATTACTAAAAGTATAGTGTACAAATTAGAAAGCAGAGGGCTGATCACACCATACCAGAGTGGTTTCCGAAATGGAAGAACAACTATGGATCCTGTAGTATGCCTGGAAAATGAGATACATAAAGCACAAGTTAATAAAGAATCTGTTTTGGCAACCTTTTTTGATATAGAGAAGGCTTATGACATGCTGTGGAAAGAAGGACTTTTAATTAAGTTAAATAAAATGGAAATAGGTGGTAAAATGTTCAACTGGATCAAAGATTTTTTAAAGGGTAGAACCATAGAGGTTAGGATAGGATCAGAGTCATCAGGCACACACACAATAGAAATTGGCACCCCACAAGGTAGTGTATGCAGTCCAATTCTGTTTAATATAATGATTAATGATGTGTTTGATGGAGTGAATCAAAGGATAAACAGGGCATTATGTGCAGATGATGGAGCATTGTGGGTAAGGGGACGTAATATTGACAATTTACAGCAAAGGATGCAAACAGCAATTAGTCAGGTTGGAAAATGGTCATTTAAATGGGGGTTCCACCTTTCAGTGGAAAAAACACAATTCATCTGTTTTTCTAATAAAAGGGTAGAACCCACAATAGCTCTTAAGATATATGGACAATCTCTCAAACAGGTTAATGAATTAAGATATCTTGGTGTGTGGTTTGATAGTAAACTTACTTTTAAAAATCATGTTCAGAGAATGGTGGACAAGTGTAAGAAAGCAATCAATCTTTTGAAGTGTCTTACAGGGTACAGCTGGGGGGCGTCAGGCTCTTCTTTGAAAATAATTTATATTGCAATAATCCGATCAGTGTTTGATTATGGATGTTCAGTATACAAAACAGCAGCAAAAACTACATTAGCTGAACTGGACAGGGCAGCCTGGTCTCATTGCGAAAATGTACCTCTGGCAACGTTTTTGCAAACCCCAAAATACGTACCAATATGTACATATCACTGCAGTTTCAAAGTGATGTGTCCACTGGGTGCCGCCAAAAGCTTCGTTTTTTTCCCGGAACAGATGAGCGTCAATCTGACGTTTTGTGACATTGTTTTTTTAACGTACACCTACACTAAACCCTAAACCTAACCGATAGTGTTAACAAAAGCAAATGTGACAAAAATACAATAGTAACCATGTCTTGTTAAGCTTGTGTGAACTCATCTTTGAGCTCTTTTATCATGACTTGTCTTTCACGGGATTCGTACCTGAGCTTTCATTATTACAAGTACAAATCTGTACCAGCTGAGCTACTGAGCAAACTTATTATATAAAAAAAGCCGAGCATATGGAGCAGATTAAGTGACGCAAACTCCAAAATTTATTCATTTACATGGAAAAAAAAAAAACGATAAAAAGTGCTTGCTGTTTTACTGCCTCTAGTGTTCATTTCACTTTGAAACTGCAGAGATATGTACTTATTGGTACGTATTTTGGCGGTTTGCAAAAACGTTGCCAGAGGTACATTTTCACAATGAGACCAGGTTGGTTAAAAGAAAAGGCACAGAAAACAAAAATACAGTAAAAGTATACTTTTCTTGTATTTTTGTTTTCTGTGCCTTTTCTTTTCATAAATAAGCAACCACAATATTGTTGTATTAACACTCAGGAGGTGAGCATCTCCTCTGCAATTCAGAGACCAGATAGGTAGAGACCAGATGTAATATCAAATTAGAACAGAGCTACAACTACAGTGATGTTATCCGGAGCATTGTACTACAGTGATGTAGTTGCAGAAGATGTTTGCGGGAACCCATGAAGACCATTGGTCTTCATTTGGTGCATTAATCCGGAGCATTGTATTCCGATTACAGTCAGTTTAAAATTCTAATCTGAATGAAAACGCTCCATGTAAACACCTCAGTCTGAATAAAAATGCCCAAACTGATTGAAATTTCAGGCATGGGAAGAGGCATTTTTACTGCTTGATAAATATAAGCAGCACTCATCGTCATGTGTGCTCATCATCATCTCCTAATCACGAACTGAAATAGATAAATATTAAGTATTTTTAAAACAAAAGAATATAAGTAATGGCAGGATAATAGGTCATATGCGCCAACAGCGGTAAGCTCTATATGCGTGCAGAAGCTTACTGTCACAGCCAACGCCCACCAACACACAGACATCGTCACCAGGGGGCGTATTACAGAAACATCTTAACTTTAGAATCCTATCTTATCTGTTTGGTAACCATGGCAATTTCAGTTAGGACCGCATTTAGGACAAACGTTATTACAGAATGACATTTCTTAAGTGCATAATCTTAACTATGGATAGGAAATGGATTTTACAGAAGCATCCTAACTCGACAAAAAATCCTAAAAGCTGACTTAACTTTAGGACAACCCCACTGGTGTCCTAACTTCAAACCTTTTTGAAATCCAACGGTAAAAATCACAGTACAAAAATCCTTTTTCGAGAGAGCGTTACATTTATTAATGATATAAGATGAAGAGCAGCGACGGTTGATGGTGGAGAGACCTTTGGAGACCGTTCTGTGCTTTGATGATAACATTTTTATAAATAAAAACAGACTCCCACGACACAATTTTGCAGTTAGTTGATGAATTGCGACCAACATTACAGAGGCCAACGAGATGTGTAGAGGTCTTACATTGACAGCAGCGCAGCCTAGTGAACACGCTGCCGCTCATCCTTAAAGGGTAACTAAATTCTAAACCAACTTTCTTTAGTTAATGATCTGTAATACTGGGGCTTTATTAATGCTGTTCATTGATTCGAGTAAATGTTTTGACATTGGGTATAAAGTAGGGGTGGGCGATATCTCGATATTTAAAATATATCGAGATATTTTTTAAACACGATATGGATTTTGACATATCGTATATATCGATATATTGTTTACCAGCAATTTGGTTTCCAATATTCTTCAAAATATATGTTATGTCCAACAGAAGAAAGAACTTTATTCAGGTTTAAAACAACTTGAGCGCGAGTAATCAATGACAGAATTTTCATTTTTGAGTGAACTATTCCTTTAGTGGTTAATAAAATAACAAAAGACAAAGACAAAATCATTTACGGCTCTTGACTGAAAAACTAATGCAGTAGCTTTAAAGGGTTAGTTCACCCAAAAATGAAAATTCTGTCAGTAATTACTCACCCTCATGTTGTTCCAACCATGTAAGACCTTCGTTCATCTTCGGAACATAATTTAGTATATTTTTGATGAAATCTGAGAGCTGTCTCACTCCTCCATAGGCTTTCAGAGGGAATGAAACTTAACGCGCGAGAACTGAGATTAACCCTACTCCGAAAGAGTGAGCAGCCAGTAACAAGTAGGAGTAGAAGAAGAACGCCGTAATCTCAGTTCTCGCGCATGCGTTGTGGCACTCCCGCGAACTCTCGTCAGAGGCTCAAATTGAACAACAATAATAGTGTGATAAAGTCGTTATTTTTGTTGTTTTTCCGCTCAAAAAGTATTTTCGTCGCATGATAGACTTAATACAGAGCCACTGTAGTCATTTGGACTCCTTAAATGACGTTTTTACTTACTATTCTGGGCCATCAAGTTTCATTCCCTCTGAAAGCCTATGGAGGAGTGAGACAGCTCTCAGATTTCATCAAAAATATACTAAATTATGTTCCGAAGATGAACGAAGGTCTTACATGGTTGGAACAACATGAGGGTGAGTAATTACTGACAGAATTTTCATTTTTGGGTGAACTAACCCTTTAATAAGAATCAATGTATATTTTATAGGGAAGTCTATGTAGTGTTTTATTTTTACATTTATTAATTCAATTTCATACTTAAATGTTGCTGTACAGCTCTGAGCTGCCAGTGTAAATCTTTATAAATATATATTTATTTTATATTATACAGTACACTAGGAATGTGTACAAGGTTTTTTAAAAGTAAAGTTTTAAGTTTAAGTAAGGTTTTTCAAGTCTTTTAAGTAAAATAAAGAAAGAGTATTGCAATAAAAAAAATTAAAAAAATTCCACCTTAAGCTCTTGCCATTCGGCTAAGAATAGAATAGCAAAAATCTGAACCGAACCGAAAACCGTGGTAAAAAAAACCGAGGTATGTATTGAACTGTGGACTTACTGTATTGTTGCATCCCTACTTTGTTCCTACATGAACTGCCTACCTCTTTGCACTTCAATAAAAAAAAAGACTTTGTGGTATTTGGCATATTAGTTTTTGGGGGGTTATTTTTCCTGTAAAAATATTGAGATATATATCATATATCGAGATATAGCAAAATATATTGAGATATATTTTTTGCTCCATATCGCCCAGCCCTAGTATAAAGTTTTAATTCTATAAAATATGGTGTAAAACCGCCAAAGTGCTGCCCTCTTAAGGTTGAACGGTGGCTACTGCAGTTGAATTTTCCTATTGGACGTTGTGGTACATCGTGACGTAGGATGGCACTTCCAACGGCTCACTATCCGCGCCCCTGGCACGAGCTCACGCCCTCAGAAATGTTTTCCCCAATCACACGATGAGAACGGCTTCACTCCAGTATGAACTATCATGTTACATGAAGTAGAAACATTATGAATGAAACTGACTTGACACTTGCTTTAACATTGTATTGAAGAAAATGCGGTTAAATAATGCAGTTGTCAGTACACGTCAGGCTTTTCTTGCGATACTATTGCCGCCCGTCATGTGTACAGATAAGTTTCATACATGAGATGCACTTTCAAACCCTGACACGCAAGTGATTGCCGTGGTAACGAACAACAATACCGTAACGTGCTGGCATATATAGGGCCCTATTTTAACTATCTGAAACGCAAGTGTCAAAGCGCGAAGCGCAAGTAACTTTGTGGGCGGGTCTCGGCGCTGTTGCTATTTTCCCGGCGGGATAAATGGCTCTTGCGCCCGGCGCAAATCTAAAATGGGTTGGTCTGAAGTAGCTTCATTATTCATAGGTATGGTTTGGGTGTAACGTGAATAAACCAATCAGAGCGTCATCCAACATTCCCTTTAAAAGCAGGTGCGCAAGTTCCATTATGGATTGCTATTATTATGGCGTATTTACCAGGCGCACGCCAGGAGCGGTTCACAGCCGAGGAGACTGATGTTCTTGTAAGAGCAGTGAAAGACAGAGAAGTGAAGTTGTAATGTTGTACATTATGGTAAAGGTGATTTCACAGTCTTTTTTTTTCAGTCTTTCAGTTTTTTCAGTTTTTCAGTCGATTTTTTTTCCTGGTTCTTGACGGACAAACCAATTTGTCAGATGTCCTTATATACATATATGTCTTGCCACTATTGGGCAAACAGGTCTTATCCTTAATTATTACAATTAGCCTGAATCGTTTGTAAGCTAGATTTATGCCTATTTTTTCACATCTTCGTGGCACACCACAATGATTTCCGTCATCTCATGTGTTAATATTTTTTTAGTGTTACAATTTATGATTTGCAAAAATAACTTGCATCTGTGTAGGTTACATGAGCAAAGTGTATGCGCGTTGTGCACGCTATACATTATGGTCAAGCATGCGCCCTTAAAATAGCATAATGAACAACGCTCAACGCGCCACTGACTTTAGACTAGGTTTTTTCTGGTCAGTGGCGCAATTGTTTAATGGAACAGCAAAATAGCACCAGGGATTGTTTGCGCCGGAACACGCCTCCTTTTTTGCGCTGAACCGCCCAGGGAGCGCAAGTTCATTCACTAGTTTAGCGACGTGCTTCTGTGGAGGGAAAAGCGCGCTTTGCGCGGGTGCAAAATAGGAATGACACATGCGTCGGTGTACAAAGTCAATTGCTCTGGGTGCAAGATAGGGCCCATAGTCTTTTATTTGAGGAAATCTGTTTTAGGCTATTAGGTCTGAACTTATTGGTCCTGTGCTGCTTATTGCTTCAGTTCATTTGAATGAAAATACATTGTATGTATATCAGATATCTGATCTATTGCTGGCATCATTCCAGTCATTCTCCATCTTTGCGACTCGCAAGTCAGACAGCTGTCAATCAATCAGTCACTGCGGGTCTCAGGTGCACGCCCTCCGCTCAGCCCCGCCCTCGGTTCATTCCCTCTGTCTCCGCTGGGCTCTGCCCACTTTTCCAGCATTTTACAAAAATTGCCAGTGGGTGGAGTTAAGCACTGAACTGGGGTTTAGTTACCCTTTAAAGGGACAGTTCACCTCTAAAATAATATCATTATTTACTAGGCCTGTCGCGATTGGTCGATACAATCGACTGCGTCGACGCTGTTAATCAGTCGACGTCAATATTTGTCGTCGACTGGGTAAGTTGGATAATTGTAATAATTGTATTAGTACCGGTACTTTAAAAATGACAGCACTCTAATAAGAGCAGTATTTCTTAATGTGCGTCGATGTGTGACAGCAGGAGTGAAGACGTGTGTGTGTGTGTGTGTGTGTGTGTGTGTGTGTGTGTGTGAGACTGTTCACTAAACAATGGAAGCAGAACAGTCAAATATATACGCGTAGCTCAGGAAAAAGAACGCAACAGAAAAGTGCGGCGTGACCGGGACGTGCTCGCGCTGCCGGACTCGCGCACACGCCTTTCACTCAGACAGATCGCAATACCAGTTTATTGGGTTTGAATGGTAACAAATATGTACAAATGCACGTCCTGGCAAGTATTCAGGTAAACACAGTCGGATATGTCTTTAGTGAACATATACAGAGTTAAATGAGAAATCGGGTGTTACAATGAATTTGGTCCGTACAGCTCTTAAAGCTATGGTCTACGATTTCAAAGATTGTTCATTATTAATAACCTCGTTTAGATGCTGGTTATGGTTCTACAGTACAATCCTAACAATATGAAGAGAAAAAAGAATGAAAAAAATCCATTCACTCTATTGGGTGTACACCCGCAGAGAAATTGACCAATGTAAGCTGTCCGGCCGGACAGCTTACATTGGTTAACTGCTCTCATCCAATCCCCTGCTCCACTCGCGTCTCCACCCACCGCACCCCACCCCGCCCCCTCCTGCGACATGAAATTTTGCGGGCAAGTAGGCAGCATCAACTCAGCAATGGAGAAAAACCAACAAACAGACATCAGAAAGCGGCCCCTGCTCGCCCCAACAATCAAGGTTGGAAGAAAGAGAAAGTCAACTGAGGAAAGAGCAGAGATTTAAAAAAAAAAAGTGAAGAACGCCGGACTCAAAGCCGAATCAATATAGGGTCCACCATTGCCCGTTTGAGGAAGCTTCAGAGAAACCTTGGACTTAAAACCGACGCTGACTTTTTGTTGAGCAGGTATGCATTTATTTATACTTTTATGGTGTGGTGTATTACATAAATAGCTTTCTATCAGTCTGACAACATGATCATGCTGCCGGTCGGCATTGGAATGTTAGCCGTTTAGCATCGCCTATCACGGGTCAAAGTAATTATATTTCTTGAAGTGCTTGACTGTTTCAATAGTCCTAACGTTAGCGGTTTTCTGTTCGAGCCGATAGAACATTGCATGTGTTGCTAATCTTGCGTGGGCGTGAACTCAAACGTGTGCCTCTGAGCTATTTTGTTACGACAATGGTGACATTGAATTGTTGATGAAGCAACTAAGTTCAAGTGTCGAAAGTCAACTTTACATATGATGTGTCATTAGCGCGGTCATTAGATTGAAGCGACTAAGCACATGGTACATCTCTGTTCCGATGTTTACTCCTGCTTGACTGAGTGACGTTGTTGTTGGAGTGACGCACAGAGGGGAGGGGTGTGCGTGTGGAGGGGCGGGATGAGTTTTTTAAAAATTCAGGCTTTCTCGACTGATTTTCAACATCGTAGACTACAGCTTTAAAGGGCCGGACCTAATATTCTGTGTGAAGCAGGGCAGGAACATGTTGGCCAAGTGAGTTTTTAGGTTTTTTTTAACCCTAAAACAATGATACAACAATGAATAGGGGTGTAACAGATCGCAGTTGATCCGTACGGATCACGACCCACGGTTCTGCACACACGTGACCCGCAGATTTATTGCACTCTTTTTTTTTAACTTGTGGATTTACCTGAATTGTTTAGCGATCGCAGACTAAAAACAGTTTTTCTGCCGAAAATGGTTTTTAAAGTAATCTTGTTCCTTTAAACTCGATCCTGAGTTTCAGAGAAACACATGTGTTCACGTGAACTGGCATGTTAATCAGTCAACAGTGGCTAGCGGAGAAGTAGAAGAACTTGAAAAGCCCCCCGCATTATTCAAATCACGTGTATGGGAGCATTTTGGCTTCCCCGTAAAATATAATGATGACGGAAGAAGGGTGGTGGACAAAACTCTAACAGTATGTTGGCACTGTGGCACGAGAAAGCCGTATGAAAGTGGCGCATACATCGAGCATGGGACCTGCTGACGCTCGTTTCACACATACTCTGTTTGCAGTGCGTATGCGGTGCGTATTTTTTCCGTACCCATGTTAAAGGATACAGCTTTCACACTGCACGCGGCTTCGGCCACGTTTACATCTAGTTGAGTACTTCTGCCCTGAGGGCAGCGCGTTAAACACTAATAATAACACAGTGATACGAACCTATTGAGTACTTCTGCCCTGAGGGCAGCGCGTTAAACACTAATAATAACAGCGATACAAACCAATTGAGTGCTTCTGCCCTGAGGGCAGCGCGTTAAACACTAATAATAACAGCGATACAAACCTATTGAGTACTTCTGCCCTGAGGGCAGCGCGTTAAACACTAATAATAACAGCGATACAAACCTATTGAGTACTTCTGCCCTGAGGACAGCGCGTTAAACACTAATAATAACAGCGATACAAACCTATTGAGTGCTTCTGCCCTGAGGACAGCGCGTTAAACACTAATAATAACAGCGATACGAACCTATTGAGTGCTTCTGCCCTGAGGGCAGTGCGTTAAACACTAATAATAACACAGTGATACGAACCTATTGAGTGCTTCTGCCCTGAGGGCAGCGCGTTAAACACTAATAATAACAGCGATACAAACCTATTGAGTGCTTCTGCCCTGAGGGCAGCGCCTTAAACACTAATAATAACACAGTGATATGAACCTATTGAGTGCTTCTGCCCTGAGGGCAGCGCGTTAAACACTAATAATAACACAGTGATACGAACCTATTGAGTGCTTCTGCCCTGAGGGCAGCGCGTTAAACACTAATAATAACAGCGATACAAACCTATTGAGTGCTTCTGCCCTGAGGGCAGCGCGTTAAACACTAATAATAACACAGTGATATGAACCTTTTGAGTGCTTCTGCCCTGAGGGCAGCGCGTTAAACACTAATAATAACAGCGATACAAACCTATTGAGTAGGGATGGGCGATATCTTTTCGTTTGCGATATACCGGTAAAAATTCTTCCCACAATAAGAATTTGTCTTCCTGCGATAATAACGATAAAGCCTAGTTGATGGCGCGACCCATCTGCACAGTGCCGCCGCTGGCCGTGTTGATGCCCTAAGCGTTATTACTTTATGATGGCCGCAGTGGCTGCGTTCATCACTTTGTATAGCTGAACTGGGGTTGGAGAGAGAATTTTTTTGGTGATGCCCTAAGTGCAGCACTCGGTGCCCTACGCGCAGTGCGTGATGTGAGCGGCGGCATGAATCCGCATCTCACGTGCAGAGCGAAAACAACTATAGTGGAAGCTGCAGAAGAGTTCATAGCTAAACGAGGGGCTACCTGAGGGCAATCTGAACCTGTACATACAGATGTATTTTCACTCGCTAAGCACTTGGACTGAGCGCTTAAGAGATTCGCTCTGTCTCAATCGATCGGTAAAGCATACTATTTCAGTTCAACTCAATGAATGCGCAGTGTATTTGACGCACATTAAACACTAGTGTGAGGCGCGCGACTGAGAGCGCTCAGTGTTTCACACACACTCAGAGAGTGAGAGAGAGTCTTATACCACACAGAATTGACGTGCTACATGTAAACAATATCTTTTGTTGTATTTTCCTGTAAAATAATGGCGTTTATTTGGAATTATTCAGCCTTTCATGAACAGGAAGAAACGAATGCACAAACAGGAATCTCATTGGCTGGCGTGCACCTATTACTGTGCCTATTTTGATTTCAGCAAATCAGTTTGAATGAGCACTGACAACGTGATTAATATTAGTGCAGTTTATTTTTATTAGTTGAAGAATTCGTGGTAATATTATCTTATCAACTCAAATTACTGAAGTTCTATCAGTAAATCATTATTTGTAAATTTTTTTTAATCTGAAGACATGGTTGGGATAATTACTTTTGCTGTTTCTGCTATTTTTACCACTGTTTGCACAATGAGTGTATGAATAAATACAGAATCGGTTTACATTTAAAACTTGTCATTGATTTGAATTATTATTGTTTGTATTGTGTGATGTTTCTCAGCACAGTTGCACTATTTAAACATTACCTGCACTTTTACAGAAGACAATTATATCTGCAACTTTTCCATTTCTGAAAAGGCTGGTGTGGAATTTTACATAAAAAAATAAATGTATTATGTATTATAGGAGCCTATTTGATGACAGGTACGTTTTACTTAAGATCATTGTTTGTTTTTCTGAGTCCTCACTTGTATCCAAAAACATGGGGAATGATACTACATTTATCGTCATTGATATGGTTATCGCAATAAATACTAGAAAATATCGGGATAAATTTTTAAGTCCATATCGCCCATCCCTACTATTGAGTACTTCTGCCCTGAGGGCAGCGCGTTAAACACTAATAATAACAGCGATAGGAACCTATTGAGTGCTTCTGCCCTGAGGGCAGCGCGTTAAACACAAATAATAACACAGTGATATGAACTTATTGAGTACTTCTACCCTGAGGGCAGCGCGTTAAACACTAATAATAACACAGTGATACGAACCTATTGAGTGCTTCTGCCCTGAGGGCAGCGCGTTAAACACTAATAATGACACAGCGATACGAACCTATTGAGTGCTTCTGCTCTGAGGGCAGCGCGTTAAACACTAATAATAACAGCGATACGAACCTATTGAGTGCTTCTGCCCTGAGGGCAGCGCGTTAAACACAAATAATAACACAGTGATATGAACCTATTGAGTGCTTCTGCCCTGAGGGCAGCGCGTTAAACACTAATAATAACACAGTGATACGAACCTATTGAGTGCTTCTGCCCTGAGGGCAGCGCGATGAACACTAATAATAACACAGTGATACGAACCTATTGAGTGCTTCTGCCCTGAGGGCAGCGCGTTAAACACTAATAATAACACAGTGATACGAACCTATTGAGGGCAGCGCGTTAAACACTAATAATAACACAGTGATACGAACCTATTGAGTGCTTCTGCCCTGAGGGCAGCGCGATGAACACTAATAATAACACAGTGATACAAACCTATTGAGTGCTTCTGCCCTGAGGGCAGCGCGTTAAACACTAATAATAACACAGTGATACGAACCTATTGAGGGCAGCGCGTTAAACACTAATAATAACACAGTGATACGAACCTATTGAGTGCTTCTGCCCTGAGGGCAGCGCGTTAAACACTAATAATGACACAGCGATACGAACCTATTGAGTGCTTCTGCTCTGAGGGCAGCGCGTTAAACACTAATAATAACAACGATACGAACCTATTGAGTGCTTCTGCCCTGAGGGCAGCGCGTTAAACACAAATAATAACACAGTGATATGAACCTATTGAGTGCTTCTGCCCTGAGGGCAGCGCGTTAAACACTAATAATAACACAGTGATACGAACCTATTGAGTGCTTCTGCCCTGAGGGCAGCGCATTAAACACTAATAATAACACAGTGATATGAACCTATTGAGTACTTTTGCCCTGAGGGCAGCGCGATGAACACTAATAATAACACAGTGATACGAACCTATTGAGTGCTTCTGCCCTGAGGGCAGCGCGTTAACCCTCAGAGCCCGACGGCATCGCCCACGACGTCACACGGCACCTCCGATAAATATCTATATTATTTCATGAAACTTTTATCGATTTTCTTACCGTTTTTTCCAGCAGAACGCTAACGAGCTAGCCATCACGGGGGTGTCTTTGGTGTCTTTGTAGCCTTTACAGAAGGTTTTCTATCCAGCCTGGAACATGTGCATCTTTTTGGAGTTGTTCAGCAATAAATCAAAACGCTTACATCCAAGATATATCCACTTGATGTCCATAATTTATAAATTTTCCGTCATTTTTGCCGCTAGCGCGATGCTAGCTGCCATTTTAGATGAGGGTTTGACCAATGACAGGCTGATCCGTCATCCACGTTGGTGTGCATCATTACGCATGAACCACAGCTCTGTTATTGTGGATAGAGAGAGACGCACGGCTAGTGTTGAGGAGAGAGAGAGAGAGAGACGCGCTGCAGTTTTGTGGAGAAAGTTTGAGAAAAAAGTTTGAGGTGAAAGTTTGAGGAGAAGTTCCTGATAGGAACTGTTTTGAGGCTTGGCACCAGTAAATATCCAAAAACCAAAGAGGCCAAAAGCGCCTGGACTTTTTTTGGAAAAATTTAAATAGTTTTGGTTCTGTATAAGTTATCATGTTTATTCCTGAGTTCCAGGACTCCAAAGACTTGAACAAACTGTTTTCCAGAGGAAATATGCTTAGCTTTTATTTATTTGTGTGTGTTTTCAATAAATATTTGAGTGATTCAATTTCCGTTTTATGTTTTCATTTGTCTTTATGGTCCCATAACTTATTTTACATTCAGGTGACATCAATGCAACACAAATATACTGACAGTGCAACTTGTCTTGAAAAAAAAGAGTTGTGTCAATTGTCTGTTCACAACAGGGTTGATGTTTTACAAGCTTTTTAGTAAATAACACCAGGCGGAAAATTAATTGTAAAAATACCCTTAGGTCTTAAAGGGTTAAACACTAATAATAACACAGTGATACGAACCTATTGAGGGCAGCGCGTTAAACACTAATAATAACACAGCGATACGAACCTATTGAGGGCAGCGCGTTAAACACTAATAATAACAAAGCGATACAAACCTATTGAGTACTTCTGCCTTGATATCATCTGCATTTTTGCATCAGCTCCACAGACAGCGAGCAGTTTTGGAAAAGCATTTTTTACTGCAGTGACACGGTAACACTTTGCATTAGTTAACATGAACTAACCGTGAACAACATCTCTGTTCAGCATTAGTTCATCTTTGTTAACGTTACTTCATAATTTCCAGCTGTTCATGGTTTGTTCATGTTAGTTCACAGTGCATTAATGTTAGTAAGATTTTAATAATGCATTAGTAAATGTTGAAATTAAAATTAACAAAGATAAATAAATGCTTTATAAGTGCAGTTCATTATTAGTTCATGTTAACAAATGTAGTTAACTAATGTATACCTTATTAAGTGTTACCAGTGACACCATAAGCAGCTTTGATGTGGTCGAGCGATGAAGCAGTCAAATTAAAATGCATGTGATAGGACATTTAGACCAGTGTTTCCCAACCTTTTTTCAGACATGGCACCCTTTGAAAATGTTCTCCATTTTGTGGCACCCCCTCGCATACGTTACGTTAGGGGTGTAAAGGTACAGTTTGCTCACGGTTCGGTTTGTATCACGGTTTTAGGTTCACGGTTTCGGTACGGTTCAGTATTTCCTATGTTCAGGGAAAAAATAACTACTGTCAAATAAAAATAAAGAAAATAATAAGAACAAATAATTTAAATACAAGCAGCAGCACAAATAAATACTATTGAGCAAAGATACTAATAAAATAAACTATGCTTTTCAGGGTTTTCAGGCAGGCCTATATCTATCATTAGTTTTCAGGTACAGAAATTGATCAAATGTAAAATAACATAGCATATTTGACTGTATAAATGAAAGATTAATCCTATTAAACTTACAAAAGCTATTCAATCAAGAGCAGTGAGTGATGTCCTTGTCTTTTGTTGTTTGACATTAAACAGACAGCAGTAAAGGCTACTGCCCCTTTAAGACTGCCCCTTTAAGACCTAAAGCTCGGAAATGCGTCGTCTTTCTCGACTGTATAAAGTTTACTTAAGGCATATACAGACTATGTCTGCTAGAATACTCATCAAGATGGACATGTTGACATAATTAGTTAACTAATTTATACCTTATTAAGTGTTACCAGTGATACCATAAGCAGCTTTGATGTGTTCGAGCGATGAAGCAGTCAAATTAAAATGCATGTGATAGGACATTTAGACGATGATTATTAGCTCTGTGCATTTCTAATGTTCACTAATTATCTTAGTAAACGTTGGAGGATGTTGAAATTTTAACAAAATTGAAAGTAAATACACTTACCTTGTTATGAATGCATTCTCATGAATGCATTCTCTCCAGATCAGCGATAACGGCTCAGTCTGGGGGATTCCCTCCACACGTACAAAACTCTTGGCCCGCCTCTGCTTCAATTTCATTGGTTGAATCTGTAAACCAATCATTTTCCTTTCTGCCCTCAGAACATGTTTGAGTAAGTAAAACTCCCATCTGCGTTCCAGGTAGACTCAACAGGTTGCTCAAAGTAACAGAGTTCTGTGTTACCCTCTTAAGTATTTCTCTCTCTTCATAGTACTGCCTACATGTCAAAAGTACATGCTTCACGGTTTCTGTATCCGTACAATATGGGCACATTCCGGTCTCATGTTTCCCTATTATATGTAGGCCGCTGTTCAGTCCTGTATGTCCTAACCTTAGCCTGGTGAACCAGGTTTCCTCCTGTCGTGAGAGTGAGCTGATCTTTTTAACTGATACAGTCTGTTGAATTCTATATAAATGCCTACCCTTTTCCCCCTTATCCCATTTATCTTGCCAGATTTTATGAATACCATCTTTAATTATTGTTTTAAATTCTGATTTGCTGAGTGGAACCTGTACTTCTACTTGTTCTGCTTTAAGTGCTTCTTTTGCCAATTCATCTGCCTTCTCATTGCCCTCAATACCTGTGTGTGCTGGAACCCAAGTGAACTGTAATATTAGCTTCTGTTGAGTTATCCTGAAAATCATCTGTTGAACTTCATCTAAAAGATCCTGTCTGCATTTAGATTTTCCATTCTGGATGCCAATTAGGGAGGACATAGAGTCCGAACAAATAACAGATTTATATGGCTTCTCTTCTTCTATCCACTGTAGAGCCATTATGATGGCCATCATCTCTGCAGACAAGATTGAGAGGTAGTTTGAAGTTCTTTTTTGTATTATGACATTATTTTTAGGAATGTATACAGCCACCCCTGTTTTACCTGCTGGTTCTTTAGATGCATCTGTAAATATTTGTACTGTGTCATCATACATTACGTCTAGATACTGCTGTACACTTTGATACACTCCTGTCTTGATTATATTTTTAGCGTCTAGATTAACTACAGGGTAGCAGAAAAACCAAGGTGGAATTGTGCTCAAGTTAACAGTTTTGCTGCAAGGTATATTATTTATTCCCATGTAATCTGCCTCTTTATTGCAATTCCATCCAAAACTACTGCTCATAATGCGACCATATTCCCAGCAATCTTCTAACACCAATTTTGTAGGATGTGTATTTTCATGCCCTTGTAGATTTACCCAATATGCTAGTGAAAGTTTTAACCTCCTAAGATTTAAAGGCATCTCCCCTACCTCTACTTGCAGCGCTGGGATAGGTGATGTTCGGAAGGCTCCACTACACAGCCGGAGAGCTTTGGCCTGCACCCTGTCCCAACCTGGTCTCATTGTGAAAATGTACCTCTGGCAACGTTTTTGCAAACCGCCAAAATACGTACCAATAAGTACATATCTCTGCAGTTTCAAAGTGAAATGAACACTAGAGGCAGTAAAACAGCAAGCACTTTTTATCGTTTTTTTTTTTCCATGTAAATGAATAAATTTTGGAGTTTGCGTCACTTAATCTGCTCCATATGCTCGGCTTTTTTTATATAATAAGTTTGCTCAGTAGCTCAGCTGGTACAGATTTGTACTTGTAATAATGAAAGCTCAGGTACGAATCCCGTGAAAGACAAGTCATGATAAAAGAGCTCAAAGATGAGTTCACACAAGCTTAACAAGACATGGTTACTATTGTATTTTTGTCACATTTGCTTTTGTTAACACTATCGGTTAGGTTTAGGGTTTAGTGTAGGTGTACGTTAAAAAAACAATGTCACAAAACGTCAGATTGACGCTCATCTGTTCCGGGAAAAAAACGAAGCTTTTGGCGGCACCCAGTGGACACATCACTTTGAAACTGCAGTGATATGTACATATTGGTACGTATTTTGGGGTTTGCAAAAACGTTGCCAGAGGTACATTTTCGCAATGAGACCAGGCTGCTTTTAACACAATGTAGCAACATAACTGACCTTAGTGCTATTTTGTTGACCTTAGTGCTATTTTGTATTTTGTTGACCTTAGTGCTATTTTGACAAGTTTTACTTGCCAATAGGAAATTGTCAATTTTGAGGGAGTAATGAGTCTGTCTTTGTTGCTTAGATCTTATGATTTTTCTAGTAATTCTATTTGTTTACATTTCAGATGCAGTGAGGTGAGCTGGTCAGTGATGTAATGTTCCTGGCAGCCAAGTTTACTCCATCAAAAGAAAGTGATCCAGGAAATGTGTGAAAATGAGGATGTCCATGATTCATGTTATCTAAAACTAAAATTCAAAAGCACTTGACAACCTCTAAGAATGATAAAATAAACTAGTTAAAAGTAGTTTAATTATAAAACTTATCTTTGCTCTACCTTTTTGTTGTTATATATTGCTGTATTTTATATTTTTGTTTCTCTGGATTTGTTTTGTAATTGCATAAATGAAATGTCATAACTATATTTTATTGTAATATTTGGACCAAAAGGCTGTACAATAAAAATATAATTAGTGAACTTATTATTTACAATCAAGATTTGTTCTTTCATTTTGCAAAATCATCAAACAGCAAAGTACAGACTGAATTAAAATGGTAGTTTTATATTTATTTATTGCAGGTTTGAGTGGCACACATTAATTTTAATGCAGTTCAAAAGAAACTTGCTTATTGTAAAGACAGTTTTGCATAGTGATACTAGATCATACATCTCCATTTTTGCATCCAGTAATCATAGACTAGCCAGCTTCAGAGAACTCTTCACTCCTTTAAGTCGTCCAGCTGCTGCCAGCTCACCCAGGTAACTGAAGAATAAAAGAACAAGTCAATAATAAAGCAATTTTTTAAGAATGAAATATATATATATATATATATATATATATTTTTTTTTTTTTTTTTTTTTTTTTTTTTAAATGTGATTTGATATTGTAATTTGTGATATGACATTATTATCATCTTTTTTTTCTGGATTGGAATGGAGTACTGTTATTTTTATGTAACATCCTGCCATGGGACTACAGATGTAAATGAGCTTTTAAGCTAACTCACACAACAACTGTGATGTGCATGGTCACTGTTAAATAAACTAAACATGTATACAGTTACTAGACTATAAAACTAGTAAAAAAAAGATAAACTGAAAATAAAAACCGGATAAAAATACGTATACTATATAGAACAAATGGAGCAGAGCGTAAAACCTATTGAGTGCTTCTGCCCTGAGGGCAGCACGTTAAACACTAATAATAACACAGTGATACAAACCTATTGAGTGCTTCTGCCTTGAGGGCAGCGCGTTAAAGGTCCCATGGCATGGCATTTTTCTATCATTTTATAGTTTTTCCTAAGGTGTACTTATATTGTTAGTATGATTTTTACATCATAAAATGTCATAATTTAGAAATAAAAGGCATTTTGTCTATACTGCTGTTTGCCCTGTGGCTGACTGCCCTGTTTCAAGAGGCGTGTCTGCTGTGAGACTTCAGTAAAAACGCCCACTGTTGTGATTGGCTGACATCTTTGCATTTGCGGAGGGGGCGTGGTTTAACGAGGTCTACGACGCACGAGCTGCTGCCAGAGAGACGGATGGACCTGAGTTCACTTCTCATCAGTTCTCTCAGCATGTCTCAGTTCAGGGTGAACTGTTGTAGTTACTAGAATATACTTCAGGTTATTCGTTTATTTCTAGTCGGAGGGGCTGTCACTCATGTCAGAAAGTTAGTAACTTTAGTAAATTATGGATCAGCGCTGACTCGAGACGCGAACCGTTTAGAACGATTCAGTCCGATTTGGTGAACTGGTTCGGTTCACTAAAAAGAACCGATTCAAAAGAATGATTAGTTCGTGAACCGGACATCACGGAGACGGAGCGATTGCTAACAAAGTTATTTATAGTAACTACTGAGTTGTGAGAGCGCTGTCTGTCAGCGCGAGTTTATTGTGTTTGTATCTGAGAGTTCTGAATAAACACGAGTCCCAGTCACGCCGAGTCCATCTTCATCATTATTACCAACTTTGTAACACATGCAATGTACCATTACAGCGAGATGAACGAGTTAGTAAGTTTGATTAAAGCATTATTTCTAGATATGTTCCAATCATATGAAAAGCGTCGGTGACGCGCATTGAGTAACTTACACAGCGCAAACAAAGACACAACAGCAGTAATCGAATGTAATCCAGTTTATTGTGGGGAAAGCTGCCTAGCCTATCCCAGATACCCTCACGCTTACCCCCCTTCTGCTTAATCTCGCGCCGCGTTTGGTGCCTCCGCTGTGGGCCAGATGCAGTACTGGGGGTCGGGGATGTTGAAGGCCGAGCTTCGGCGTGCTCGAGGTTTATCTCTAAAGATGTGGCTCTGCCGATGTTAAGCAGAAACTCCCGACTGTATGCACATTTAAGAACAGATAGACGTGACGAGGACGTACAAAAACACTGACTCACAATATAGAAAACACGAAAACACCGCTCTGTCGGGAGAGAGAGAAGCCGCAGTGTGTGCATGAATAATAAATAATTAGCTACACATAAGAAATCACTGATCACAGATCAGAAGGAACTGAAAAAAGACTTCTGTTTTCATTTGTACATCCAAACACTGAGAAACTGCCAGCATCCACTCGTTCACAACCCATGATCTCTCGAGCGCTTGCATGGGCGTGCCAGATTCTCTGGGCGGAGGAAAGGGAGGAAACCGTTCCTGCTTGGACGTCAAACCAGGAGACTTCAGGATTGGCTCGTCTGGCCTGTCATTTTCTCAAAGGCAGAGAAAGACAGCCAGAACTCGGTTTTACACCGATCAACATTTCTATCCACTTGGGGACAATATTCAGGCTAGGGGAACTCATATTAATGTTAAAATACCTCATAAAATGAAAATTTCATGCCATGGGACCTTTAAACACTAATAATAACACAGTGATACGAACCTATTGAGTACTTCTACCCTGAGGGCAGCGCGTTAAACACTAATAATAACACAGTGATACGAACCTATTGAGTACTTTTGCCCTGAGGGCAGCGCGTTAAACACTAATAATAACACAGTGATACAAACCTATTGAGTGCTTCTGCCCTGAGGGCAGCGCGATGAACACTAATAATAACACAGTGATACAAACCTATTGAGTGCTTCTGCCCGGAGGGCAGCGCGATGAACACTAATAATAACACAGTGATATGAACCTATTGAGTACTTTTGCCCTGAGGGCAGTGCGTTAAACACTAATAATAACACAGTGATATGAACCTATTGAGTACTTTTGCCCTGAGGGCAGCGCGTTAAACACTAATAATAACACAGTGATACAAACCTATTGAGTGCTTCTGCCCGGAGGGCAGCGCGATGAACCCGGCAGCGCGTTGATCGGTGTAAAACCGAGTTCTGGCTGTCTTTCTCTGCCTTTGAGAAAATGACAGGCCAGACGAGCCAATCCTGAAGTCTCCTGGTTTGACGTCCAAGCAGGAACGGTTTCCTCCCTTTCCTCCGCCCAGAGAATCTGGCACGCCCATGCAAGCGCTCGAGAGATCATGGGTTGTGAACGAGTGGATGCTTTAACAGGGCTTAAAAACGGAAAAAAATATCAATCGGTTCACTCCGAGCAGAATCGATATTCTAGCGTTTCCGTTTTTGCGTTCCTCAATAAACATTACTGTTCCGAAAACGGTTTGATATGAAAAAATACTGGTTAATAACGTTATTTTAATTTAGCCTATACTTTAAACAAATATGTATAAATAGACTTATTTTCACTCAATAACAATATAACGCATAGTAATTAAACTTGAATATTTATTTCATAATATTTTTAAAACCAGAAATACATGCATTAATTACAAAGCATAAACAGCAGACCTGTTTTAATGGAGCGTTAGACAATCTAAAGTGGCCCTCTTGTGCCAAATTATTTTCAGAAGAGTGATAACATTCTTTGTACATAACTTTTTTTCAACACAACTTGTTTTAAAAACTGCATGAATAAAGAATAAATAAACTGGATAACCATTGCTCTTTTAATGCACCGTCAACTGCTAATTTCAAAGCAAACACTGCGCAACACGTCCTTGCATCACATAATCAAATTCAGTCAGCTAATAAAGCTTGATCATTTAATGCAATTTAACATACCATTTAATACGAAGCATCAACCGTCTATATAGAAAACATTGACCTGTCCTGTATTGGCAATCTGAAAGACTATAGGAAAAATGTTTGATAGATGCTAGTAGCCTGCTTGGACAGGCTTAAACAAAATCCATAAACTAGCCTAAATCAGTCTATTTGAGTTTAGAGTCCGTACTGCTTATTTAAACGTTCGAAAAGAATGTCCTCCAATACCTGCACATTCATAGTAGACCTCAGCGGGGAAAGAAATGTACTTGAGGCATGAAAATGCGCGCTCTATACTGACTTGCGTACTGGTAGATTCATAGATGACTGCTGCGCGGGCATTTCACTCACGCTTGATAAGTCAACGTCACATGCCGTATTCATGATTGGTCACTGCCAAATTAAAATATTAAAGAGAACGATAAAATAACGTTATTAACCGGTTAATGGTAATTTCAAATTAACGTTTCTGTTCAGAACGATTCAAATTGATTTTGATTTCGTTTCCGTTTTTGTTCCTCTTAAAATTTCGTTCGTTTCCGGTTTTCGTTTTCGTTCCTTGAACCGGTTCAGAGCCCTGATAATAACACACTGATACAAACCTATTGAGTACTTCTACCCTGAGGGCAGCGCGTTAAACACTAATAATAACACAGTGATACAAACCTATTGAGTACTTCTACCCTGAGGGCAGCGCGTTAAACACTAATAATAACAGTGATACAAACCTATTGAGTACTTCTGCCCTGAGGGCAGCGCGTTAAACACTAATAATAACACAGTGATACAAACCTATTGAGTACTTCTACCCTGAGGGCAGCGCGTTAAACACTAATAATAACACAGTGATACAAACCTATTGAGTACTTCTACCCTGAGGGCAGTGCGTTAAACACTAATAATAACACAGTGATACGAACCTATTGAGTACTTCTGCCCGGAGGGCAGCGCGTTAAACACTAATAATAACACAGTGATACGAACCTATTGAGTACTTCTGCCCTGAGGGCAGCGCGTTAAACACTAATAATAACAAAGCGATACAAACCTATTGAGTGCTTCTGCCCTGAGGGCAGCGCGTTAAACACTAATAATAACAGCGATACGAACCTATTGAGTACTTCTACCCTGAGGGCAGCGCATTAAACACTAATAATAACAGCGATACGAACCTATTGAGTACTTCTACCCTGAGGGCAGCGCGTTAAACACTAATAATAACACAGTGATACGAACCTATTGAGTACTTCTACCCTGAGGGCAGCGCGTTAAACACTAATAATAACACAGTGATACGAACCTATTGAGTACTTCTGCCCGGAGGGCAGCGCGTTAAACACTAATAATAACACAGTGATACAAACCTATTGAGTACTTCTACCCTGAGGGCAGCGCGTTAAACACTAATAATAACAGCGATACGAACCTATTGAGTACTTCTACCCTGAGGGCAGCGCGTTAAACACTAATAATAACACAGTGATACGAACCTATTGAGTACTTCTGCCCTGAGGGCAGCGCGTTAAACACTAATAATAACAAAGCGATACAAACCTATTGAGTACTTCTGCCTTGATATCATCTGCATTTTTGCATCAGCTCCACAGACAGCGAGCAGTTTTGGAAAAGCATTTTTTACTGCAGTGACACGGTAACACTTTGCATTAGTTAACATGAACTAACCGTGAACAACATCTCTGTTCAGCATTAGTTCATCTTTGTTAACGTTACTTCATAATATCCAGCTGTTCATGGTTTGTTCATGTTAGTTCACAGTGCATTAATGTTAGTAAGATTTTAATAATGCATTAGTAAATGTTAAAATTAAAATTAACAAAGATAAATAAATGCTTTATAAGTGCAGTTCATTATTAGTTCATGTTAACAAATGTAGTTAACTAATGTATACCTTATTAAGTGTTACCAGTGACACCATAAGCAGCTTTGATGTGGTCGAGCGATGAAGCAGTCAAATTAAAATGCATGTGATAGGACATTTAGACCAGTGTTTCCCAACCTTTTTTCAGACATGGCACCCTTTGAAAATGTTCTCCATTTTGTGGCACCCCCTCGCATACGTTACGTTAGGGGTGTAAAGGTACAGTTTGCTCACGGTTCGGTTTGTATCACGGTTTTAGGTTCACGGTTTCGGTACGGTTCAGTATTTCCTATGTTCAGGGAAAAAATAACTACTGTCAAATAAAAATAAAGAAAATAATAAGAACAAATAATTTAAATACAAGCAGCAGCACAAATAAATACTATTGAGCAAAGATACTAATAAAATAAACTATGCTTTTCAGGTTTTTCAGGTAGGCCTATATCTATCATTAGTTTTCAGGTACAGAAATTGATCAAATGTAAAATAACATAGCATATTTGACTGTATAAATGAAAGATTAATCCTATTAAACTTACAAAAGCTATTCAATCAAGAGCAGTGAGTGATGTCCTTGTCTTTTGTTGTTTGACATTAAACAGACAGCAGTAAAGGCTACTGCCCCTTTAAGACTGCCCCTTTAAGACCTAAAGCTCGGATATGCGTCGTCTTTCTCGACTGTATAAAGTTTACTTAAGGCATATACAGACTATGTCTGCTAGAATACTCATCAAGATGGACATGTTGACATACTTAGTTAACTAATTTATACCTTATTAAGTGTTACCAGTGATACCATAAGCAGCTTTGATGTGTTCGAGCGATGAAGCAGTCAAATTAAAATGCATGTGATAGGACATTTAGACGATGATTATTAGCTCTGTGCATTTCTAATGTTCGCTAATTATCTTAGTAAACGTTGGAGGATGTTGAAATTTTAACAAAATTGAAAGTAAATACACTTACCTTGTTATGAATGCATTCTCTCCAGATCAGCGATAACGGCTCAGTCTGGGGGATTCCCTCCACACGTACAAAACTCTTGGCCCGCCTCTGCTTCAATTTCATTGGTTGAATCTGTAAACCAATCATTTTCCTTTCTGCCCTCAGAACATGTTTGAGTAAGTAAAACTCCCATCTGCACCTGGAACACAGTCTATAACCAAAACAGTGATAGAGTTTCTAAAAGAAACACAACTAGCCAGAAGACTTTAGCCTAATTTTTTATTTATTTTAAATTTTCTGGAGGTTGAGCTGAGGTGGAAGATGGAGGAGCTGAACACGCAGCGCCAGCTGAAGCTTGGGCTCTGATCCTCTGGAATTTTTTTTTTTTTTACGACCCAAAGTGATCACACCTCAGTCCAGTAGATGGCGGTAATGCACAAAGATTGCAAGCTGCCAATAAAATTCACTGAAGAAGAAGAAGAAGAAGAAGAAGAAGAAGAAGAAGAAGAAGAAGATGAGAGGTTGGTTGGAGCTGAACACGCAGCAACATTGAAAGCATGAGTTCTGAATGTTCTCGGAGTAGGGATATAATGTCTCTGATTCATTTCCTACAGTGGATGGCGGTAATGCTCTTATTAAGAATGCGAACCCGCCAATAAGCCCAAAAGAAGAAGAAGGAGGAAGAGATGTTGGTTGGGCTAGGGATAGCCTTGGGCTGTAGCATGAGAGGCTTCTGGGACAGAATCAAGGCCTAATGCCTGATTTGCTGCTCCAAGCATTTTTATTTCTGTTTGTATTGTATGATTTCAGTATTTTTGTTGATTTATTTTTGATTCATTTTGAACTTTCTTTTTGTACACGTGTGCGGGGCAGCTGCCTGAATAAATCACTGGGACCAACTGCTTTGCGACTGTGTACTCTCGTCATTCCATAGATCCCTGGGCTTGCCAGCAAAACAAAAAAGAACTCTACAACTCAGGTAAACTGTAACACCCGGTCATTCGACACCTCGCAGTCAGGATCCTGCAAACGCAAATTGACCGTGGTGGCGACAGCTTTCCGACACAGCTTCAAACTGTTAGTCAGCCAATCTCACAACTATAGGAGATAAATATCCCAAATTCAGTATCTCAGAAAATTTGAATATTACTTAAGACCAATACAAAGAAAGGATTTTTAGAAATCTTGGCCAACTGAAAAGTATAAACATGAAAAGTATGAGCATGTACAGCACTCAATACTTAGTCGTGGCTCCTTTTGCCTGAATTACTGCATACTGCGTGGCATGGAGTCGATCAGTCTGTGGCACTGCTCAGGTGTTATGAGAGCCCAGGTTGCTCTGATAGTGGCCTTCAGCTCTTCTGCATTGTTGGGTCTGGCATATCGCATCTTCCTCTTCACAATGAGGTCAGGCGGGTTTGCTGGCCAATTAAGAACAGGGATACCATGGTCCTTAAACCAGGTACTGGTTGCTTTGGCACTGTGTGCAGGTGCCAAGTCCTGTTGGAAAATGAAATCTGCATCTCCATAAAGTTGGTCAGCAGCAGGAAGCATGATGTGCTCTAAAACTTCCTGGTATATGGCTGCGTTGACCTTGGACCTCAGAAAACACAGTGGACCAACACCAGCAGATGACATGGCACCCCAAACCATCACTGACTGTGGAAACTTTACACTGGACCTCAAGCAACGTGGATTGTGTGCCTCTCCTCTCTTCCTCCAGACTCTGGGACCCTGATTTCCAAAGGAAATGCAAAATTTACTTTCATCAGAGAACATAACTTTTTGGACCACTCAGCAGCAGTCCAGTCCTTTTTGTCTTTAGACGCTTCTGATGTTGTCTGTTGTTCAAGAGTGGCTTGACACAAGGAATGCGACAGATGAAACCCATGTCTTGCATACGTCGGTGCGTAGTGGTTCTTGAAGCACTGAGTCCAGCTGCAGTCCACTCTTTGTGAATCTCCCCCACATTTTTTAATGGGTTTTGTTTCACAATCCTCTCCAGGGTGCGATTATCCCTATTGCTTGTACACTTTTTTCTACCACATCTTTTCCTTCCCTTCGCCTCTCTATTAATGTGCTTGAACACAGAGCTCTGTGAACAGCCAGCCTCTTTTTTTCAATTCTAAATGTAGCGCAGCTTTTGCGGCTTCATGTCACGCCCATAGTTGCCCATAAATAGTCCGTGAAACGCCCACAAGTTAATATTCATCGATTGCGAAATCATGGCAAACACAGAGAGAAAATAAAAAAAAACGTAACTTCACTCAATGTGAAGTAGAAGTTATCGTTGGTGAGGTTGAAAAGAGGATAAATTTTGTTTTGGAGGGCACAGTGTGGGCATTACTAATGCCAAAAAGGCACTTGAGTGGCAAAAGGTTGCAGATGGCGTAAATGCTGTAGCCTCACAACCTCGGACCGTGGCCGAAATAAAAAAGAAATGGTCGGACATCAAAGTCGAGGCAAAAAAGCGTCTAGCGCAGTGTGTCCTCGTTTGCCAGCAAGTCTTCTTGCTGTCTGAAGATACGTTCACTCCGAATCCTTCCATTTGCCACATCTTCTAAGAGCGCAAGATCAGCCATTGTGCGTCATTACGCATTGTGATGGGGCATTTTGTTTCCATCCATTTAATTGCATCTGACAAGCTGCAGATGTCGGTTATAATCTACGTGGAAATGGGAAATAGTTCAGTGCAAATGTAATTGCAGCTTTCTGAATGGTTGAGACATACGTCATACGTTATTTTATCAAAAATGAAACTAAAGGCATATGCATGAATACCATAATTCCGTAGCTGATGAAGAAATTTTACTATGAAAACAACTTTCCCCAATGAACAGTTTATCTATCTATCTATCTATCTATCTATCTATCTATCTATCTATCTATCTATCTATCTATCTATCTATCTATCTATCTATCTATATCCCTAATTATCTATCTATCTATCTGTCTATCCAATATCTATATCTGCACCGCCAGATGGACACATTGACAAGAATATCAGTTTTGTACATTAGCTATTTCGTTCTGTTTACCATATTATTTATGAGGATGAATTGCATAACATGCCAATATTATTGCAGAACATATTTCACTTTTCTTTTTGCATTTCTGTTGTAATTTCCGTTTGATTTTGTTTGTTTTACACTGCAGATCGATCAAATGGGTGTTCGTGTAGGCTGTTAATTGTAAGACTTGCTTTGTGAAGTCTTCATGTTATTTATGAGAGGCAGTATAGCCATTTCTTTTACACAACGGTCTACAGTTTCACAAACTTTCACGTGTTTCTTCCATCTGCCGACGGTGTCGCCATTTGCCATTTCACCCGTTTTTGTGTGTACGCCTGGGTCAGAGCTTGCGTGAAGGACAGCACATTTTCCCGTCAAGTTTGCTTTTAATAAATACCAATTATTGCGTAGAGAGCGGCGTACACCTTCTTTTGTGCGTACGCAACGTTTATAAATGAGGCCCCAGGTGTCTTCAATATTGAACCTTTTCACAATATTCTAATTTTCTGAGATACTGAATTTGGGATTTTCCTTAGTTGTCAGTTATATTCATCAACATTAAAATAAATAAACATTTGCAATATATCAGTCTGTGTGTAATGAATGAATATAATATACAAGTTTCACTTTTTGAATGAAATTAGTGAAATAAATCAACTTTTTGATGATATTCTAATTATATAACCAGCACTTAGTGTGTGTGTGTGTGTGTGTGTGTGTGTGTGTGTGTGTGTGTGTGTGTGTGTGTGTGTGTATATATATATATATATATATATATATATATATATCCATCCATCCATCCATCTTCTTCCGCTTATCCGGGGCCGGGTCGCGGGGGCAGCAGTCTAAGCCGAGATGCCCAGACTTCCCTCTCCCTAGACACTTCCTCTAGCTCTTCCGGGGGGACACCGAGGCGTTCCAAGGCCAGCCGGGAGACATAGTCCCTCCAGCGTGTCCTCGGTCTTCCCCGGGGCCTCCTCCCGGTTGGACATGCCCGAAACACCTTCCCGGGAAGGAGTTCAGGAGGCATCCGGAACAGATGCCCGAGCCACCTCAGCTGTCCCCTCTCGATGTGGAGGAGCAGCGGCTCTACTCCGAGTTCCTCCCGAGTGACTGAGCTCCTCACCCTATCTCTAAGGGAGCGCCCAGCCACCCTGCGGAGAAAGCTCATTTCGGCCGCCTGTATCCGGGATCTTGTCCTTTCGGTCATGACCCAAAGCTCATGACCATAGGTGAGAGTAGGAACGTAGATTGACCGGTAAATCGAGAGCTTCGCCTTACGGCTTAGCTTTTTCTTCACCACGACAGACCGGTACATCGACCGCATTACTGCAGAAGCTGCACCGATCCGTCTGTCAATCTCCCGTTCCATCCTCCCCTCACTCGTGAACAAGACCCCTAGATACTTAAACTCCTCCACTTGGGGCAGGAACTCTCCACCAACCTGGAGTGGGCAAGCCACCCTTTTCCGACTGAGGACCATGGCCTCGGATTTGGAGGTGCTGATCCCCATCCCAGCCGCTTCACACTCGGCTGCAAACCGTCCCAATGCATGCTGAAGGTCCTGGTTAGAAGGGGCCAACACGACAACGTCATCCGCAAAGAGCAGAGACGAAACCGTGTGGTCCCCAAACCTGACACCCTCCGGCCCTTGGCTGCGCCTAGAAATTCTGTCCATAAAAATTATGAACAGAACCGGCGACAAAGGGCAGCCCTGCCGGAGTCCAACATGCACCGGGAACAAGTCTGAATTACTGCCGGCAATGCGGACCAAACTCCTGCTTCGGTCATACAGGGACCGGACAGCCCTCAGCAAAGGACCCCGGACCCCATATTCCCCCAGCACCCTCCACAGGACGCCGCGAGGGACACAGTCGAATGCCTTCTCCAAATCCACAAAACAAATGTGGACTGGTTGGGCAAACTCCCATGAACCCTCCAGCACCCTGTAGAGGGTATAGAGCTGGTCCAGTGTTCCGCGACCAGGACGAAAACCACACTGTTCCTCCTGAATCCGAGGTTCCACTATCGGCCGGATTCTCCTCTCCAGTACCCTGGCATAGACTTTCCCGGGGAGGCTGAGAAGTGTGATCCCCCTATAGTTGGAACACACCCTCCGGTCCCCCTTCTTAAAAAGAGGGACCACCACCCCGGTCTGCCATCCCAGAGGCACTGTCCCCGACCGCCACGCGATGCTGCAGAGGCGTGTCAGCCAAGACAGCCCCACAACATCCAGAGACTTGAGGTACTCAGGGCGGATCTCATCCACCCCCGGTGCCTTGCCACCGAGGAGTTTCTTGACCACCTCGGTGACTTCAGCCCGGGTGATGGACGAGTCCTCCTCTGAGCCCCCAGCCTCTGCTTCCTCAATGGAAGACGTGACGGCGGGATTGAGGAGATCCTCGAAGTATTCCTTCCACCGTCCGACAACATCCCCAGTCGAGGTCATCTGCCGCCCATCGCCACTGTAAACAGCGTTGGTAGGGCACTGCTTCCCCCTCCTGAGGCGCCGGACGGTTTGCCAGAATCTCTTCGAGGCCAGCTGATAGTCTTTTTCCATGGCCTCACCGAACTCCTCCCAGGCCCGAGTTTTTGCCTCCACGACCACCCGGGCTGCAGTCCGTTTAGCCTGTCGGTACCTGTCAGCTGCCTCAGGAGTCCCACAAGCCAGCCAGGCCCGATAGGACTCCTTCTTCAGCTTGACGGCATCCCTTACTTCCGGTGTCCACCACCGGGTTCGGGGATTGCCGCCTCGACAGGCACCGGAGACCTTGCATCCACAGCTCCGAGCAGCCGCTTTGACAATGGAGGTGGAGAACATGGTCCACTCGGACTCAATATCTCGAGCCTCCCTTGGGATCCGGTCGAAGCTCTGCCGGAGGCAGGAGTTGAAGATCTCTCTGACAGGAGACTCGGCCAAACGTTCCCAGCAGACCCTCACAGTACGTTTGGGTCTACCGAGTCTATCCAGCTTCCTCCCCCGCCATCGGATCCAACTCACCACCAGGTGGTGATCAGTTGACAGCTCCGCCCCTCTCTTCACCCGAGTGTCCAAGACATATGGCCGCAGATCAGATGAAACGACCACAAAGTCGATCATTGACCTACGACCTAGGGTGTCCTGGTGCCATGTGCACTGATGGACACCCTTATGCTTGAACATGGTGTTCGTTATGGACAAACTGTAACTAGCACAGAAGTCCAATAACTGAACACCACTCGGGTTCAGATCAGGGGGGCCGTTCCTCCCAATCACGCCCCTCCAGGTTTCACTGTCATTGCCCACGTGGGCGTTGAAGTCCCCCAGTAGAACGACGGAGTCCCCAGTCGGAGCACTTTCCAGCACCCCTCCCAGGGACACCAAGAAGGCCGGGTACTCCGCACTGCCGTTCGGCCCATAGGCACAAACGACAGTGAGAGACCTATCCCCGAGCCGAAGCCGCAGGGAAACGACCCTCTCGTTCACCGGGGTAAACTCCAACACATGGCAGCAGAGCTGGGGGGCTATAAGCAAACCCACACCAGCCCGCCGCCTCTCACCATGGGCAACTCCAGAGTGGTAAAGAGTCCATCCCCTCTCGAGGAGTGTGGTTCCGGAGCCCAAGCCATGCGTGGAGGTGATTCCGACTATCTCTAGTCGGAACCTCTCAACCTCACGCACAAGCTCGGGCTCTTTACCCGCCAGCGAGGTGACATTCCATGTCCCAAGAGCCAGTTTCCGTGTCCAGGGATCGGGTCGTCTAGGCCCCCGCCTTCGACTGCTGCCCGATTCGCTTTGCACCGGCCCCTTACGGTCCCTCCCATGAGTGGTGGGCCCATGGGAAGATATATATATATATATATATATACACACTCACCTAAAGGATTATTAGGAACACCATACTAATATTGTGTTTGACCCCCTTTCGCCTTCAGAACTGCCTTAATTCTACGTGGCATTGATTCAACAAGGTGCTGAAAGCATTCTTTAGAAATGTTGGCCCATATTGATAGGATAGCATCTTGCAGTTGATGGAGATTTGTGGGATGCACATCCAGGGCACAATGCTCCCGTTCCACCACATCCCAAAGATGCTCTATTGGGTTGAGATCTGGTGACTGTGTGGGCCATTTTAGTACAGTGAACTCATTGTCATGTTCAAGAAACCAATTTGAAATGATTCAAGCTTTGTGACATGGTGCATTATCTTGCTGGAAGTAGCCATCAGAGGATGGATACATGGTGGTCATGAAGGGATGGACATGGTCAGAAACAATGCTCAGGTAGGCCGTGGCATTTAAACGATGCCCAATTGGCACTAAGGGGCCTAAAGTGTGCCAAGAAAACATCCCCCACACCATTACACCACCACCACCAGCCTGCACAGGGGTAACAAGGCATGATGGATCCATGTTCTCATTCTGTTTATGCCAAATTCTGACTCTACCATCTGAATGTCTCAACAGAAATCGAGACTCATCAGACCAGGCAACATTTTTCCAGTCTTCAACTGTCCAATTTTGGTGAGCTCGTACAAATTGTAGCCTCTTTTTCCTATTTGTAGTGGAGATGAGTGGTACCCGGGAGGGTCTTCTGCTGTTGTAGCCCATCAGCCTCAAGGTTGTGCGTGTTGTGGCTTCACAAATGCTTTGCTGCATACCTCAGTTGTAACGAGTGGTTATTTCAGTCAAACACTGCATGAAAAAAGGTGTCCGGACCAGTATACTCCTGTATACACTGCTGAAATTCGGAAGAATCCAGGAGTATCCTGGCCGGATAGGTCAAGTTCCATGGATCCGTATATATCCGCATATATCCAAGATGGTACCAAATCGGATGTATGTTGTGGCCGTATACTCCCATGCTACAGCCATTTGTTGCCATGGCAAGTAATCCCATCAGGTTTTTTCAGGAGACATTTTCACACCTCCAAACAGCTTTGCCTGCCATCCCCTATTGGTCTTTCAACTCAAACTGGATTGGTTGTTCTTTTAAAACCACTCCCAAAACCCAAACTGCTATTGGAGGACAGGACACATTGAAAACCCAGTAAAGTGACTTTATTGGTTACTTTTAAAACTTAGCCCACCCTAGGCCTTATAGCATAGTGATTTGATTGGTTATAGATCAGCTATGCAGATATTGCTCGAATATATATACACCATAAACCCCACCCCCCTCTCCCCCCAAAGGAAAAATACACACAAAGAACAATTTAGGAAAATCTGGAATATTTATTACGGTATGTATAAAAAAAACAACAACATTCCGAAGAGCATTATAAACAAGCATAAGAACAAAATGGGGGAACAAAAACAATTGAACAAAATGTATTTAAAAGGGATGAAAATGTAAAGAACAGAAAAAGTATACAAAAATAACAAGGGCATTTAAAAGGAACAAGTAAACAATATAACTATAACAATATAAAATAAAAGTTAAAATGAAAGGCATGAAAAAAAAGGTAACATGCCAGTATACTAAAAAAAAAAGTTATAATATACGTAAACAATATAAATAAGTGAAAAGAACATTCCAAAGAGCATTATAAACATACATTAATGGATTAATAAATGGGGAAACAATATAAGTGAATAAAACACACATCTAAAAGACGGCCAAGTACAATTAACATTTTTCAGACTGCCATGATGCGCTGGTGATGTGACGCGTAGCGTGGGTCAGCCTCTAGTCTGGTCTGTAGCACTTGGCAGAGCGCAGACAACTCTGTGGTTCTGTTTGGTGGAGACCTCACCATCCACACTGCCCTTCCATCAACAACATCATGGTCTTCATCAGACATCTGCTCTATTGTTGCGGTCTCCCACATGTTTCTTTCTGCATTGGTTTGTACAACCCTGGACCTGGTCTCCAGCAACTGCAAAACATGACAGTAATTTAACCACTAAAACACAGACTGTGTTTACATGTGCACCAATAATGCAACTATGTATAATAAGAGTAAGGTCTTAAAGGGGTGGTAAACCACGATTTCACTATTCTAACTTTAGCTAGCATGTAATGTTGCTGCTTGAGCATAAACAACATCTGCAAAGTTACAACGTTCAAAGTTTAAAGCAAAGGGAGATATTTGCTTTTAAAGAAATCCATTTCTAAGAACTACAGCAAACGGCCAGTAGGCGACCACACACATTCCTCCAGCGTTGGTGACATCACCAGCCTCAATATTTACATAAACCCCTCCCCCGAGAATATTAAATAGGGGGGTCGGGGGCGCCATTTTGTATCGCGGCGCTGTTGTGGTATAGTTAGGCTGGAGTGTTGTTGCCGCGATGCCGAGGAAACGCTGTTATATTCATCCGGATTGCAGGTCTGGGGTACTTGCTTTGTTCAGCCTTCATAGGGACAGGGGTGCGTTGCAGAGCGTTTAACATACAGCATGTTATATGCACGTGTGTATGAGACAGAAGGGAACAGGCACGTGCGGGGCTCCCACAGCACATCTCACGGAGGAAAACTTCCATCTTCGCGAGTTCAATGCTGATTTGCACAACGTCAGCTGCATAAGACAAACACTGCCAGTGTGTGAATGCACGACGCACGCTGGGCTCCCTCCCGCAGCACATTTCACGGAGGAAAACTTCCACAATGTTCGCGAGTTCAATACAGGATATGCACAACGGCTTGTCCTGAAAGCTGGATTTACAAACAGAAGCTGTTTACGGGCCACAACCTGTAAGTCTGATTTATTTTTCATCGATGTGTTTTCCTGTAATAGGTTGTACATTGTAGCAAGGAAGTAAACAGATGACAACACTGTTCTGCAAACCAGTCTGTTAAATGCTCATTCATACTTAACGTTATCCGACGAACACCTATCGTTACAAACACTAACGTTAAAATCTCAACAGCGAACTTGGCATTAGTGTAAATTATTCTTTGATTAGAGCTTTTATGTGTTGTTTATCTACAGGCTTGCTAAACATGGTTCTGTGTGTGATTTGGCTAACTTACTAGTAAAGCCAGTGTTTACTGTTTTGGGTTAATAGTTCTTGCGACAGATATTTGGCTATAATCGTTCTAAAAATACAAAAGTAACAGTGCCATTCAGTAGCGATCACTATAGATCCGCAGTCTTTACTCTTGAGGACTGAACAGGTTCTGCTCGATCATCTTCACTAAAATGTTCTGGGTCTGATTCGGGCTCAGATTGGTGTGGTTTTATTGACGCCATCGTTTCTAATACTGATGAAAGCACAGTCTACCGGTGAAGGGAAGGGGCGTGACGTTTCCGACAAACGTGCACTGCGGTTAGCGAATCACAACACACTGGGCCAGCTAACCAATCTGAGCCCATTGCGTATTTTTGAGGGACTGGCTTCATACAACCCGGAAAGCATCAGACCGTTTTACAAGGAGGGACAGAGCAGTGTAGAATAAAGGTCAAATATATGAAAAATAATGATTTTTTTTTTTTAAACGAAGCATGAACACATGTTACAGTGCACCCCACAAACACAATCAAGCCTTCAAAAGAATGTGTTTTACCACCCCTTTAATCGCAGGAAGATGTTCACATAACATGAGCAGAACTCTTCACTCCAGTTTACATGCAATTTTCATTATTTACTAATACGTATGGTTATGTCACACTCAGATTTGATCAAATTATTGGGTTTACATGAGGTAAAGTTTAATCACAATATTGACAAAATCCTATTATTTCCTAAAGAGAAAAAAAATGCTTAACCAGTTTCTTAACTTACCCGTCTCTTTCTTTGACGGTTCTTTGCCATGTTCTTTATAGTGTGTCTTTTTTGGGCCTTTTCAGGCTGAGCCAAAGAATACTTCCTCCGTAGTGTCTCAAAATATGTCTTGCAACCTGCTAAATAAATCATGAATAATGCCAATAAAAGTAAGTAAAACAGAGGACACGTGGTAAATATAAATATATATTTTTAAAATAATAATTACTACAAAATCTTTACGATTACCTTTTACACATTCAGGGTCAACATCTGTAAAAGTTGTCCTTAATTCTTCAAAGAGGAAAGTGGTCACAGCCAGGTTGTGTGATGAATTTATTCTGGGGGGAAAAGTTGCAGTTATAATTAATGAAATTCGGTTTTGGCATTTCAAATCCATATAACGTTAGTAGTAGGTTAACCTAACATTTACAGTATACAAAAAGCAGTCTTACCCAGTTTGTGGATCGTATTTGTGTGGGTTGTTCTCTGAATTGTGGAGGCCCCTTACAGATTCCTGTAAAGTTCGAAATTAAAATGCGTTTAAATGGATTCACAATCTGCAAGAACCACAACATTTTCAAGTTTGCATAAGATGGCCATCACAGGCTCTTCCTCTAGGCTCTTCCTCTAGTCCGCACTGCTCGTACTTTTGCTCAAGAGAATCAAGACGCTGGAGAGCCTCTCGGAGAAGATCAGCCTGTTCATGCTGTGCAGCCATCACAGTAGTAAGCTGACGAGATAAAGCATTCTGGCCGGAGATCAGCTGCTTCATCAAGTCGTTCACAGTGACTGGGCTTGGGCTTGAGCCTGCTTGTCCGCCTCTGTTCAGTGGAGTAGAAAAACTAAGGTTCCTTTTACACGCCATATTAAATCTGTCGAAAAAGAATGATTCCTAGCCTCAAACAAACACCAAAAAGAAAAATCCGTTCTCTGTACTTCCGCATACAATGCTGAGGTTTTAACGTATTTTTTGCGCGATTGAAGCAATACACTAACCTTATTGGTTGCACCTCCATTACGTCACCACCTTTATTGTGAGTGGTGGACACTGCATGAAAAGTGGGATTTTCGACCCCGTGAACGCCTGTATACTCCTGGAAATCTCCCTAATTTTCGGCAGTTTTCGACAATTTAGAGGCAGCGAACGTCGCGTTCGTCTGTGCCACAAATTGTCGAACCATGACGTAGGTGGAGAGCCCCCCCCCCCCCCCCCCGCTGAGAGACGCGCGGAGGTGCGACGCCTCTAATTTGCATATGAATAGCAGCGAAACCAGAGAGTCAACGGCCAGACTTGAATTTACTCACTCACTATTGGCTGAAGCCACTACATTTAAAAAAGAAAAATCCCTCGTGATTGGTTGGCAGATCACTGCAAACCAATCATTATTGGTCCCCCTGGCTCATTATAAATGTAAACCCCAATAATAATAATAAATATATAATTTATGTTGTAATAATTTGTTTCATATTAATGTTATTGTGCTATGAAGTATTCATACCATCAAGGAATATATGGGAAAATTATACGGACCGTGCCGTTTATTCAAACAAGGGGCTTCATTTATAAGCATACAGCTGTTCATTCAAAGAAATGGCTTCATTTATAAAACACAGCGGTTTACTCAAAGAAAGAGCTTTATTGTTAAACACACAACTATGTACAGTGCAGCAGTAATGTCTCGTAATGTAATGTAAAGTTCGTCGAGCTCCAGGCTGCGAGAGCGCGGTGGCCGCACAATCCATCCAGACACCCCGTCAACAAAGCCGTCTTCCTCGTCAAACATGAGTTCAATGGTCGCGGACTTCCAAACGTCCACCTCATCCAGCACACTCTCGCTTCCAGCAACTGTAATACAATCCATAAAGACAATAAGCAACCTGAAAAATACTCACATTGACAAAAAACGGATCTAATATAATAAATCTTACCCTTTTTCTTCTTGATCGACTCCGAGCTAAACTTCGCAGTTTCAGGTTGTTTGTATCTGAAGCTCCGGCGTGTCGATTCATAATACGTCTTACAGGCAGCTGGAAAACAATTACATGAGACTGGTATTAATAAAAACAGTCACGGTAAAATTAAACAAGGAATGAGAAACACATTAGAAGTTACTTACACACAATTTCGTCATGATCAGCGGTTAAATCTGGACTCGCGGAAATCGCTCCAAGCGGATAAGAGCTCACGGCTTCGTTATGAGGCGAGGATAGTCTGTGTAAACAAAATGTGCAGTTTTAAGCTCGGATCTATTAACGCATCCATTTCCTTATACAGCTGAATAAAAGCATATTCTTTAAATCGTAACGTTACATTACCCATGCTGTGGTTCATAGCGCCTGCAGTTTGCCTCAGAGTTATGAAGACGAAGACAGCCTCCTGAAAATGAGTCCAAAAAGTTCGTCGCGTCCATGCAGAGATTGAGTTGAAGACGGTGTCCTGTCATTGTTGATCACGAAAAAGGAAAGCAGCAAAAAACATAAAAAAATAGTTTACTTCTACGCGTCATGGCCATGACCTCGACCTCGCACCTCATTGGACTAGGGCTCTGATATGGAACGCGCCCGGGGCCAAATCTCTTTATACGAAACGCGTGACTTATGATCGTTTCAACCTTCAACACGCCCTGTTTTCCGCTTCACGCACAGTTTTAACATGTTAAGAAGACACATTTGAACGTGTTTCTTAACGCGCACATTCTGTACATGTCGAAGTGTAATATTTTTTTTTTAAAAGCAGACTTACCTTTAGATGTAGCCTAGGCTACATACATATTAATATAAGATATTAATTAATTGCTTAACTGACTACTGTGCTAGAGTAAAGTAGCCTAATGTTACAATGTATATTAAGTAAATGCTTAATATTATACAATTATTATAATTTATCTATATGGGTTATTGTTTGTTTTTTAGGCTATATATAATTTCTAAAAGTATAGGCTAATTTACACAGCACATATTTATAACTGAAAACACACACAACTTTATTCACTTTCACATAATAATGTTTTTGTAATTTGGTGTTTAGTTTGTTGTATAGTTTGTTTATACTGTTCTGTCTCTGTTTTGTTTCCAGGAACATCTGATGAGTGCTATAATAAAACGACTTCATTATATTTAAAATATGTTTTGATATTCATTTTATTTATATTATTAATATTTTATTTACCCATAAACGTGTCTTTAGGAAGCCATAAATTATAGAGACAAGAATAACTTTTGCCATTTAAATGCCACATTTATTTACTGAGGACCCATACAGCCAATGATCATGTGTGAAAACACATACATAAATTGATCACTTAGAAATCAAAACTAAGGTTTGAGAAAGAAAGAATATGCATACAACAAAATATATTGTTTCATAGCAGCTTCAGTAACAAGAAAGAATATGCATACAACAAAATATATTGTTTCATAGCAGCTTCAGTAACAAGTTCAAAACAAATTCTGCTGTAAACCGGCTCTAACAAGCCAATATAGTGTCAATATTCAGCTCAAGTGACTTCAGTGTTGATTCAGTTCAGTTGATTTCAGTTCAACTGTAAATTCCTCAGTTGTGCATTGTGTGTAGTTAGACATATGCAAAAACAACATTTTTGGAAATAGTTAAAATAGTTTTGCACAAAGTGTTGCTTTTGCAAGAGATGTCTGATGTTTTGTGTGTAGAGTTACAAGAAATGGAGCCATATTTTCAGAAATTGTGTGTAAGCAATTAGATAAAACTGTAAATGAATCCAGTTTATTTTAGTTCAGGACTCATAGTCCAGGTGTTAGTAATCTGTGCTTAATCTTTGTTCCAGGCAACAATTTTTTAACTCACGATTAAATAGATTAAGGCCTACTCTTGGCATAATTTAAACCCTGTCCAGGAAACCACCTCTTGAAAATCTGCATTGATAATTCATAAAATGTGGTGTGAGCTCAATTTAAATGACAATTACAGAAAAACACAATCTGACTTAACTATAAACAAACAAACTTGTACTTTTCACATTTATGATTAATAGCCATTTAAAAAATCATTCACAGTGCAGGGTGGAAAAATTAATGTTGGTATGTAAACTGTATGCTTTACTTGATTTATTTGTGTGCTTTGGTTCATTGTCTTGTTGCATCACATAACCTCTCTAAAGGTTGAAGACATGAACTGCTGTCCTGTATTTTTTTATTTTTTTTACATAACATTGATTATTGCTAATGACATAGTAATTAGAGTAATTAATCTACACTGTGAGCCCGGACAAGTTGAATCTACTTAAAAAATTGGAGCAAACTGGTTGCCCTAAAAATTTAGTAATGTGTACTAAAACGAGTACATTTAACTTAAATTTAAGTTAACATTTTAACTTAAACTTTAAACTTGTTTTAGTCAAAAAAATTCAGAACCTAGATAAAACTCCCCCTGCTGCTACTCTGATTTGCATTTGTGTAGCTCACAGCATCTTCATTTACATGATAAAGCCTCCCCTAGAATTAAGGGGAGGGGGGGTCATGGGGGGACAACTGCCAAGCAAGGCCCACGTCAATTTCCGACAATTTACGGCAGTTTTCGGTGTTGCCTGCAAATTGCCGTGCACAGTCGTAAACCTGAAGTTTCACGGCAATCTACAGTGTCACATACTGACGAAAATCCCACTTTTCATGCAGTGGGATTTCAAACCTCAAAACGCCCCCTTTTTGCAGCGTGTTTGTTCGCTTGCTAATCACCACTCAAACCACGCCCTCGGTATGACGCGTCGCAGGTGTATCTATTTAATTTGGTGAAAAAATATGATGCTAGATATATTATCTATCAACATGGAAGGACAATCACCTGCTGATAATAATACGAGAAAGAGAGCTCGGCGGTTTTGCGACCACTGCAACGAGAATGTTTCACATACACATTTTTATCGTCACAAAAAACTTTTTTTTCACAATGGAGCTTGGATTACAGCTGCGACAAATCATGAGTTGGAAGCGAGTGCATGTGATAAAGAACTTCATCCACCCGAAATGAGACCTGTGGACTTGGATGATGCTGGTATTCATTTGGGTAGGTTATTGAACATTTTTTGGAATGTAAAACCAAATGACAAGTAAAATAAGATAGTGATCATCAGCAGTTGGTTTATATCTTTACTGATGTCGTACAACATTAAACTGATGTTCATGTATTTGTCCATGATCTGCTTTGGTCAGAGTTAACACAAAATAAACGCTCAACTAATTTAGTGATTTGCTTGTTTTCAGAATGTAGTAAGTTTGTGGGGGGTTTTTTTGGTAATTTTTTTTTGTATAAGTCTTGTTAATACATTGTAACTTTTATTTATTGCAAATTTGGCCATCGCTGTATTTGCTGAACATTAATGCATGATGTGCCATTCATAAAAATAACTAAAGGTATTTGGATAAACCGTTATGAATGGCCCATTAACGTTTCTATGGCCCATCATGACCCATACAGGTGATGATGTAGTGTAAAGTGCATGATACTTAACCTGTGATTTATGTGAAAAGCTGATAACTTTAAGATATGCTAGACAAAGGTATGCATAGCTGCAGCTATTAATCAAATTGGTATTGTGATGTTTCACTGTTTAAACTAAATCTTTGTATTTAGCTTGTGTATGTAAATTCGTGTGTAGCTAAACATCATTGTATTGTTCTTTAATTGTTACAGAGGACATTGGAGACCAAGAGCAAGGTGATTTGAAGAAACCATGCATTTACATGAGAACCAAGATTCAGCAGATCTTCTTGATTTGTCATCTATTACTGAAGGCAAGGCTCCTCACATTTAAATTAATGCACACAGATATATGTGTATTATGTTACACTTATATTATTATTTTCTTTACTTTGTTCTTATAAATTGCTCTTTATTATTGTTTCAGAAGAAGACTGCAATGAGCTCAAGCTTTTCTTGGAGCTCAGTGAAACATCTTCAGATGATGACAGTGACCAAGAAGAGCAAGTCTTTACGGATGACCAGCACAGTGAACATTTGGATTTTGAAGAAGATGATACACCTGAAGAAGAACATGGCAATGGAGACAGCTCTGCTCCGTTACTTGTAAAGCTATTAGCAATGATGCTTTTAACCTGGCAAGCAGTGTTCAACATTTCAGACAATGCCATCACTGCACTGCTGCTATGCCTCAGACAATTGATGTGGCTCATTGGAAATATTCTCAGTGTTGATGCAATTAGCAATTTTGCTGGTATGATTCCCAAGACTTTATATTCACTGAGAAAATATGCCATGCCATGCTCAAAATTGCTTAAATCACCTTTTTTTTCCCATTCTGACATTCAGTTTGGAGTTCAGGAGATTGTCTTGACCAGGACCACACCCCTAAATGCAGTGAAGCAACTGCCATGTGATTGGTTGATTAGATAATTGCATGAATGAGAAATTGAACAGGTGTTCCTAATAATCTTTTTGGTGAGTGTGTGTGCGTATATATATATATATATATATATATATATATATATATATATATTGCGCATAGTTCTCCCACTTAGAAATCATGGAGGGGTCTGAAATTGTCATCGTAGGTGCATGTCCACTGTGAGAGACAGACATAATCTAAAAAAAAAATCCAGAAATCACAATGTATGATTTTTTAACTATTTATTTGTATGATACAGCTGCAAATAAGTATTTGAACACCTGAGGAAATCAATGTTAATATTTGGTACAGTAGCCTTTGTTTGCAATTACAGAGGTCAAACGTTTCCTGTAGTTTTTCACCAGGTTTGCACACACTGTAGGAGGGATTTTAGCCCACTCCTCCTCACAGATCTTCTCTAGATCAGTCAGGTTTCTGGCCTGTTGCTGAGAAACACAGAGTTTGAGCTCCCTCCAAAGATTCTCTATTGGGTTTAGGTCTGGAGACTGGCTAGGCCACGCCAGAACCTTGATATGCTTCTTACAGAGCCACTCCTTGGTTATCCTGGCTGTGTGCTTCGGGTCATTGTCATGTTGGAAGACCCAGCCTCGACTCATCTTCAATGCTCTAACTGAGGGAAGGAGGTTGTTCCCCAAAATCTCGCAAAACATGGCCCCGGTCATCCTCTCCTTAATACAGTGCAGTCGCCCTGTCCCATGTGCAGAAAAACACCCAAACAGCAGGGTACAGCAGGGAGAGAAAACTAAATATAAAATTGCTTTTTTTTCAATTAAAAAAAGTGGTTTACTGAACAAATTGTCATTGTCCTTAAATTAATTCAATTATATCTAAAAGTTTCTTAAAGACATACAAATTATCTCTGCAAGACTATATAGGAAGCCCTTACTTGCACTTGCACAGTACGCAAACATAATCATTTATACACAGTGGCTGTCATTTTCATGACAGATTTATTTAAACATTACGTACATTACTCCAATACATTAAATAATCAAGACATCACTAACAGGTTCAGTAGACTATAATGAATATAAAGGCTAATATAGGTCATATATTTAGTGAAAAAGTAGATTTTTCTAGTGAACTAACAGCTGTGGACACTGAATGACTTCTAGTAAATACGATGCTGCGTGACATTGTTTACAAGCTGTTTTACTGACGTCTTTCCGCCGTTGAAACACTGATTGAGCGATTACACAACATGTGATATCTTTCAGTAAGTTGTAATGTATCCTCAACACACCTTCTGATGTTAATTCATGTTTATTCTTTGACTATAATGAGATGATTGCATTCACTCGCTCTGCGCTGCCGCTTGAACTGACGTGCCTTTACAGTGATCTGTCACGTCACATTAAAGAGCATCAAAATGGCATTTATCACTCGAATTTCATGATAAAATGGACTGAATACTTAATATGTTTGTGTAGGAATTTGGATTGAAGTGTGTTCTGTGCGTAAAACAAGCCAACTGTTAAAGATTGCCATCATACTGTTCGGTACACACGTGCACCACACCGGAAGTCCTGTACCGAAACGGTTCCGTACGAAATTACGAATATGTTTGCCGTTACACCCCTATTTAGTAAATGTTGAAATAAACATTAACTAAGATTAATAATTGTTTAAAGTATTAGTCATTCTAAGTTTATGTTAAATGAAGTAGTTAACTAATTAAACGTTATTGTAAAGCGTTACCCAAAGTTTTGAATCTTAGTGTTGTACATGGAATGATACTTTTCTTTACATTTTGTTTGTATTAATTCATGTGTTGTGTGTGTGTGAGGTACTGTGTGTTTGCTTCTGTGTGTGTACTGGTAATCCCTATGTTATTGGGACCAATTGACCCCAAAAGTATAGTAATACCAGTAAATTTTGACCTTGTGGGGACATTTTTTTAGGTCCCCATGAGGAAACAATCTTATAAATCATATAGAATAATGTTTTCTGAAAATGTAAAAAGGCAGAATGTTTTCTGTGATGGGCAGATTTACCATTGTATGAGGAAGATTGTGCATATAATCCTCATTGTCCTCCAGACGCTTTCTAAATGAATTTGTGTTTTTGTGAATTGTTTCTTGGGATTTTCTTGTGCATCAACAAAAAGGTTTGTGTATTTGTTTTACAGATTGTTTTGTCAATAAATGTAGAGGGTTTCAATTTGGATTTGTTTATTATAATAAATTGCAGCTGTATTATTAGAAAAATTGAATTACAAATGTATTTAATTATATAATAGTGTATTTGTAAATTACGTTAAATTTTACTTTAGTTCACATTAATTGCTTTCAATATATTGAGCAGTGCACTTTAACTATAGTTTGAAGATATTAGAAGCAATTATGAAAGTACATATAAAGTTGTATTAAAGTCCCACTTAAGTTGTTCCAAAAAATCACTCTTAATGGCAACTTATTACATTTTATTTCACCTTAATATGTGATACATTTGAAATCAAATACCCCTAATGTGCATTCAGTGCGCCAAAAACAATTCATTTAATTCCCACTTAAGTGTATTTTTAGCTGACATTAAAATATATTTTAGTTCACATTAATTGCTTGTCAGTACATTCAGAAGTACACTTTTACCATATTTTAAAGTACATATAAAAATATACTAAAGTCTCAACTAATTGCATTTTAACATGAACTTAAGCTGTGATACATTTGAAATTAATTACAAATCAAATGCACTTAAGCGGCGAAAATATTACATTTAATTCACACTTAAGTGTATATTTAGCTGACATTAAAGTATATTTTAGTTCACATTAATTGCTTTCAATATATTGAGCAGTGCACTTTAACTATATTTTGAAGACATTAGAAGCAATTATGAAAGTACATATAAAGTTGTATTAAAGTCCCACTTAAGTTGTGCCAAAAAATCACTCTTAATGGCAACTTATTACATTTTATTTCAACTTAATATGTGATACATTTGAAATCAATTACACTTAATGTGCATTCAGTGCGCCGAAAACATTGCATTTAATTCACACTTAAGTGTATACCTTTAAAAGTATATTATTTGTGCAATAAGTACACTTTAAAAAAGTACACTAAAGTGCATTTTTTTTTCACAAGGGAGTCCACAGAGGGGCTTAATTTATCCCTATATTCTTCAACCTCATTGAGGTTTCAGACCACCAGCTCCAGAAAAACCTATTATATTTATTTTCACTTTATTTAAGTTAATGGGTGTGGCAAAAGTGCTTCAATTACATATAGGCATAACACCGTAACTTTTTATTTTGTGTGTATTTTTTTTTACATAACATTGGTTATTGCTAATGACAATCAGAGTAATTAATCTACTCTGTTAGCCCGGACAAGTTGAATCTACTTAAAAAATTGGAGCAAACTGGTTGCCCTAAAAATTTAGTAATGTGAACTAAAAATGTTTTAGTTAAAAAAAATCAGAACCTAGATAAAACTCCCCCTGCTGCTACTCTGATTTGCATTTGTGTAGCTCACAGCATGTTCATTTACATGTTAAAGCCTCCCCTAGAATTAAGGGGAGGGGGGGTCATGGGGGGACAACAGCCAAGCAAGGCCCACGTCAATTTCCGACAATTTACGGCAGTTTTCGGTGTTGCCTGCAAATTGCCATGCACAGTCGTAAACCTGAAGTTTCACGGCAATCTACAGTGCCACATACTGCCGAAAATCCCACTTTTCATGCAGTGTTTGACGAGCAGAGTCAGTGGACATCACACCAACCGATCACTGGCTAAGGTAAGAGTCTCATTATATTACATTTATATCGTGTGGCTGCACATTTGTGTTGTTTATTGTTTAAAAGCTATTGTTAGCATTTCCAAACGGTGTTCAGTCACATAACTGGCGTTGAGAGTAAAACACTTTCAATTTTCCATCTGTTTTAAACCAAGAAAGATTAGCAATCCATAAAGTGTGAAAGGTTGTTTATGTGTTAATTTAGTAGCGTTACCGCCCTTATTTCAATCTCTTTTGAAACGATAAACTCGATTAACTATAGGCCTAAGTTATGCAGGAAAGTAGATGAGACTAAAATACGAACAGAATAAAATGCATATTCTGAGCGCATCTGCGTACATACCTGTACAGTATGCATATATTAATCTTTTAATAAATAAATAATATATTTTTGATGCCCTGAGGAAATTGTCATTGCACATTGAATCATGGGACAAGTTACATTGGATAACGTAAGTTGGTTGTGAAAGTTGGGTAGATCCAGATGAATGGACAGTTAAACCCCTAGATATCAATATGACGCAGCTAACGTTATATTACTATGACTTAACTTTACTTTAATTATAAAAAGATATAAATTTAGTTAAAACTACACGGCAGCCGAAAATATAACTGGCCTTTCCTGCTCAGCTTCCAGATCACAGTTGAGGTTTTGCATTGTCTCAGTAAAACATATGCTGACATTTTTAATGAATGTAATAGACCTATTTTTTATTTGTATTTATTTATTTATGTTTATTTTTTGTGATTTCAGGTCATGTGGAAAGACTGGAGATCTACAACAGATGAGCATTGCAATGCAGGTGTGGAATAGTGCACTGTTCTTCTCATTCAACAAATTATTTGATTACATCTTATCATGCAGCTGTTTTGTACTGAAGGGTCAAGGGTCAAGCCAAACATCACTTGTCTCTTCATCAGACACATATCCTTCAAGAATGATTTTATGTTCAATATTAAAATAAGAATGAATGATAATCAAGTTATAACAGTGTCCTACATTTGATAAATCAGTTCTCTATATTCAAGGAGTGATTTTGAATATTGTAGTGTTTTAGTTGCTCTGTGCTTTTGAATCCAGCTCTGATGTCTGTGTCAAGATGTGCTGACAGGCAAATGTCCTTGGTGTTTGAAGTGAGAAGAGCTCAGCATGTGTTAACTGTATGTCTTCCTAAAGCGACCCCCGGGGTCATCTATGTTACAGCTATGTGACTCTTTTGGGGACTCAAAATGTAACAGAAATGTACCTCTCTGATATACTTTTCTTTCTTTATAGAATAGAATAAAGTCACTTCTGTACTAAATGTAGTATCAGCATGTTTTGCAGATTCAGCTTTGTTGATAGTTAGTTAAGATGTCCCGACCTTGATGGAAACTGGTATTCTCTGGAGTATTGTGTGTGTGCGTTGTATGATTTGTGCAGATCCAGTATTGGAGATGGTCCTTTCGGCAGACGATTCTAGACTTGGAGGCATCTTTTCTATGACCTCCGAGGTCACTAGGGACTAATCTGGGCTTGGGCGACATCAAGTCTACGCATTTTTAGTGATATATGCTCCTATCTGTCTACGTGTGGAAAGTTGCTTACATTGCATGTTGTTAGAACCAATCAGAATCATTCCACATGGCAGTAATGACGTGTCTAGACCTTGAAAACAGTATAACTGTTCAGAAAATTGTATGTACGTTAGACGGAGGCGGGGAGACTGTTAGAGGGAGTGCGGCCTACGAACTCCTCTTGAGCTGGCTTCTGCTGATGAAACTGCAAACTATTCTTCAGTAAAATTTTCTTTAATTAATCTGACTCCTGACTCCTGGTCTTCATTTTTCACTACTGGTCCTGGGTCCTAAGCTGTTACCCCAACAGTTTATGGTGGAGATTTGGCGAGCAATCATTCCTTGGTACACCTCTGGCAAACAAGTAGATAAGGTAGTATATTTTTATTATTAGACTTGTCTGACTGGAAGAGACTGGGTTAGGGGAACGGGAGAGCTTTATTTCAATGGGAAATAGGGAATAATTATACTAAGGATTGTGTTTCGGCTACTCTGAGTAAGTCGAGAGCTTTTTGAGAAACACACGAGGGGTATAAGAAGTCGCTCCAGTAGGCCAATAATTTGGAAACGGGGTGCAACGTAGGCATGCTTAAAGGGGAGAGAGCTGATTAAGGGCTAAGGTAAGGATACCACTCCTAAAAGGGGCATGCAGCACTGGACAAAGGGGGCCAGTGCATCACCGCAAACCTTCTCCGTCTCTTCCAACTCAGATAGGGGATCCCCGAATTTAGGACAATAGACAGTTAGGGATTAAGTTATTAGTTAAACAAAATAAAAATAGATTCAGGGTTGTTTGCCAGGGATGCATCAGGAACGATCCCGAGTAAAATGTAAGGTATGACCCAAATTGGAATGGACCAGTAAGTGACTTTTTCGTATAAGTGTACTTTGCAGTTTCATCACGCAGAAGCCACAGCTGTGTTGGTTAAAGATCGCCGCCTCCATCTCTGCTGGTATAATTTCAGGTGAGTATGAACTTTGACTAAAAGGATGGCTAAAAATTTGAGTGACATGATCAGTCCAGATAAAGATTTTGAGACGAAAGACAGCAAACGCTGTAAGCAGCGTTGCTCTGAAGCCCTGACGTCAAAGAAATTTGAAAGAATTATCAAGTAAATGGGCAGCAAAGGTTTTAATTCTAATTTGAAAAGTTAATCAGAAACTTGACTGGCTAAAAGCTAAAAGACTGGAAATTTTTTTGATTCCTAACTATTTATGAGATCACTGAATCTCTGAAATCACTGAAACTTATGTAGGATTTGGTCTGTGTAGTCTGAGTAAAAGGACTTGAAGTTGTTTTTGGAAAAAAAAAAAAAGGAAAAAGCAGATATAGTCACGGACACGGAGGGATTTTAAACAGAGGTAGACAGATTGAAAATAAGGAAATAAGTAATAACTTCATATATTGACGTCTTAAGGAATTCCTTTTAAAGGAAAGATCCATGATCATTTTAAAATAAATTATGAGGTTAAAAATTAATGGCAGTAACTATATAATTAGAGACATAGAGGGTTTAAATGATAAAAATGTTAAAATGATTCGTGAAAAATTCTGATAAAGTTTATTTGACTGGATGTTGGTAAAAACACCCTGTAGGAGAATGGGTGTTAAAAGCTAAAAACCCTAGAAGCTGATGTTTTGGTTTCAAAAGATAAGCTCATGCAGAGCTGTAATAAAACAATTCGCTTATCTGAATCTGCCCCACCATGTCATTTCTGGTGCTGGGGCTAAAATTGGAAGAGTAACTCAGACTCAATTTGGATGTTTGAAGTTTAAATTTATTGTTTGGGCAAAAGACAAATATAAAATTATGGTTATTTGGAACCGTCAATTCTGGCAAAAGATAGAGTTAAAAGGAAAATGTCTGTCGCTTATTTGAAAACAATTTTAATTTCTAGCCAGGTCTTACGCTGAGATAGTGTGAAGTCTGATGTTTATTGGAAGATAAATGTGATCTCTAGCCAAGTCTTATGCTGTGTCAGAGTGACAAGTTAAAAGTTTATGAAAATGCAGTACCAGTACTGAATGCATAGAAGTCTCTCTCTATTTCAAAACCAGCTCAAGGCTGATATCTGAGCCTGTGCCACAGATGATAGAAGATATTGATGAGTAAAAGCACATGGCATCACTTGAAAATAATAAGACATGTTTTAGGGAAAACAGTGTTTAAAAAGGTATGAGATGAATTTCACATTGAAGTTAAAGTCTTAGAAGACTGTTAAAAAGGTTAGAGAGAGAGAGAGAGAGAGAGAGAGAGAGAGACTGCTTGTGGAAGCAGGGATGGTGCAATTTGTTATCGCCCTGCTAAAGCTGAAACAAAACAAAGAAATTATATCAGAACCAAAACAATCCAGCTGACTTTTGTAGAGACAAATTAATAATGAGCAGATGCAAAAACTGAGTTTAAATAATAATTTGAGTAAACACTAAAAGTAAAATTTGCGAATGAACAATTCATGTTTAATGTGTGTGTGGGTGTGACTGCTCTTTATGTTTTGTATGTGTTGTATGTGTTCCTAGAACTGTTCTGTTCTAATTGGGTGTCATTAAACTCTGGAATGGGTATTTGACCATTACAGATGGGTTAAGGTAAACGACAACCTTTAGAGAAACTGATCATTTTGAAGGAATCTGGGGAAAAGATGATCCAGAACACGGGACGAGCTTTAAATGGATTGTTATCCAGCTCTGTCTGTTATGACGACTTTTGTCATTTATGATGTTGATTTGAATTACTCTCTGGATTAGTTCAAGTGGAATTATAAAGTTAAAGATTGCCGTCCATCATGGGTTAAAAACCATTGTCTAAATTCAACTGAGGGCTTAAATTTAAATAATGTCAATTGATTAAAAATGGTAAGCGTAAATGTTATAGACTTGACGGCAGAGACAAAGTGACAAATTGGCTGAAGTCACTATCTAAATTATCCAGAGACCCCCTCAAAATTCTGAAAGGCCGGAGGGCGACCAAACAGATAACTTCTAAAAATGAAAAGTTTTATTTTTACTTTATTTTAATTTTTTATGATATTTTGATTTATATAGAGAACCACAATTAATGTTAAAGAAGAAGTGACTTTAAGTCTTTCTGTGTCACTGGGATTGAGATAAGAGGAATATAATATTTTGGTTTCTGCAGAGCAGTAGAGATAAGAAACCATAATGATCATGTTGTGTGGCATCTGCAGATTGATAGAACAATAATGAGAAATAGCCCAAAGATTAATGTTGTTAAATAGAATTTAGGAACACCCGTAAAGTTAAATGGAAAAACAGCTTTAAAGAAATTGATGATGACTTATAGTCCAAATTTAAAGTAATATGGGAAATTATGAAATCTGTAAGTTCTTGGTAAAGTTATGACACGTTTGGGTGTAAGTGGCAAGATAAGGCTAGTGAGGATTTGATGAAGTATCACTGCCAAGTGACATGAATTAAGAGGTTTAAGATTTTGGTCATTTGGTGCTTACACCTGAAGAGTTTTAATGAACAAGACATTGAGAATAAAAGAAAAATTAAAAAAGGGTACTTTAAAGAAAACCCTGATGAATGATTTATAATGTTTTAATAATAACATGGTGATTAATAATTTGGGATTTGGTATGATAAAGATGAGTGAACAAACTTATTGAATGGAATACGAATTGATAATTAAGTCATTTTGATGAAAAGGTTTTAACATTAACGATTTTCTTTTTATGGATAAGTCCATCAACAGTTATGTGGGCTATGAGGGGAGAACATGGGTCTGTTGGAAAAAGTAAATTTAGCAAAAGGGTTCTTGAGTAAAAATTAGGAACAAGTTTATGTTTTAAGTGGAAATAATGAGATGGATGATATGAATGTTTTATTTTATTTTCTATTCTTTTGAGGTGGGGCATGCTATATGAGACTGAATGCAATTGGATGGACTATTATGTTGTTTATTTTTATTTATTTACTTTTTATTTTTTATTTCAGGCCACTATTGACTTTTATACCTGAAAAGGTCTGTTTTGAAAAAGTAATTACAATCCTATTTTTAATTGGAAATTAGGAACCAGCCTAAATTGGTAGACCATTAATACCCCCACTTTGGCCTCAGGAGAAACTTAAAGGGTGGGTTCTAGAATCCACTGCCTCTCCAATATAATTGTATATATATATCTTAATTAAATTTATAATCAAAGACTTAGTCAATATTTATCTTTCTATATTATTATCATGAATTGAATTATCCTCCCTAGGTATGATTTTGTTTCTTCCTCTATATTTTCTAAAGTTTGTATTTGCTCTCTGAGTGGTGACTGAGGGTCTGTCCTAGGCGTGTGTGATGTCTCACGAGAACACTCGTATCAGGAAAACTGTGTGATCAGGAACTATTATTAACCTGTCTCCATGTTTTTACTCATTTGAAAGCAGACCCGGGGCTCTGCTGACTCTTGAATGCACTTTCCAAAAGGCTCCAGAAAATATCGGATCCTGTTTAGGGTCAAAGATCTCAAAGCGATGAGAGGTTGAGCACGATGTGGTTGTTCCCGATGACGGGTAAGACTTCCTACGGCCTGACGGGGGGCAACCCAAGCCAGGGAAATCACGATAAGTCATCTCGGACCCCCCCCGAGAAAAAAAAAAAAAAAAAAAAAAAAAAATGGAGGAGGGGGTTTTATGTGAGGTGTGTATGAGAGGTGAGGCAGATGTCTGTGAGGCCAGCAGCATCTCTGTTGGGGGGGGAAGCTGTGTTTCGTAGGGGCCAAGGTCAAGACTGGACACGGCAGCCCCTGCCCTAATATTGGCCCCTCTATACCGCTCACCAAATACCGCATAATTGAGAGCCAGGAAACACCTTAAAGATTGGCATTCAAGGGTCAGCTGAGATCATTCTGGTCACTTTAACCTTGCACATTTCAGTCATGTGTTCAGATTTTAGAGGGATCACACACCTCTAACTTGATGGGAATGCAGCAACAGAGATTGCTCATTTAGCCCGGCTTCCAGAGATTAAATATGGATTTGTCTTTCATTTTATTTTATTTTATTTTATTTTATATTTCCTTTTACTGAAACCCTCAAGAATTGTATGAAAACTATTGTACTATATTGTCTGTTCCCCTCTCAATGAGAGAAAGCACGTTATCAGTTTGTTGATCAGGAGTTTTGAGAAAAGAAGAACATTGGGGCCCTGTTTGTGAGTGGAAGGGGTAAAGAGCCTCAAAACGGGGACTGGTCTTTTTAGTGGCCAGCATGTCCGTGATGAGGTGAAGAGACAATTGTGACCCTAAAGGGAAACATGCGTCACCACTTGACCTTCCGTAGTGACCTCACTTGTAGACCAGACGTGGCGGTATGGGACCCCCACATATGGTCTAAAAGGGGGGAATGAAGGGTCAAGGGTCAAGCCAAACATCACTTGTCTCTTCATCAGACACATATCCTTCAAGAATGATTTTATGTTCAATATTAAAATAAGAATGAATGATAATCAAGTTATAACAGTGTCCTACATTTGATAAATCAGTTCTCTATATTCAAGGATTGATTTTGAATATTGTAGTGTTTTAGTTGCTCTGTGCTTTTGAATCCAGCTCTGATGTCTGTGTCAAGATGTGCTGACAGGCAAATGTCCTTGGTGTTTGAAGTGAGAAGAGCTCTGCATGTGTTAACTGTATGTCTTCCTAAAGCGACCCCCGGGGTCATCTATGTTACAGCTATGTGACTCTTTTGGGGACTCAAAATGTAACAGAAATGTACCTCTCTGATATACTTTTCTTTCTTTATAGAATAGAATAAAGTCACTTCTGTACTAAATGTAGTATCAGCATGTTTTGCAGATTCAGCTTTGTTGATAGTTAGTTAAGATGTCCCGACCTTGATGGAAATTGGTATTCTCTGGAGTATTGTGTGTGTGCGTTGTATGATTTGTGCAGATCCAGTATTGGAGATGGTCCTTTCGGCAGACGATTCTAGACTTGGAGGCGTCTTTTCTATGACCTCCGAGGTCACTAGGGACTAATCTGGGCCTGGGCGACATCAAGTCTACGCATTTTTAGTGATATATGCTCCTATCTGTCTACGTGTGGAAAGTTGCTTACATTGCATGTTGTTAGAACCAATCAGAATCATTCCACATGGCAGTAATGACGTGTCTAGACCTTGAAAACAGTATAACTGTTCAGAAAATTGTATGTACGTTAGACGGAGGCGGGGAGACTGTTAGAGGGAGTGCGGCCTACGAACTCCTCTCGAGGTGGCTTCTGCTGATGAAACTGCAAACTATTCTTCAGTAAAATTTTCTTTAATTAATCTGACTCCTGACTCCTGGTCTTCATTTTTCACTACTGGTCCTGGGTCCTAAGCTGTTACCCCAACAGTAAAGTATTTATGTTGTAATTGTAACTAGAATAATTCAGAAACATGGATTTTCCTATCACTGCTATCCTGACACATCTCTACTCTTCATTCCAGGTGGATGATCAGCCAGTAGCTGCTCACGTCTCAGCCTGCTTGATAGAAATTTCCGACCTTCATCTGGATGACCTTTACCTTCAACTTAACCTTGCCAAGACGGAAGTGCTCATGGTTTCAGCCAGCCCATCCTTTGTGTTATAATTGGTCAGTTAAACTTCACAGACCACATTGCTAGAACTGCTCGATCTTACAGATTTACCTTGTTACAGCATTGGGATGATCAGGCCATTCCTATCGGAACATGCTACACAACTCATCCAAAGTCTTGTTCCAGATTGGACTATTGTAATGTTCTCTTGGTCACTGGCATCAAAGTCAAGGCACTGATGTTTGCTTACAGAACAACTGGCTCTGCACCCCACACCTAAACTCACTGCTTCAGATTTATACACCCTCCAGAAAGCTTGCATTCTGAACGTGAATGGTGCATTGTGGTGCCATCCCAAAGAGGCACAAAATCACTTTCACAGACCTTTACCTGGACTGTTCCATGCTGGTGGAATAACCTGACTAACTCCCACAATTTTCAATAGACTGCTAAAGATGCATCTTTTTGTGAACACTTGACTCATTAAAACTAGCTCTTTTCTGTTTAACAAAAGAAAAGAAAAAAACCTGTGCTAGACTAAAAAGAAATTGTCACTGCACTTATTGCTGCTTCCATACTCTTTGTAAGCTGCTTTGGATAAAATGTAATTGTACATGTATAAAATAATAACTGCAAAGTTACAAAATAAAGATATACAGATAAATATTGTCTTTTAATGTAGATATTTTTTGCTTATTCTAAATGAAATACTAAGCTTGTATTTCCTATAATTCAATTAACTTGACTTATAATGTGTTATGTAAAATGACTAATACTGTAAATGTGCAGGTTCCTTTGATCAAATGTATTCTGTACTATATTTTGTAAATTTAACAGAAATTGGCTGTAAAGGTTGCTATTTTTTATGTATATAAGTAGGCCTTAATTTAGAGGTTGAAGTTGTGAGTGGTTCTGTAAAAATAAAGATTAATACTAATATTAATATAGATTAATAAAAATATGCAAACATCTGTTTTTGAATGTATGTGCTTACTGCCTTTTTATAAATTATATCTTAGTTATTGTACATGGAAAACCTATATTTTAAAAGTAAATTACTTTAGATGGACAGAGCAGGTTTATAAAATAACTCATAAAAACCTTAAATTTGCAGAGATTAACTTGAAAATGTTTTGATTTATGTGTAATTTTACATAATTTATCCGTTTTTACACAGTTTAATAAATGATTATTAACAGCAATATACTGTAATTTGATTAATTTTGACTGTAAAATATTGTTTGTATTTTTACGGTTTATTGCATGTAATTTTGTGAAAAGGTTTTTTACTGTAATTTGACGGAATCCGTCTGGAAACTTTGCTGCCAGAGATTTACCGTTTTTTTACGGGATTTTTTTTTATAGTGCAGTGTCTTCATTTAACTCTAAGGATTTTGATTCGTACGAAGAAAAAGACACACCATGAATTAACAGTAATGAACTGTAAATTAAGTTTATAGATCTGTAAAAAAACAACAACAACAACAACACAAAAAAACGTCTCGGTTACGTATGGTAACCCTCGTTCCCTGAAGGAGGGAACGGAGACGTACGTCGGACGTACCGGCGAATTGGGATTACTTCAGGGAGCCCCTATCAGCTTCGAGATATAGAGAACAGGCCAATGGGCCATTGGCGTGCGAGATTTGCATCTCGCGCTCCGCCCCGCGGGTATAAACAGGAAGCGAGAGCGAATGCACGCTGTTTTTCACTGAGGAGCCGAACTTAGTGACTCGGCCCTGCAGTGATGGTACAGCAACTGTGGCAACGGGACGTACGTCTCCATTCCTTCTTTCAGGGAACGAGGATTACCATACGTAACCGAGACGTTCCCTTTTAGTGGGTCATGTTCGATGTACGCTGGACGTACCGACGAATTGGGATCCTTTTGGAAAACGCCATAGTTACTACCACTTCCAGCGCCCAGCGATGAGCCCCTCAGACCCCGATCTAATGCGGGTGGGGAAATTCACGCAGGGAGAGTCAAAGCTGCTGTTCCGCAAGACCCACTCAGCTGACTGTATTGGAAAACGCTGGGAAAGCGTGCCTGTGAAGGCCGCTGCGGAAGCCACATCATGCCCAGAGGGAGTTACCATGTGGAGAATACACGTATGGGCTGGCCGTGTGCAGCACAACATACGGAAGTCCCAGGGGTGACCCCGGCCAATTAGAGGAGGGGGACAACACCTTCCTGAGACGGCAGAGGAGCCTCTGCTGAGGGAAAGACACGGGATTGCCGTAGGGAGCCGTACCGTGGAAGAATACACATATGGGACCGCCGGGGGGGTCACAACATATGGAACCCAGCCTAACACAAGTTCCACCAATGCATACGAGTGTTAGACCTGGCGTCGAACGCTCCGCCACGTCCGACTGCCATGTATTGCGGAGGACTCAACAGGGTTCGCCGTTCTGGGGAACTCGACTGGAGCAGATAAGCGCACGTATCCGTCTACCCATAGGGGAGGGAATGCAGCAGCAAGCCGACACTGGAACAGGCACTTCGGTGTTACTGACTATGGGAAGTGAGCACACAGGAAGATACCGGCTCTACACGGAGGCTATAGAATCTAGCGAACGTGTTAGGTGTCGCCCAGCCCGCAGCTCTACAGATAACTGTCAGCGAGGCGCCACGAGCCAGCGCCCAGTAAGAAGCAACACCCCTAGTGGAGTGGGCTCTTAACCCGAGTGGGAAGGGCACGTCTTGGGACTCATAAGCCAAGACGATGGCATCCACTATCCAGTGGGCCATCCTCTGCTTGGAGACAGCCTTTCCCTTCCGCTGTCCTCCGTAACAGACGAAGAGCTGCTCTGAGGTCCTGAAGCTTTGCGTTCTGTCCACGTAAGTCCGGAGAGCACGGACGGGACAGAGAAAAGCTAGGGCTGGGGCTGCCTCCTCCGAAGGCAGCGCTTGCAGGCTCACCACCTGGTCCCGGAAGGGAGTAGTGGGAACCTTGGGCACATATCCAGGCCGGGGTCTCATGATCACATGAGAGTTACCAGGCCCGCATTCCAGGCACGATTCGTCGACCGAAAATGCCTGCAGGTCCCCTACCCTGTTGATGGAGGCCAACGCAGTCAGGAGTATTGTCTTTAACGACAAGATTTTCAACTCAGCTGACTGCAAAGGCTCAAAGGGCGCTCTCTGTAGTACAGTTAGCACCAGAGTTAAGTCCCAAAGGGGATAGAGGGAGGGCGAGGCGGATTTAGTCTCCTCACCCCCCTCAGGAACCTGACGATCAGATCATGCTCACCTAGAGATTTTCCATCTACTAGCTCATGATTAGCGGCGATAGCGGCAACATAGACTTTATGGGTGGAGGGAGACAGCCTTCGCTCCAACCCATCTTGTAGAAAGGAAAGCACAGACCTGATCGAACAACTTCGGGGGTCTTCTCAGCGAGAAGAGCACCAATCGACGAACAGGTTCCACTTCAACGCATAGAGGCGCCTCGTAGAGGGGGCTCTAGCGGAAGTGATGGTGTCAACTACCGCTTATGGTAGGTCACCTAGAACCTCCGCGTCCCATCAGGGACCAGACATGGAGTTTCCAGAGGTCCGGACGCGGGTGCCACATGGTGCCCCGTCTCTGAGTCAGGAGGTCCTTCCTCAGAGGAATGGGCCAAGGAGGTGCTGTCGCGAGGAGCACTAGTTCCGGGAACCATGTCCGGTTGGGCCAATATAGAGCGACCAACAGGACTTGCTCAGCGTGTTGCCTCCGATCATTCGAATATTGCACTTTAATAATTATTTAATCAACATCATCCTCAATAAAGGTTTATTTTTCTCCATTAGGTCACCTAATGGGGTTTTGGTTTCCTTGCCACTGTTGCCTCTGGCTTAGCGTGCTCAGTTGGGGACGCTAATTTTTTCAACTAAACATCGAAATAAATCTAATTAATAAACTAAATTAACCATTTAAACTAAATTACTGATCGAATTATTGATCTAAAGCCCACACTGTCACTGTATGATAATTGAAATGAACTGATGACATCAGCGTTTTTTCCAGAATGGCTATACAGCTGAATAAAATTATGCTGCATTATTTTCCTGTTTAACACTGTAAAGCTGCTTTGAAACAATCTACATTGTTAAAAGCGCTATATAAATAAAGTTGACTTGACTTGACTCGTCCTCCCTGACCTTGCACAGTGTCTGTCTGTGCAAGAAGGCTCACTGGGGGGACGCATATTTGCGTAGGCCCCGGGGCCAGCTGTGTGCCAGAGCATCCAAGCCGAAGGTCCCCTCGGTCAGGAAGTAAAACCACTGGCAATGGGTAGTGTCCGGGGCGGCAAAAAGGTCTACCTGTGCGGACCGGAAGCGACTCCATATCAGCTGGACCACCTGGGGATGGAGTCTCCACTCTCCCGGGAGCACTGGCTATCGTGAGAGCTCGTCGGCTGCACGATTGAGCAGGCCCGGAATTTGAATGGCACGAAGCGGCTGAGTGCAAGACGAACTGCTAACATCTCGAGGCAATTGATATGCCATTGCAGTTGAGGCCCCGTCCACAGACCCGAAACTGCAAGCCCGTTGTACGTGGCACCCCAGCCGGTGGATGAGGCATCCTTGGAGACAACAGAATGCCTGGACACTTGTTCTAGGGGAATTCCCGCCCGTAGAAACGAAGGTTTGGCGGCACCTCGGAGTCACTTGGACGCGGAGGGACCGCTGCACCACACCCATCTCAGGACTCGGTCGTGTAGCCAGCGTTGAAGTGGTCTCATATGAAGCAATCCCAACGGCATTACAGCGGCTGCGGATGCCATATGCCCCAGGAGCCTCTGAAAGTGTTCAGTGGTACCGCTGTCCTGCCTCTGAACGAATTCAGGCAGTTCAACACTGTGAGGCGCGCTGTCATGGCGACCGAGTCTATCTCCATACCGAGAAAAGAGATCCTCTGTGTGGGACAGAGTTTGGTCTTCTCCCAGTTGACCCGAAGTCCCAACTGGCTGAGGTGACTGAGCACCTTGTCCCTGTGTTCGCACAACTGCTCTCGCGACTGGGCAAGGATCAGCCAGTCGTCGAGGTAGTTGAGAATGCGAACACCATGCTCTCTCATGGGAGCAATGGCCGCCTCCGCAACCTTCGTAAAGACGCGGGCCGACAGGGACAGGCCGAAGGGCAAGAAGCGGTACTGACATGTCCGTCCCTCGAACGCGAAGCGCAGAAAGGGCCGGTGTCGAGGGGAATCGAGACATGAAAGTACGCGTCCTTCAGGTCGATCGCTGCAAACCAATCTTGGGGACGGACGCACCTGAAGATGCGCTTCTGCGTTAGCATTCTGAACGGCAGCCTGTGAAGGGACCGGTTCAGGAATCGCAGGTCCAAGATTGGCCGCAACCCGCCGCCTTTCTTGGGTACAATGAAGTACGGGTTGTAGAACCCGGACCTCATATCGGCAGGAGGGACCGGCTCCATCGCGTCCTTCGCCAGTAGGACTGCGATCTCCGCCCGGAGCACGGGGGCGTTCTCCTTCGCTACTGTCATGAAGTGAACGCCCCCAAACTTAGGGGGACGTCCGGGGATCTGAATCGCATAGCCGAGTCTGATGGTACGGCACCGAGACGGGCTGGGAAGCGCTAGCCAGGCTCCCAGACACAGAGCAATGGGATTAACCACAGACGTACCCGCAGCGGGGCAGCGACGCGGAATGCAGGGATCCGACTCGGACGGCATGGGAGCGGCCCGAAGTGGGATCTGAGTGTGCTGTGCAACACTTACCTGCGTCCGCGGAGGGGGTGTGCGAGTGTGGGGAGGCCGCTTGAGTGCGTTCCCACAGCCGGCGCCCCCTGCTGGCGATGGGAGAGGCGTCTGAGGGTGGCGAGGCATGGGAGTGTCGACCACCGCCAAGCGTGTTCCCCAAATGAAGGAGGGGCTGAGCGTGGCAAGGCTTTGTGGCGTTGCGCAAGGTCTGCCTCACCTCCTTCCTCAGCGGGGAACAAGAGTGGGGAGGCATAGCGTTGTCCACGCACCGCTGAGAAGAGGGGAATGAGAGTGGCGAGGCTTTGTAGCGTCACACACACTGCCATTCTCGCCCTCTTTGTGGGGAGGGGAATGAAAGCGGCGAGGCTTTGAAGCGTCACACGCTGCCATTCCTGAACTCCCGAGACCCAGAGGTATTGGAACTGCTTTTTTTTTTCTTTTTTTTTTTGGGTACCACTGGCTGTTTTTAACATCAGTGGCGGAACAGAATTACTAATGGTTTTCCACCCGGCCCTCCTCCGGAGAAGAACAGTTCCAGACCGAATCCGGGTAAATGGTGTTTCTGGACCAGGGTGGACATCGTCTAGCCAAGGGCCAGTGCTGTGCGCAGCTCAACCTCGGCTCAGAACTACCCTCGTGCACTAAGCAGGGCGGTGGTGGCCTGCCATTGGCACTGCCACCCCACCGATGAGGGTAGTGAGAGAGAGGAAAACTTTATACAGATTATGGCCCTATTGGTGTTCCATATTTTGGCACCAATAGTTCCACAATGCCAAAGCCTCCAATGCACATCCGAGAAAAGGCAAGGGGCAGGAAGGCAATTTATGCTTTGCACTATGCCTCAGCCACCCGGGAAAGCATGGCTGTCAAGTATGAATCTGATTCAGCACGAGCGCCCACTATTACGGTGGGAATCTCAGCATCATCTTCATTTTCAACACATAACAGCCCTCTCTCCGATGCAGCGATTGACATCTGTCCTCTGCTAGAGCCCCAAATGAAACGCTAGGTCCCCTTTTAAGGACCAGCAATCCCATCTGTAAGCTACCAGCAGACATGTGAGATAGTGAGTGTGGCCGTGAGACGGCACACAGCGCGCTGAACACTTAAGCCCTTATGAAAAAGGCAAGACGAACAATGCGCCGACGTGGCTATGCTCTCATGAGAGAGCATAGACCACCCACAAACACAGTCTCAACATGCTTGCGACGCGATAGAGGAGTGAGGGGCCCACAGAGGTGTACGCGGCGGGGAAGCCTCACTGTAATACTCAGGTCACCCAGGCTTATCAGCTAAAATAGTCCCCCCTCTGGTTCACCAGAAAAGAGACTAGATCGGGTTATAAGCGAAGGGGCTCAACCCCGTTTGAGGCATCATAGTCTCGACCGCGCATCGGAGGCGCAGAGTGACGCGCGCTGAGTTGCCATGGCAACCCGCGCCGTCACCCGGCAGCTAGACGGCACACGGCGCGCTGAACACTCAAACCCTCACGCGGAAGGTGAGATGACCAGCGCGTCGACGTGATCCCATTCCCCTGAGAGAACACGGATCACCCACGAACACAGTCTCAACATGTTTATGCGAGAGGGATCGTGGCCGTCAGGACAGGAAACAACCGCATCCAGAAACGCACGAGTGGAATGACGTCTTGAAAAAGACGCAGTGTCATACCCGTGTTGCTCTTTTATGAGGAAACGCTCTTTCAACAGTGCTGAAGCACCCAGGGGAAGACCGCGGCAACACACAGGCGGTAAGTGCAGTCCTGTGTTTGCACTCACTGAAACAAACGCCCTCACCAAACCGACAGTTGCTGTGAGAACAGCAGTTTGTTATGCTGATGCAGCGGTGAGCACGCGGTCGTGCTGATTGTGCCTTTTCGCCAACACGAGCGTCCTTCTCGTTCTCTGGAGCATCTCTCTTGCAGATAGGCTCTCTTTTAGAAAAGCAGTCTTGCTTCATCAACGCCGTTCGGCTCCGAAGTGAATGACAGCGTGCATTCTCTCTCGCTTCCTGTTTATAACCGCGGCGCGGGGCGGAGCGCGAGATGCAAATCTCGCACGCCAATGGCCCATTGGCTTGTTCTCTATATCTCGAAGCTGATAGGGGCTCCCTGAAGTGATTCCAATTCGTGGGTACGTCCTACTGAAAGGGAACACATAATTTGTCTGGCAGCAGAGTTCCCAGAGAATAGCTGTTGAAAACCAGAAAAGTGGTATCGAATTCCAGAAAATACAGTAATTTACTGTTAAACCTAACAGTCAAATTTACTAAATGAAATGATCATTAAACTATTAGTGAAAGTTCATTGTGGTTAGAAAATAGTTGAACTCAATAGAGAATCAATGTTGAAATGAAGTGTTTTTTGTTGAATATGAGGAAGATCTGTAAGTGTTTAATGTTCTATTGGGATTTAAAGGGTTGTGCAGAAGAGTAGAGCAATGGTTTAGGTTGAGAACGGACCCAAACATCTTGATATTATGCGACATGTTGCTTTATTTAAAGGCGGTAACTGTGTATTCGCCAATGCAGTGATGTCTATAGTGCATTAGTTCATGCATATGTGCTATTGTTAATGGTTAATGCCAAAAGGTTTGATTTAAGTTGATGTATTTAGGTTTAATTATTTCACTTTATTCAGTTGAGATTTAGATGCACAAAGTATTTGAGCAGTGGTTAGTTTAATTTATTTTGACAAATATTGACTCAAATTAATTAAGTTGACAGTAATAATATACTCACATTACTAACACATAAGTATTACTTTTTGAGCTTTAATGGTTTGTGGTAATTTACAGTCAAATTACTGTTAAACATTTTGCTATATTTTCATATATTTACTCCTGCCCTCTCTTCTTCAAGTCTATAGGGAGAAGGGTTGATCCATGAAAGTCCCAAGCGCAAGAGAATGATCTGATATAAATATGTGAGATTACTGGTAGAATAATGTCATTCTGGCAGCTTTGGAGAAGGTAGAGTATAAACCATGTGTTTTCTCTGTTTCTTATTTAATGAATTTACAGCAAAGACTAAACAATTATATTATTATAATATTATTGTCAAAGAACATTTAAGACTGTTTTTGCATGTGAATGGGAATTAAATCATTATTTGAACATTCTGTTATTGTGTGCATTTTTATTACAGTTTATCACAGGTCACAAAAAAACAGATAACAGCTATGATGAGCTCCATGAAGTCAGATTCCTCTTCAAATGAGACCTTTGTTCGTCCTGCAACATTTTTCATTAGTGATTTTTCTAATATTCCACATGCAAAATATTACTATGTGTTCTTGTCTTTGGTGTATGTTGTGACTGTTTTGGGGAATTCATTTATCATGTGCATCATTTATTTGGCTCGCAGACTTCACACAGCCAAATACATTGCTGTTTTCCATCTGGCCCTTTCTGATCTGTGTGGAAGCTCGGCTTTGATTCCAAAAATTATAGAAATGTTTTTATTTGACCACAAGGACATTTCATATGAAGCATGCTTAACAAATATGTTTTTTGTATATCATTTCATGAATCTGCAGTCTCTGACACTACTTGCTATGGCTTATGACAGACTGGTCGCTATTTGCTTTCCTCTACAGTATCATGCCATTGTAACCAAAACAGCCATGTTTCTGATCATAGGTGTTATGTGGATTGTGTCTGTAACATTTTTTTCTGTACTTGTAGGTTTAGTGAATAGAATCTCTTTCTGTAGGTCTAATGTACTTAATAGTTATTTTTGTGATTATGCCCCAATCTGTAGACTAGCTTGTAATGATAATACGATAAATATTCTGATGGGTAAAATTTCCTATGGTCTCCTGATTTGCACACCGCTGATACTGATCGTCATCTCATATTTCTGCATTTCTTTGGCTCTGCTTAAGATTGCTCATGGTTCTGAGCGGATCAAAGCCATAAAAACCTGCACTTCACATCTCATATTGGTGGCAATTTTTTATCTCCCCGTTTTAAGCAATAACATCGCAGCTGTAACAACACCTTTGCATCCAAATGTTCAAATAATTAATAATTCCCTGACACAGGCGATACCACCTATGCTGAATCCCATCATATACACTCTAAAGACAGAGGAGGTCATGCAATCCATAAAAGAACTGTACAAACGAAGTAGGGTGAACATTAAAGAGAGAGGAAATGCAGTAGGATAAATAAAAAAGAATTACATGATCTGATTAGTGTGTGACTAAGAAACAATGTACATTTTGCCTTCCACAATATTGGTGTTTGTTGACTTTCATTACCTGCCTGAAAGAAAAATTTACTTGTACATTGACTACAAATATTTGACTAGTTTCATCAGCTGTGATTTTTTAATAAATATCTAGAGTTGATTGATTCTGTATGTGATGTTGTAAGTAACAGAAATTGTGTCATAAACAGGCCAAATATGTTTAAATCCTCTGGGCTGAAACCTAGTAAAGTTGCTTTGTGATTGCTTCCTTTATTCGAAACAATGTAAAACTATTTTCTAGTCTAAAAATAAATATTCACAATTGTATTTAATTGTTATTATTGCAATTAAAAAAATCAGTTGTTAAATGTTACATTAACATTAATTTAACATTAAGTCAAATGAAAATGTTTATCATGTTTATCTTTATGAACAGACATTTTCACCCACCTGAAAATATTTAATTTAATAATTGTGACCTTCAGACAGTTTGTGAATTAAATAGTGACAGGTTATCATATTTTTTTCTTGAGATCCCTGACCATGTCATATAGGCCCTGTGTATTTATCAAAAGTAATGCAGTAAATAACTACAAGCAATCACAAAAGCCCATCATACAGTCCACAGTATAATGCAAAATAGCAGCGTTCTGCCCACTGTCACAGACACGTCAGGTTCCACCCTCCACCAATCACAGCGCACTCCTTCCCCAGAGTACTGATCACCATCACCTGCACCTCATCACCACACTCATCACCAGCACTACAAGACTCACAACCACACAGCACTCCACGTCTGGTCTCGTTCGCATATACTTCAGGCTATGCTTACCTCAAGGACTCTACTACTGATACTTACCTGTCTCCAGCGTGTCTCCTTCCTTCCGTGTTCCTTGTCTGCTGTGTGGGTGTGTTCCTGTCCGTCCCTCAGTACTCCAGCGATCTACAGTCTCCAACGATCTCCAGTCTCCAGCGACCTCCAGGCTCCAGCGTCCTTCCATCTACAAAACAAAAGACAGTAACTCTCTCTCTCTCGTATCACCTTCTAATCTACCAACAACCGGTTTACTCACCTGCTCCACAACACCTGCTCTACTGTGGTCTAATAAACTACCCTTACCTGTTAACATCTGTGTCTGCCTCCTGTGTACTTGCAACAGAAGACCGGACCATACCGAAGACCCAGTATGAGCCAACCGGATCCATTCCAGGAATTGGTAGATGCGCTTTGGCGTACATTTCCTCCACAACCCACTCCAGTTACTGTTCATTCACCTGCACCAGCGAACACTAACCCATCTGTCAACAACCCTCCTTCACTACCTCCGTATGCTAGTCCCATGGCCAAACCGGCGCCCTACTCAGGATCGGCGGAGAATTGCAGCGGCTTCCTGCTGCAATGCACACTGGTCCTGGAGATGCAGCCGCACTTGTACCTGAGCGACACTTCCAAGATCGCCTTCATTATCTCTCAGCTCAGCGGCAAAGCATTAATGTGGGCCAATTCCATCTGGTCACAACAGGGTGCGGTAACGCAATCATACGCAGCGTTTTTTTCCCACTTCCCGGAAGTGTTTGGAAAACCGATCACTGATTCTTCAGCTGGTAAGAAACTTTATAATTTAAAATAGGGATCCATGTCTATTTACGATTATGCTTTGCAATTCAGAACGCTTGCAGCAGTCAGCGGATGGAATGAACAGGCGCTGATAACAACATTTCGGCAAGGATTGGAACCTCGGGTACGGCTGCATCTCGCTGCATGCGAGGACTCCATCGGCCTTGAGAAGTTCATCCAGCATTCCATTCGCTGCGCCACTCGCATGCAGGCGTGCATCCAAGAGCACCAGGACCAGTATCCCTTCAATGTGCCCTTCCGCCGATCCGAACCCGTCAGCACCCCAGAACCAGCCCACGAACCCATGGAGTTAGAGAACTCCCGACTAACCCCTGAAGAACGCCGCCTTCGGCTGACCCAACGTCTCTGCCTGTATTGTGGTGAGCCTGGGCATGTCATAGCTGCATGCCCCACACGACCTCCGCGACCCATGGTGAGTGCCATTATTCCTGCTGATCATAAAATGAAACCACTCACCAATGTCGTCACCCTTACTGCCGCTACTGTCTCCCTTTCAGTGGTCGCGCTCCTCGACTCGGGGTCAGCCGGCAACTTCCTCTCCGGTGCCATCTGCCGCCAGTTACGCCTCAAGACCACTCCTTCTCCGACCACCTACAGGATCAGCTCAATAACCGGAAGACCCCTCAGTCGCAAGCACGTCCGTACCGTGGCTGGACCAGTCACTCTCCAAGTAGGGCTTTTACACCGGGAAGAGGCTCACATGCTGGTTCTGGAGGATTCGACTGCTGACGTGGTTCTGGGGCGCCCCTGGTTGGAGCAGCACAACCCTACCATCTCCTGGAAGACGGGCAAAATCCTGAAGTGGGGCGACACTTGCTTCTCTCAATGTCTAACTGAATTTCCTCTTCCATCCTCGTCTCTGCCTGATCTGACTCTCTGTGCCACATCCATCGAAAGTCCAGTTGAACAACGCTCTGTCGATGTCCCCAAGTGTTACGCCCCCTTCAGCGATGTCTTCTGCCCGCAACGGGCTTCCAAGCTGCCTCCACACCGGCCATGGGACTGTGCCATCGACCTGCTTCCGGGTGAACCAGTACCAAGGGGTAAGATATACCCACTATCCATCCCGGAGGAGAAGGCCATGGAGGAATACATCCAGGAAGCCCTCGCCCAAGGTTGCATCAGGCCGTCTACTTCCCCTGCTGTATCCAGCTTCTTCTTTGTGGCAAAAAAGGACGGAGGCTTGCGGCCATGCATCGATTATCGTTCCCTCAACAAAATCACTGTTAAGTTCCGGTATCCCCTTCCTCTCGTCCCAGCAGCCCTCGAACATCTCCGTGGTGCCACTGTGTTCACCAAGTTGGACCTCCGCAGCGCGTACAATCTCATCCGTATACGTGAGGGGGACGAGTGGAAGACTGCCTTTATTACCCCTACTGGACACTATGAATACCTCGTCATGCCGTATGGATTGGTAAACGCCCCCTCCGTATTCCAGGATTTCATCCATGAGGTGCTCCGGGAGTTTCTCCATCGATTCGTCCTAGTCTACATCGACGACATCCTCATCTACTCCCGGAGCCAGGCCGAACATCGCCAACACGTTGCGGAGGTCCTCAACCATCTACGTCAGTTCCATCTGTTCCTCAAGGCCGAAAAGTGTTCTTTCCACCAAGCATCCGTTTCCTTCCTGGGATACCACATAGATCACAGTGGCATCCGGATGGACGAGAGGAAGGTGGAGTCCATCACAACCTGGCCAGAACCCACTACCATAAAAGAACTCCAACGCTTCCTAGGTTTCTCCAATTTCTACAGACGATTCATCAAAGGTTACAGCTCTATCACTCATCCACTCACCAGTATGTTACGCAATAAGCCCAAGTCTCTGTCCTGGACACCGGCAGCCACCAACGCCTTCAGCCAACTCAAGAAAGCCTTCACCACCGCTCCCCTACTAGTCCATCCAGACCCGGAAAGGCCCTTCGTCGTGGAGGTGGATGCTTCCACAACCGGAGTGGGAGCGGTGTTAACGCAGCAGCAGGGGACGCCCAGTAGACTCCATCCATGCGCCTTCTTCTCCCGCAAGCTCAGCCCGGCGGAAGTCAACTACTCCATCGGTGACAGGGAACTCCTTGCAGTCAAGCTTGCCTTGGAAGAGTGGAGGCATTGGTTGGAGGGAGCCAAACATGCGTTCCTGGTGCTAACAGATCACAAAAACCTTGAGTATCTTCGATCAGCCAAGAGACTAAACCCCAGACAAGCCCGTTGGGCTATGTTTTTCTCCCGTTTAAATTAAACCATCTCCTATCGTCCAGGTACCAAGAATCTTAAAGCTGATGCTCTCTCCCGTCTGCATGCTCCTGACGAACAGGGATGTGAAACCATCCCCTCCTCCAATGCCTCCACGAACCCTCCGCCGGGCTGTCCACCTGGCTTGCTGTACCTCACTCGGACACGACGCACTCCCACCATTCACTCGGCTCACACATCACTTGGTACTGGTCACCCGGGGGTCAATGAAACCCTCTCGTTGCTAAAAGAACGCTTCTGGTGGCCAGGGATGGCTAAGGATGTCAGAAGGTACGTGCTGGGCTGTAGGGAGTGTGCCATTTCCAAGTCTCTGCATCATCTTCCAGCTGGTAAACTCCTTCCTCTGCCCGTTCCAGAATGCCCATGGTCACACCTAGGAGTAGATTTCATCACTGACCTGCCGGTCTCAGACGGTAATACCACCATTCTAGTAGTGGTAGATCGTTTCTCTAAATCTTGTCGTCTGATCCCACTCCCAGGTCTGCCTACTGCCATGGAAACAGCTGAGACACTCTTCAACCAAGTTTTTAGATACTTCGGAGTACCAGAGGACATTGTATCAGACAGAGGTCCCCAGTTCATATCCAGAGTATGGAGATCGTTCTTCTCACTCCTAGGTGTGGCCGTTAGCCTGACGTCGGGGTATCATCCACAGTCAAACGGGCAGACGGAAAGGAAGGTACAGGAAATTGGCCACTTCCTACGTACCTTCTGTCATGACCACCAGGACTCTTGGAACCAGTTCCTGGGTTGGGCCGAGTACGCCCAAATCTCTCTGAGACAGTCGACCACAGGACTCACCCCGTTCCAGTGCGTACTCGGCTTTCAACCTCCACTGTTCCCCTGGGATGGGGAACCCTCCGATGTTCCTGCAGTGGACTACTGGTTCCGAGAGAGCGAGAGGGTCTGGGACTCAGCCCACCATCAGTTGCAACGGGCCCTGCGCAGACGCAGGATGGTAGCTGATCTCCGACGTTCTGACACCCCTGTCTTCCAGCCTGGTCAGCTGGTGTGGCTATCTACCAGAGATATCAGAATGCGTCTGCCTTGCAAAAAGCTGAGTCCCAGGTTCATTGGCCCATTCCCCATCACCAAGCAGGTCAATCCAGTCACCTATCAACTCTGACTGGAGTGTGTTTGCTTCTCAAGCCACCAGTGGCGCTCACACGGACATTGACTTCTACACCTCCTCTGTATTGGATCATATCAATACCACCATTGACAGTGTTACAACCCAGAAACAGATCACCACATACCCAAATCAGAAGCCATGGATGAACAGGGAAGTGCGACTCCAGCTGAAGTCACGCAATACTGCCTTCAGATCAGGAGATGCACAAGCCTACAGTACATCCAGAGCAAACCTGAAGAGGGGGATCAAAAAGGCCAAGCACTGCTACAAGCTAAAGATAGAGGGTCACTTTTCCAACTCTGACCCTCGACGCATGTGGCAGGGCATTCAGGCCATCAGTGACTACAAACCCCCCCACTCCACCCCGGCAGCCACTGATGTCAACTTCCCGAACGAGCTAAATCACTTTTATGCTCGCTTTGAAAGAGACAACAGAGAAACTGCCACCAAGCTCAAACCCTCAGCTGACCCACCAATCACACTCTCCTCCACAGATGTCTGCAAGGCACTGAGACGGATCAGCGCGCACAAGGCTGCTGGACCAGACAACATCCCTGGTCGTGTTCTCAGGGCATGTGCGGAGCAGCTCGCTGAGGTTTTTACAGACATTTTCAACCTGTCTCTTGCCCAAGCAGCTGTACCTTCATGCTTTAAACGCACTTCCATTGTGCCAGTGCCAAAACACTCTAACCCGAGGTGCCCTAATGACTACCGCCCTGTAGCACTCACACCCATCGTCATGAAGTGCTTTGAGCGGCTGGTCCTGGAACACCTAAAAGACTCTCTACCATCCACATTGGACTCACACCAGTTTGCCTACCGCAGCAATAGGAGCACAGAGGATACCGTTTCCATGGCACTGCACTCTGTGCTCACTCACCTGGACAATAAAAACACTTACGCACGTATGCTGTTTGTTGACTTCAGCTCAGCATTCAACACTGTCATCCCAACCAAGTTAATAGCCAAACTTGGAGACCTGGGCATCAATACCTCAATGTGCAACTGGATTTTGGACTTCCTAACTGACAGACCCCAGAATGTTCGTTCAGGATTCACCTGCTCCACATCCATCACTCTTAACACTGGTATACCACAGGGCTGTGTGCTAAGCCCGTTTCTCTACTCCCTCTTCACCGTTGACTGCAAGCCTGTGTATGGATCTAATTCTATCGTCAAGTTTGCGGACGACACAATGGTGATTGGTCTCATCAGCAACAACGATGAGACTGCCTATAGGGAGGAGATCCAGCACCTGGCCACATGGTGCACCGAAAATAACCTGCTCCTCAACACCACCAAAACGAAGGAACTCATCGTGGACTTCAGGAAGGAGTCAAGAGGCACACACGACACCATCCACATCAATGGAATGGCTGTTCAACGTGTCTCCAGTTTCAAGTTCCTGGGGATCCACATCTCGGCAGACATGTCGTGGACGACCAACACCTCCAGCCTGGTCAAGAAGGCTCACCAGCGCCTCTTCTTCCTGAGGACACTGAGGAAGAATCAGCTCTCCTCGGCTATCCTGGTGAACTTCTATCGCTGCGCAATAGAAAGCATCCTGACCAACTGTGTCGCAGTATGGTATGGGAGCTGCTCTGTTGCGGAGCGCAAGGCACTGCAGCGGGTGGTGAAAACTGCCCAGCGCATCACAGGGACTCCACTACCTGCCATCGAGCACATCCAGAGGAAACGCTGCCTGCATCGAGCTCGCAGCATCCTCAAGGACTCCTCTCACCCAGCCCACAGACTGTTTTCTCTCCTGCCCTCCGGCAGGCGTTTCAGGATCCACCGGACCAGGACCAGCAGACTAAAGAACAGTTTTTTCCCCAGAGCTGTCTCTTTACTGAACTCAAACCCCCGTTGATCCACTCCCCTCATATACTGATAACTCTCCTACCTCACATCCGCCTTCACTTTGTTATTTGCACTACCGACTGTTTATTATAGTAACAACTGTTTACTTATGCATTTTGCACTACCACACCGTAACTGGATTATGCTCATTTGCACTGCCGACTGTTATTTAGAGTACCAACTGTTTACATTTGTATTTTGCACCGTACTTCTAACTGTAATATGCAATCACTTTCCACTGCACTTTTACACTTTTTTCGGATAGCTTCTGTCCATAATTTATTGCACTACCTTAATCCACTGCCATATTCCTCATTTTAGCCTAACATATCATTGTATACCTCTATCTGTAAAATTCTGTTTATAGTAATAGCCATCTGTATAATATATTATATTCATAGTACATATCCACCTGTAAATTCTGTTTATAGTAATAACCATCTGTATATTATTCACTGTACATATTCACCTGTAAATTCTGTTTGTAGTAATAACCATCTCTCTATTTATAGATATATTTATATATATTCAGTACATATCCATGTCCTGCACTTATGCAAACGTTGTATATCCTGCACTTGCTGCTATTGCACTTCTGGTTAGACCTAAACTGCATTTCATTTCGTTGCCTTGTACTTGTACTTGTGTAATGACAATAAAGTTGAATCTAATCTAATCTAATCTAATCTAATTAAATAATGAAGTGTATATGCTGTCTGCATGTGTGTGTGTCCTGGTATTCCCTACTTTGTGGGGAAATGTCTCCACACGGATGATAATATTATTAGTAGTAAATTCAATTAAATTCAATTCAAATGTATTTGTATAGCGCTTTTCACAATACACATTGTTTCAAAGCAGCTTTACAGAAAGTGCATTTCATAAATGTACATTGAAAAATGTTAGAAAGAGAATGTTAAAGAAAAATGTTAGAAAAAGTTAATCAATCATGTATTAATTTAGGCCATAACGCTGGCGTTGAGTCGTCTCTTCACAGGCGTCAAGTCGTCTCATCACAGGTGTTGGGGCATCTGAAGTCTCCATGAGAGGCTGGATACAAACTGGAGCTGGCGAACTAGTTACTTCGGGACTAGTGTCCCGAGATAACAACAGAAAAGCAGATGGGAAATAATTAGCATAGCTGCTGTTCAGAATATTAATGCTTTTGATCCGATTTAACTGTAGTATAAAAGGTAATTATAATGTGAATGCTTGGCTAAAGAGATGCGTCTTTAATCTAGTTTTAAACTGGGACAGCGAGTCTGAACCTCGAACAATATCAGGAAGACTATTCCAGAGTTTAGGAGCTAAATGTGAAAAAGCCCTCCCTCCTTTAGTGGATTTAGATATCCTAGGAATGACCAGAAGCCTCGAGTTTAGTGATCTTAAAGAGCGCGATGGATTGTAGGGCGATAGAAGATCCGTTAAATACACTGGAGCTAAACCATTTAGGGCTTTATAGGTCAGTTGCAATACTTTGTAATTGATACGGAACTTAATAGGTAACCAGTGTAGAGATGATAAAATTGGTGTTATATGATCATATTTTCTTGACCTAGTAAGAACTCTAGCAGCTGTTGCTTGTTTATTGATGATGCAGGACAACCAGCTCATAAAGCATTACAGTAATCTAGTCTCGAGGTCATGAATGCATAAACTAACTTTTCTGCATCAGAAATAAATAGCATTTTACGTAGCTTACCAATGTTTCTAAGGTGGAAAAATGCCGTTCTTGTAACATATGAAATATGATTTTCGAAAGACAAGTTGCGGTCTAATATAACACCCAGGTCTTTTACTGTAGCGGATAAAGTGACAGGACATCCTTCTAAGTTAAAGTTGTATTGTGAGAGGTTTTGTGGGCAGTTTTTTGGACCAATAAGTAATACCTCCGTTTTATCTGAATTTAATAGCAGAAAATTACACGTCATCCAGTATTTAATATCTTCAACACACGCTGTCAATTTAGATAATTTAGCGTTTTCATCTGGTCGTGATGAAATATATAATTGAGTGTCATCAGCATATCAGTGGAAATTAATTCCATGTTTTCTTATAATATTACCAAGTGGCAGCATATATATTGAGAATAGTAGAGGGCCTAGCATGGATCCTTGCGGCACCCCATAGTCTACTGACGTTATCTTTGATTTTTCCCCATTTAGACAGACAAAATGGTAGCGGTCTGATAAATACGATCTAAATCAGTTTAATGCCTGTCCCTGAACACCAGTGTAATTTTGAAGTCGATCTAAGAGTATTTTATGATCTATAGTATCGAACGCAGCACTAAGATTGAGTAGAACTAGTATTGAGATACAGCCTTGGTCAGAAGCTAGAAGTAAATCATTTGTGATTTTAACGAGCGCGGTTTCTGTGCTGTGATGCGGCCTGAATCCTGATTGAAATTTTTCATAGATATCATTTTCTTGCAAGAAAGAGCACAATTGAGCGGACACAACTTTTTCTAGTATTTTAGACATAAATGGAAGATTTGAAATTGGTCTGTAATTTGCTAGGTTATTATGATCTAATTGTGGCTTCTTAATGAGAGGTTTTATGACTGCCAACTTGAATATTCTTGGAACATGACCTAAAGATAAAGACGAGTTAATAATATTGAGAAGATGCTCTTCCACTACAGGTAACAACTCTTTCAGTAGTTTAGTGGGTATTGGATCTACTAAACATGTTGTCGGTTTAGATGCAATGATAAGTTTATTTAGCTCTTCCTGTCCTATAGTTGTAAAGCGGTGTAGTAGTTCTTGAGGGGCGATAATTGCGGTTGAATCATAAGACATCATTAAAGATTGTACATTTACAATTTTGTTTCTGATGCTTTCTATTTTCTCAATGAAGAAATTCATAAAATCATTACTACTAAACAGTAACGGAATATTTGTTCAGGCGATGCTTGTTTATTTGTTAGTCTAGCCACAGTGTTAAATAAAAACCTTGGATTATTTTGGTTATTTTCTATTAGTTTGCGGAGATGCTCAGCCCTGGCTGCTTTTAGGGCCTTTTTATAACGTGACATACTATCTTTCCACGCGATTCTAAAGACCTCTATAGTGGACCTATATATCTATAGTGGTTGGAAGGATTGTTCTGCCTGGTCGATAACGTGGCGCAACATGACAGATTTCAGCAGTACGCAGTATGCAAGTTACCATGTAATGGTCAGTGACAACATTACTTTGTGGTATAATATCTATATCAGTTGGGTTGGTTCCATGTGATATAATTAAATCTAGTGTGTGATTAAGACAATGAGTGGGACCAGTGACGTTTTGCTTGACCCCAAAGGAATTTAATAGATCTGTAAACGCAGCCCCTAACGCATCATTTGTGTTATCTACGTGTATGTTAAAATCTCCAACAATTAATGCTTTATCGTCGTTGACCAATAGATCTGAGAGAAAGTCTGCAAACTCTTTTAGGAAATCAGCATAGGGCCCTGGAGGTCTATATACAGTAGCCAAGGCTAGAGATAATACAGATTTCTTTCTTACATCTAAGAGCGTAACATTTAGCACTAGTACTTCAAACGAATTAAACCTGTGACCTGTTTTCTGGGTAACATTAAGAATATCTCTATAGATTGTTGCAACACCCCCGCCACGACCAATCAGACGGGGCTCATGCTTATAACAGTATCCTGGTGGAGTAGACTCATTAAGACCGAAATAATCATTTGGCTTAAGCCAGGTTTCAGTAAGGCAAAGTACATCGAAACTATTATCTGTGACCATTTCATTTACAATAACCGCCTTAGGTGTGAGCGATCTAATGTTTAGAAGACCTAGTTTTAGAAATTGTTTTTGTTCACTAATATTGCGATTTTATGGTTTAATCACAATTAGATTTTTCCTAGATCCTAGAGTAGATTTAATGTTTGACCTCCCTAAACGAGGAATAGACACAGTTTCTATATAATGTTCTACATTGGTACTTATGTCAATTAAGTTAGGACAGCAAATACTGTGATTTGGACTTTGACTTACTAGTCATATGTTGGTGGTGTGCAACGCCCTGGAGATGTTGTCCGACAGAAGAGCCGCTCCGATTCTGCTGGGGTGAAGGCCATCAGGACGGAAAAGCCTAGGTCGCTCCCAAAACAGATTCCAATTATTTACAAAGAGCAGCTTCTGTTCATTACACCATGACATTAACCATTCACTTAAAGCAAATAATCTACTGAACTTTTCATGTCCTAGTACGTGGGAAGGGGTCCAGAAATGATGATCGTTGCTTCAGGCGATGTTCTGCGCACCGTCTTGATCAGGCTCCTGTAGTCCTTCTTCAGAACTTCCGTCTGCCGCAGCCTGGTGTCGTTCGTTCCCGCGTGCAGCACGACAGCTCCGATGCACTCGTCACCGTTCAGGATCTCGGGAACCTGCGCAGCGACATCGAGAACACGAGCACCAGGAAAGCAGTGATTGATAACCTTGCCTTTACCTGAGGTAGCGTGGACATGCCGGACGATGGAAGTACCGATGACCACAGCGTCGCGTTCCGTCTCGCGAAGAGGGGAGAAGCAGTTCTGGGTGGAGATCTCGAAGACCGGGAGGGGCGGAGAGGTCCTAGCTCTGGTCCTGGCTCGCGTCTTCCGCTGTGGAAACACCCAGGGTCCATGGTGCTGTGTCGGTGCCGGAGTGAACGAAACCAGGGATGATGATCGCGTCCTGGGTGCTTGGGTCCTGTGCAGAGAAACACGCGGAGTAGACGAGGTCGGAGTCAAAATATTACTATCCACTGACTTGAGAGCATCGGCGCGCGATGTTTCAAGCGCTGTTCTTCGCTCTCTCAGCACAGCTTGTCTGTCTAGAAGGCCGCGAATCTGCTTCTCTAACGACTCAAACACCAACTGCACCGAATGCAGCTCGAACGTGTCCTCACCTGCACTCAAAGGTAACATTAGACACACATCCGAGTTATTCGCCATTGTAGCAGATGTGCTACGATGGCGAATTGTAGGTTTCAGTGGTTACCGGGTGTAAACAAGTTACCACGCGTGCAATGCTAGCGGGCTACGGCTAGTAGCGGAAGTTCGGATATAAGTAGCGATATCAAAGCAATCCGATTGTTTTTTATAGAGAATCGTATCGGAGATATGTTCACACGCTGTAAATAATAGAAAGTATTCGTTTGTAAGCGAGTGTTAAGAAGAAAATCAAGGATTATGAATCAATTTGACGGAGCTCCAAACACAAACAACGCGAAACTTAAAGGGATAGTTCATTCATCTGTGTTTTGATTATCGTTCTGAATCCGATCTGAATGTAGTCTCTAAATGATTTGTAAAAACAATGATAACACCTTTGAGCCTGTCAAGATTATGCGACCACGAAATCTCAAACACACAGTAGCACTTGCTACTATAGTTGCTGTTGCACCTGCATCTCTCGTCGCGTATGTAACGGCATTTTAAAAGCAGTGAGCTAAAGTTCAACGTGCGTCTCATTACCTTGTGTCATTTCCCATTTCACTGCCATTCTTTGTGAGCAGCTGTTTAGGACTAGCGATGTGTTCACTGCACGCGTCGCGTCACAGGACAGCGGTTAATCTCCTCAGCTCACTCACTTCACGTGCTGTAGGTCCATATACTGACACTCCCTCAACCGCTACAGGTCAGATTTTCCGCCATAGTAAAGAGAGCTTATTAAATACGAAAACGAATATTTATTTTTGCTGTTTTCAGTAAGAGTTGTTAGTTTCGTTTAGTTTTAGTTTTTCATTTATTATGATTTTTAAATTTTATTTCAGTTTACGAAAATCGTTTTTTGACCAATAGTTTTAGCCTTAGTTTCAGTTTTCGTTTACGAAAATAACCTTGCTTGACAGAGCAGCCATCAAGTGTTAGACAGTATTCTAGGTTACTAAGTGCAGAGGTTTTTTTCAAAGAAGTATGTTATGTTACGCCTCATGATGGTGACTTTTGCAAGTGTAGACAAGTTAAAATACAAGCTTTTTGTATGTTTTTTATTTCTTACCCAATGTAGATTTCTTAATGAAGAATGGGAAATGAAAAATAAAAATGGAGAACTTAATTTTTCAGACCCCCACCCCTGAGAATTTTAAATGCTTAGCATATATACTTATACATAGAGCTATGTCGGCCACACATACAAGTCAGACATATTCGCCATACAAGTCAGAGAATTATAACTTCAAACGTCATCTCTATTTATGCAGTTTTACTGTTATTACTGTTACAATACATTTGTATTTAGCAATAGATTCTTAATCTTTGAAGTGGAAATGAAGCAGTCAGTCAAGTGGCAACTGATTTCCACTTTAATAAAAAAATTATATAACAAACAAGATTAATGGAACCATTTTAAAGAAAAAAGGATGTTTTGTTATAACTTAGCCATCTTGCAATACCACAGCGTGCAACGTCACACATGGGTGGTTTGCTCCTTTGGACAGTGATGTAATATAAGCATTTCTTTACTTTTTTAACACATGCTTGTTTTAAAATGGAAGAAGACAAACTTGAAAGGACTTTTGAACCCATAATAAGAAAACATTTGAGCCGATACGGCGTGGGGACCCAGCACCATTACAGGTGAAAGTCGTGAACCCGCTGGTTTGGCGTGAAGAGCGGGTTGGAAACACTACCTAGTGTAAGTGTGGATGTTGTGTGCTGAAGCTCACCATGTCAGAGTCCATCTGCTCTCAGGAGGCTGATCTGGACCATGTATTACGTGCTCACCCCTGCAATAATTTAATTAGGTATAATTATCTGAGGGTGCTCCACTTGTGTTTAATTAGTTTTAATTTTCTGAATGTGCTTCTCCCGAAATTTGTTTATAAAACATCAATTAGCATACTATGCTAGGAGGTGGACGTGTTGGAGGTGGGAATGCTTTCTCGATGGGTGTTTCTCAAACGGAAGGCTGCATCCTACGAAGGTTGCACATCTCGGTTGCCACGTCATCAAACGTTGCTGAAGGCCATCTCAATTTGAAGGATCCTTGGAAGGCAGCCTTCGTTTTGCGTCCTTTTTTTAGGACACATCAGGTGTATCTTTCGCGGTTTTAAATCACCCAAAAATGTTTGAGCACATTCCAATTCATGAAAATAAACTGACAGAAAATGAGTTGGTACTGAGCTTGTCTGAGTTTATTATCAAATGTAAGACAAAAATAATGTTTTCGGACACATGAAAGCATAGATGTTATCTTTTGTTTTCCTGTAAATTAATCACTAACACTAAACTGACAATAATATAAGCCACTGGGAGACCGCAGACAGCGTTCATTCACTGTATTGCATTAATAGAAAACAAGTTAATATAAAGTTCCCTTTCAGTCAGTCACTAGACCATTATATACCCACCTTATGGGTATATAAGGAGCTGCGTGTGCAATCTCACATAATGTTTCTGCTTCAGAACCGTGTGTTCACTTGCCTTCTGAGCTTTCCTCTCTTCAAGACAAGCAACTCTCCAGAATGTTGGTGCTACGGTGCGTTCCAGCGAGTTCCACATTCCTGTCTGATCTGGGCCATGATCCAGCACAGTGTGTGTGTTCTCCCTGGGAGCTTCGGCATTTCTGCAGAGTAAAACTCCTCTCTAAAAGAGCTACATGTGGCACGACTTTTTCAAAGATGTCTCGTCTTCAACGTGGTGCGGTGACCCAAAGCACCTGTCCAAGGCCTATATGTTTTCGTCTACTTTGGCATCTGCCTTTCATGCTATGGCCATCCTTCAGGTCCACCAGGTCAAGGTGCTCAGAAGCATGCACGCCTTATGGGTGATGAAAGTTACTGCATGCTCTCTCGGTCAGGTGATGTCCACATGCGTTGTCCAGGAACGTAATTTATGGCGGAGTAATGAAGGTTACTGCATGCTCTCTCGGCCAGGTGATGTCCACTTGCGTGGTCCAGGAACGTAATTTATGGATCAACCTGGCAGAACAAAGTTCCTCAACTCTCCTATCTCCCAGGCTGGGCTCTTTGGCGGGGCGGTCGAGTGTCCAACAGTACTTGGCTGCACAGAAGCAGACTGAGGCTATAAAACATATTCTGCCCCGGTGGCCAGCTGCTGCCTCCACCCAGCAGCCGGCTCAGACACCTAAGCCTGCTCCCTGTAGAGGGTGCCTTCCTGCGGCTCCCGACCCAGTTTGAACGGTCTAATCCCCGGTTTCGGGGAGTCCGCTATACCGCAGTGGGTGGCAATGCCCCTGTCATGCGTGCAGAGATCGACACCCTACTGCCCCTCCAGCCAAGATGAAGTCCGGCTTCTACAGAGCCTACTTCTTTGTACCCAAGAAGAACGGTGGGTTATGACCAATCCTGAACCTGCACATCTTGAACCGAACCCTTCACATGCTTCCATTCAAGATGTTGACAGCCAATTGCATTTTCCAATGCGTTCGTCCATCAGATTGGTTTGCAGCAATCAACCTGAAGGACGCGTACTTTCATGTCACCGCTTTTCCTCGACACAGACCACTTCTACAGTTTGCCTTCGAGGGGAAGGCATACCAGTACAAGGTTCTCCCATTCAGGTTAGCCCTGTCTCTTCGCGTCTTCACAAAAGTAATTGAGGCAGCCCCTGTGCCACTCAGGCAACCCGGGGTTCGCATCCTGAACTATCTCAACGATACTAGCTCACTCTGGAGACCACAGGGACCTGTTGCTCCGGCACCTCGCCCGTCTGGGCCTTCAGGTCAACTGGAACTCTCCCCCGTGCAGAGGATCTCTTTTCTCTATATGGAAATCGACTCAGTCGCCATGTACGTGCAGCTTATGAGTAAGCGTGCACAGTCACTGCCGATCACACCGCTTGGATGCTTCATATGAGACCGCTTCATCACTAGTTTTGCAATCGAGTAACGAGATGGGCATGGCAACATGGCACGCTCCAGGTCCAAGTCACTCGGGCCTGCTGTCAAACCTTCACTCCGTGGTCGAACCTCACCTTTCTACACGCCGGAGTGCCCATAGAACAGGTTTCCAGGCATGTTGTTGTATCAAAAGATGCCTCTGCCACGGGCTGGGGTGCCATGTGCAATGGACATGCTGCCGTGGGCTCCTGGAAAGGACCCCAGCACCAATGGCATGTCAATTGTCTTGAGTTGCTGTCCGTATGTCTAGCCCTGCATCGCTTCCGAGCCCTGCTGAAGGACAAACACGAACTAGTCCATTCAGACAACACGGCGACAGTAGCGTACATCAACCACCAGGGTGGTCTACGCTCCGGCCGGATGTCGCAACTCGCCCGCAATCTCCTCCTATGGAGTCAGAAGCATCTGAGGTCGCTTCGTGCCATTCACATCACGGGAGATCTGAATCGTGCAGTCGATGAGCTCTCATGGTTTTAGCAACTTCCGGGCGAATGGAGACTCAATCTTCAGATGGTTCAGCTGATTTGGGAACAGTTCGGCGACGCACTGGTAGGTCTGTTTTCCTCGCACGACTGCTACTGGTTTCACTTCTTGAACGAGGGGACCCTCGACACAGATGCACTAGCGCACAGGCCGAGGGGCTACACAAGTATGCGTTTCCCCCAGTGAGCCTTCATGAGCCAAAACATGAAAATGTCTATAACCGCACCCAATCATTAGTTCAATAGTCACGAGAGTAGTCTCCTTACACTCCTTGCAGAGTCCAACGATACCAAATATGCCAGGTTTTGGTCTGTGCAACGGTGAGATTTAACACTTAAAATATACTGGGAATTGTCGTGGGGGTATTGTTGGACTCGGCAAGGATTCAGGAGTATAAGGAGGTTACTCTCGAGACTATTGAACTAATGGTTGGGTTTGGTTATAGACATTTTCATGTTTTTTTCCCTGTATAAAGGCACCAGGGACAGTCATGGCCTAATGGTTAGAGACTCAATCTTGTAACCTGAAGGTTGAGGGTTCAGTCTCAGGTCCGGCAGGACTTGTCGATGAGGAGAGTGAATAACCAGTGCTCTTTTCCCCCCTTAATACCATGACTGAGGTGAAACCCTTGAGCAAGTCACTTCACTTCAAAAAAACGTCTGCAAATATCTTCCAAACCGTTAATCCAATCATAACGAAACCACCACAGGAAATTCAAAAACATAGGTCGATGGCTAAACAATAATGTCAATCTAATCAGGAGTCATTTTTATGCTCTCATAAGTATAAGTGTCTATAACTTCACTCTGAGGACACCTAAAAATAGTGGATATTGTAAATGGTCTTTTCCATCTATGATCTAAATTTATTTGTCTATTTGACTACCTAGGCAGTGGCTACTCTTCCTGGGGTCCCAATAAGTAAAAAATACAAACAATACATCCCTTTAATGCATGCCTTGTGTTAAAATTATGACTAGTACAACTATATAAAACAAAGCACACAAACAATCCAAGTTTTGTGCATTCTTATTATATTATATATTAATTATACTTATATCTTAATATATATCTTATTGTATTTAAATGGTTGTGTGACTCTGTTCTGGACTAATTGTAATCTCTCCAAGTCTTTACTTGATGCACTTAACCACACCATGTTACATAACAGAAGGGACGGAGACGAGATACAGGTAAATGGTGTTTATTGAACAACCAGAGGAGTTGACGGCAGTGCAGATGAGTGAGCTTGGAATTGGTAAGAGTCTGATGAGGATAACTGAATGACAGTCTTTGTACTTGCAGATGCAGCAGGCTGGAGACAGAACTGGAACAAAGGAAACTCTGGAGGATCACACAAGACGAGGGAACACGATGGAGACTTGGAGAAACACAGGAGACAAGTAAGTAGGTTTTGGAATTGGTAAGAGTCTGATGAGGATAACTGATTGACACAGTCTTTGTTCTTGCATATGCAGCGGGTTGGAGACAGAACTGGAACGAAGGAGACTCTGGAGGATCACACAAGACGAGGGAACACGATGGAGACTTGGAGAAACACAGGAGACAGGTAAGTAGGTTTTGGCAATCCTTAAAGGTCCCATGGCATGAAATGTTCATTATATGAGGTTTTTCAACATTAATATGAGTTCCCCTAGCCTGAATATTGTCCCCAAGTGGCTAGAAATTTTGATCGGTGTAACCCGAGTTCTGGCTGTCTTTCTCTGCCTTTGAGAAAATGACAACCCAGACGAGCTGATCTGGAATTTTCCTGTTATGACAGGAAAGGATCATAACAGGAACGGTTACCTCCCTTTCCTCCACCCAGAGAATTTGGCACGCCCATGCGAGCGCCATATTTGTCCTTGAGAGATTATGGCTTGTGAACGAGAGAATGCTGGCAGTTTCTCAGTGTTTGGATGTACAAATGAAAACAGAAGTCTTTTTTCAGTTCCTTCTGATCTGTGATCAGTGATTTCTGATGTGTAGCTAATTATTCAAGTTCACATAGAACTTAATTATACAAGCTGCGGCTTCTCTCTCCCAACAGAACAGTGTTTTCATTTTTTCTATCTTGTGAGTCAGTGTTTTTGTATGTCCTCGTCGCGTCTATCTGTTCTTAAATGTGCATACAGTCGTGAGTTTCTGCTCAACATCGGCAGAGCAACATCTTTGGAGATAAACCTCACGCACGCCGAAGCTCAGGCTGCACTGGCCAGTCGGCCTTCAACATCACCGATCCCCATGCATCTGCCCCACAGCGGAGGCGCCTTACACGGCGTGAGATTAAGCAGAAGGGGGGTAATTACGGGGGTCTCAGGGCTATGCTAGCCAGCTATCACCACAATAAACTGGATTACATTTGATTACTGCTGTTGTGTCTTTGTTTGCGCTGTGTACTCAATGCGCGTCACTGACACTTTTCATATGATAGGAAAATATCTAAAAATAATGCTATAATCAACACTTACTTGTAACTCGTTCATCTCGACAGCTGTAATGGTACTTTACATGTGTTACAAAGTTGGCAGAATAAGGATGAAGACGGACTCGGCGTGACTGGGACTCGTGTTTATTCAGAACTCTCCGATACAAACACAATAAACTTGCGCTGACAGCGCTCTCACAACTCTGTACAATATAACTTTGTTTGTTAGCAATCGCTCCGTCTCTGGTCCGTGATGTCCGGTTCGCTAATGAATCATTCTTTTGAACCGTTCGAACCAGTTCACCAAATCGGACTGAATCGTTCTAAATTGTTCGCGTCTCGAGTCAGCGCTGATCCATAATTTACTAAAGTTACTAACTTTCTGACATGAGTGACAGTCCCTCCGTCTAGAAATAAACTAATAACCTAAAGTATATGCTAGTAACTACAACAGTTCACTGAACTGAGACGTTTTGAGAGAACTGATGAGAAGTGAACTCCGGTCCATCCATCTCTCTGGCAGCAGCTCGTGCCTGCTCGTAGACCTCGTTAAACCACGCCCCCTCCGCAACAAGATCTGATACTCATTTCAAATGCAAAGATGTCAGCCAATCACAACAGTGGGCGTTTTTACTGATGTCTCACAGCAGACACGCCCCTTGAAACAGGGCATTCAGCCACAGGGCAAACATCCATATAGAAAAAATGCCTTTTATTTCTAAATTATGACATTTTATGATGTAAAAATCATACTAACAATATAAGTACACCTCAGGAAACATTATAAAACAATAGAAAAATGCCATGCCATGGGACCTTTAAGGCAAGCATGAAGGTAAGCTTCTTGGTGCTAACAAGACCGGACAAAGACTGAGTGCGTGAGTGTGTCTTTTGTGCTGCTGGTGTTTACTGATGAGGTACAGGTGTTAGTGATCAGTACTCTAGTGTGCGCTGTGATTTGGTGATGGTGGAGTCTGGCGTGTCTTTGACACACCGTTGGGCAATGATCTAAATAATAATCACTGTTTGCACAATTTGACAAATACAATGTTGTGGTAAAAAGTTTACACATCTCTTAAAAACTGACAAACCTCTTATACTGTAACTATCTACAGATCTCTAATTTTGACCACTTCAGCCTACTGCCTAATATAACTCCAAGAAGTCTTATTTCCTCTACCTGGTCAATTCATAGTTTTCAGTCACGTGACTGTCCTGAAAGGCAAAACCACCATAGAACTGCAGCACAAGCCTGTCAATTCTCTAAAAATATGTGAACAAGATGCAAGTTTTGGGCACTTGTGATCCATATACAGCACCTTCTGCAGTATTTCAATCACTAAAAACAGTTCTAAACCTCTGTTCTTGGTGTTTGTAGACTTGACCAAGGCTTTTGACTACGTTAGTCGATCTGGACTTTTCCTCATCCTACAAAGACTTGGCTGCCCTCCAAAGTTACTGAAGGTGATCACTGAGTTTCATGAGGGCATGAAGGCAACTGTACACTCTGAAGGCACTTGCTCTGAAGAGTTCCAGATAAGGTGTGGAGTAAAGCAGGGATGTGTCCTTGCTCCTACCCTTTTCGGAATTTTCTTCTCTGCCCTACTACGCCGTGCCTTCCCTGATGACTCGGGTATACTGCTACACACCCGCAGCTCAGGAAAGCTGTTCAATCTGGCCAGACTGCGGGCAAAGACTAAAGTACGCCATGTTCTGGTACGTGAGCTGCTTTATGCTGATGATGCTGCCTTTGTTGCCCACTCAGAGGCAGATCTACAACTACTCTGCTCATCTTTTGCCGCTGCATGTCTAGAGTTTGGTTTGCAGATCAGTCTTAAAAAAAACAGTTATCCTTGCCCAACCTGCAACCCTGAACCCTACAGTATACATTAACAACACACCTCTGTCTGTGGTAGACAAATTCACCTACCTGGGTTCCACAGTATCAAGGCAAGGCAAGGCAAGGCAACTTTATTTGTATAGCACATTTCATACACAGTGGCAATTCAAAGTGCTTTACACAGAAATGAAATAAAAATATTACAGTTATAATAGGAATTAAAAGAAATAAAAAATAAAGAAAATATTGAAAGATAAAAATAAAGAGTATAATTAAAAATAAAAATAAAAATAAAAACAGGGTTAAATTTAAGCATATAAATTAAAATGTAAGCAGTTCGGACAAAGCACGTACAGTGGCACAGTGCTCATTCAGTAAATGCACAGCTGAACAGATGTGTTTTGAGTCTGGATTTGAAAGTGGCTACTGTTGGAGCACATCTGATCTGTTCAGGAAGCTGGTTCCAGCTACGGCTGGCATAATAGCTAAAAGCAGACTCTCCTTGCTTTGAGTGAACCCTTGGTATTTCTAATTGACTTGATCCTGATGATCTGAGTGATCTGTTGGGTTTGTATTTAATCAACATATCTGCAATGTATTGAGGTCCTAGGTCATTGAGTGATTTATATACAAGTAATAGCACTTTAAAATCGATCCTAAATGTAACTGGAAGCCAGTGTAAAGATCTGAGGACTGGTGTGATATGGTCATATTTTCTGGTTCTGCTCAGGATCCTGGCAGCAGCGTTCTGTATGAGCTGCAGCTGTCTAATGGTCTTTTTGGGAAGGCCGGTGAGGAGACCATTACAATAATCCACCCTACTGGTAATAAAAGCATGAACGAGTTTCTCTAAGTCTTGCCTGGAAACAAAGCATCTAATTCTTGATATATTTTTGAGATGATAGTAAGCTGTTTTAGTTATTGCTTTGACATGACTATTGAAACTCAGGTCTGACTCCAAAATCACACCAAGATTCCTGACTTGATTTTTTGATTTCAGGCCTTTAGCCTCAAGATATGCATTCACCTTGAGAATTTCATCTTTGTTTCCAAATGTAGTAATTTCAGTTTTGTCTTTGTTTAACTGAAGAAAGTTTTGGCACATCCAACTGTTAACTTCATCAATGCATTTACATAGAGAGTCAATGGGGCTGTAGTCATTAGGTGATAGGGCTAAGTAGATCTGGGTGTCGTCAGCATAGCTGTGGTAAGCCATTTTGTTATTTTTCATTATTTGGCTGAGTGGCAGCATAGACAGATTGAATAGGAGTGGTGCAAGAATTGACCCTTGTGGGACTCCGCATGTCATGGATGTCCACTCAGACTTATGGTCACCTATACTCACATAATAACCTCTCCCTTCTAAGTATGACCTGAACCATTTGAGGACCATTCCAGAAAGCCCAACCCAATTTTCTAGCCTGTCAAGAAGTATTTTGTGGTCAACAGTGTCGAATGCAGCACTGAGGTCCAGTAGTACCAACATTTATGTTTTGCCTGTATCTGTATTGAGGCGAATATCATTTATTATCTTAATGAGGGCCGTCTCTGTGCTGTGATGTGGTCGGAAACCAGATTGAAAATTGTCAAAGTATCCGTTTGAGCTTAAGAATTTGTTCAGCTGACTGAAAACAACTTTTTCAATGATCTTGCCTATGAAGGGGAGATTTGAGATTGGTCTGTAGTTGCTCAATATGGAGTTATCCAGATTTCTCTTTTTCAGGAGAGGCTTAACTACTGCGGTTTTTAGGGAGTTTGGAAAAGTCCCAGAAAGAAGTGAGGCGTTTACCACTTCTAGGAGATCTGCTTATAAACAGTTAAACACACTTTTGAAAAAAGAAGTGGGGAGTGTGTCAAGGGCGCAGGTTGATGTTTTAAGGTGCTGCACTGTTTCTTCTAAAATGTTACCATCAATTGCTTCAAAATCAGTCATAGTAACTTTCTGAGGTTGTGGTCTGATCTGATTCACCCCAGAGAAACTCAAGGATGTGCTGATCGCATTTCTGATATTATTGATTTTCTCTGAGAAGAAGAAAGCAAACTCACTACATTTGCTGTCTGAGAGCATTTCACTGGGAATGTGACTCAGGGGTTTGTTAGTCTCTCTACAGTAGCAAAAAGAGTGCGCGTGTTGTTTATGTTTTTGTTTATAATATTTGAAAAGAAGGTCTGTCTAGCTTTGCCTAGTTCCACATTGAAAGCACAAAGACTTTCTTTATAGATCTTATAATGGACTACAAGTTTTTTCTTTCGCCACATGCGTTCCGATTTCCTGCATTGTCTTTTCATTAATTGCACTGCTGTTGAGTTTCTCCAGGGTGCTTTTTGTTTGCCACTCTTTTTCCTGGCTTTTACAGGAGCAAAATCATCAATTACACCCTTAACTTTTGAGTTAAAAGAGTCAAGGAGAAAATCAACAGAGTCTGCAGATATGCTTGGTGTTAGAGATATAGCCTTCATAAACAGCACACTAGTGTTCTCATTTAAGCATCTCTTTTTGATAGAGACAGATCTAGTTTCAATGGCAGGAGAGATTGATATATCAAAGAAAATACAGAAATGATCAGACAGTGCCACATCCTTAATAACTATCGATTAAATATTTAGACCCTTACTGATAAGTAAATCTAGAGTGTGTCCACGATCATGTGTGGGTCCGTGAACATGTTGTGTCAAATCAAAAGTGTTAAGAACAGTCATGAGATCTTTTGTTGTACTGGATTCAGCATTGTCAATGTGAATGTTAAAATCCCCAGCAATAGCAAAACAGTCATACTCAGATAAGATTGCTGACAACAGCTCTGTAAAGTCATCAATAAAGGCCGGAGAATATTTCGGAGGCCTATAAATAATGATAAGCAGGATGCGTGGTGCACCTTTTAGCACAATGCCCAGATATTCTAGAGACAAATAGTCACCAAATGATACTTGCTTACATTGATAAACATCTTTAAATAGAGCTGCGACCCCCCCACCCCTTCTGACTGGTCTGCATACACTCATAAAAGTAAAGTTAGGAGGGGCTGTTTCATTGAGGACTGTTGCACTGTAGCTGTCTTCTAGCCACGTTTCATTTAGAAGCAAAAAATCTAGGTTGTTTGTGGATATTAAGTCGTTGACTAGAAATGATTTGTTTTTAAGTGAACGGATGTTTAAGAGTGCTAACTTAACAGTATTAATTTTAATTTTTTCCCCCATAGTAATCTTAGTTTGACAATTAACAGGCAGCAGATTAGATGGGTTTGCCATACGGCCTGAGAAAGCCTTGGACTTTCTATCACGTAACAGAACAGAAATAGAGAAAGATAAAGGCACACTGGGCTCACGCTTGTTTTGTAAACATTTGATAAGATTGCTGTTGACGTTGCGAGGACCCAGAACACGTCACTGAGAGCTGGTATCAGTTGTTTTTGGTGCAGATGGAGGAGGGTGTGTGCCCTGGCGTTGTGACCGAAGAAATCTCACAGGAGGAGGGGCAGAGCGAGCTGGGCCCACAGTCTTTGGTGGTTGTGGGCCTTGACGCTTTTTGGTTGATATCTGGGGGCTCGCAGCGATCGAGTATGATTGTCTGTTTCCAGTATAAACAAAATCCATTTTCTCTGTGAAGCTCAGAGGCGGGGATGCTGTAGAGCGGAATAACATGTCTGGGGAGGGGGGCTGTTTCTCTGGTGTTACCGGAAACTGCAATATGTTATCGTCCGGTTCAAGGCGTGATATAGACATTTCTTCCAGCCTATTGCTTATACCACATATAAGTTGTAAAAGTTCACCAGTCTCACCCCTGATGGTCCCCATTTTTACCAGTGCCTCCACAGACTCCACAGTATGGGCTGAGATGTTACTGTTTAGTGCCTCGATCTGTGTCATTTGGAGCAGTTCTAATTCGTCACAGTCTATCTGTGGTGAGCTCTGAGGGCGGGGTTCAGCTGGGAGTATGTCCATGAGAAGTGGTTGTTGTGGCTGCGTGGTGTTATCATTGTCCTTGTGGGGTGTGTCAACCGCATGTCCATTCAGATGCTGAAATGAAATCCTGTGATCGTCCATACTCTGTACTGGTGTGTGTGCCATCCAGGTTGAGTGGGTTAGCACACACAGCTGAAGGATGATGAAGGGAAAAATAGATATTGTCCTTTAGCACTCTTGCACCGAGTTTGTTTGGGTGGAGGCCATTTGATGTAAACAGTTGTCTCAGACTCCAGAAGAGATTAAAATTGTCGATAAAGTTCACTCCCTTCATGTTGCAGGTTTTTTGCAGCCATGTATTAAGCCCAAGTAGCCGTGAGAACCTATTTGTTCCTTTTGCTGGAAGTGGTCCACTGATGAACGGCTGAACTTTCAGTTTTCTAAGTGTTTCAAAAAGTTCATTAAAATCCCTCTTTAGAAGTTCTGACTCCTCATCCTGAATATCGTTCTTTCCCACATGAATGATGAGTCGATTTGCAGTCTTGTGTTTCATCAGAATGTTCTTAAGTTCCCTGTTTACATCAGAAACTGTTGCTTGTGGAAGGCAGCATGTGGTATTATCCCTGCTGCTAATGTTTCTGATTGTGGAGTCGCCCACTATCAGAGTCCTGGGCTCGGCTGCGCTCTGAGCTGAGGGCCGCTGTCTGCTCGACCTTGAGCGCCTGTTAGCATCAGTGTTAGCTGCGGGCTGATTCAATCTGTGTTCGGTCACATTTATCACGTTTGGGGATTCCTCACCCACATTCATTAGCACTTCAAATCTGTTTTCAAGATGTATATTTGGTGGTAGAAAACTAGTGTTTGCAATCCTTGTGTCTGGGGTAGAGCATGCTACTGCGGCAATATGTGATGCTCGTGACAATCTGATGTCTCGAGTGCCTTTTGGTCTTGCTCCCTGTTTGTTCCATTGATTAGTGTGTTGATCAGTTACTTGTTTCTCTACATGTTGAGTAGCACTACATTTATGGGACTCACCGGCAGTGTGCAGAGGGCGATCATGATGAAGCTCTGCTGTGTGATTCGTCAGGTTGGATGGTTCCGCAAATAACTTTGTTTCAAGAACTGCAATCCTTTGTAAAAGTCTGTGGCAGTTTGTGCAGCAAGTAGATTCTAGAAGAGGCATTTTCTTGTCCTTTTGAATGTAGGCAGCTGTGTTTTCCCTTCTCCGGAATGTAAGCTGAAGGCAGTGGGAGGCTGGTCGGTTGAAATATTCCGCTTTTTGTTTAGGAATTCAGTCACCAGAGTTTCTAATTTTATCATTGGAGTCAAGCTTTGTCGTTTGAGCAATGTGCTGATTTGCTGAAGTTGTAAAATATAGAAGCGATAGAGCAAAGCGCGGAGCAGTAAGCAAGAGCGTCCGAACAGTAGCGAAGCAGGAAGTAGACAGGAAGATCAAACAACAATAACCTTGACGCAGAGCTTGACATGCGCATTGGGAGGGCATCATCGGTGTTTGGAAAATTGAGCAAGCATGTCTGGCACAACAAGAACCTCTCATTGCTCCTCAAAGTCCGTGTATATCATGCATGTGTACTTAGAACCTTGCTATATGCAAGTGAGACATGGACAACTTACAGGAGGCACGAACATCGCCTCAACGCCTTCCATTTTCGCTGCCTCCGCTCCATACTGGGTGTATGCTGGAAGGACCATGTGCCAAACTCTGTCATACTTGGGAGAACTGGTTCCAGTGACCTGTACACCATCCTTCGTGAACGCCACCTCCGTTGGACTGGACATATCTATTGAATGAAGGACACCCGCCTCCCAAAATTTTGCTGTATGGCGAGCTGGTAAATGCCCCCCGCAAACATGGTCGCCCCCATCTATGTTTTAAAGATGTCATTAAGAGGGATCTTCAGGCCTTCTCCATCAACCTGGACAACTGGGAGGCACTTGCAATTGACAGACCCAACTGGCGTGCAGCAATTGACAACGGCTGCAGGGACTCTCAGGAGTCTTATAAGTCATTTCTGGAAGAGAGAAGCTCAAAACGGGAAGCAGTTCGTCGCACTCGACATGAACGGCCATAGTAGTAGTAGCAGTAGTAAAAACAGCGGGAAATTTTAAAATGCTTAATATGAACAACACTTTGGGTGGGTTACACCAATAAGGATTAAATTGATCAAAGTTAAACGCTAATCAAGGATTTTTTTTTATCTGGGTTTTATTTTAAATAATGTGGTGTTGCACCACTTAATTTAAAACAGATAAATACATAGAAAGACTGTTAGAAATAAAGGGCGGATTGAGCAGCATAGGCAGAAGGTGGGCTGACGCCAGGCCAAAGAATCCTTATTAGTGCAACCCACCCTTGAAGTGTCTTAATGTACTAAAACAGTGATATTAAAAGATCACATTCAGTTTACACCTTTTTGATGATGCTTAATATAAAAAGGCGAGTAGATAAGCTAGTAATATGAATCTCCTCATACTGAACAACTTTGCCTCAAGAACCACTGCTGTCAATAAAATCATTCATTAAACATTCACAATTATGTTAAAAACCTACTTCTGCGAACTAGTCCTAGGTTTTTCGCACAAACTCAATAAAACCAGTGAAATAAAATTATCTGGACTCAACTAGATCAATAATTGCCAACTTTACCCTTTAAATAGTTATAATAGGGTCATTTAGTATATAATGGGTGTGGTCAAGTGCATGCAAAATCCTATAAATTCTACATATGCAAACTTTAATAGAGATCAGACCATGGGAGGCGCTATAGCTGTTAAAAAGCTTTGAAAACGTCTCAGGTTACGTATGTAACCATGGTTCCCTGAGAGGGAATGAGACGCTGCGTTGAAACGCCATGAGAACACCTCTGCGTGATTGCGTCTTGAAGCACTTGTGGAATCAGTCCAATGGACAGACGGAACGTCATAGGCGGGTGACATCATAGACCGGAAACTATAAAAAAAACTCTCAGGGAACCATGGTTACATACGTAACCTGAGACGTTCCCTTTCAAGGGAACTTGCGCAGCGTCGAAACGCCTTAAGAACACAATACCCATGCCGCCATAAGAGCAAGTGACCGTATCTGTGAAATTAAAAGCGCACCTACTACGATAGCACCTGCACCCCAGGAGTGGTCAAAGCAGATTAGTTTCTCTTGGTCTGGCACCGAGGAGGACAAAGGCCAGCAGCACTATAGGTATTACAATAATAGTAGAAACCCCAGCAACATAGCCCGGCCTAGGATGAAGAAAACCTTCCCTATGCGGGGCACAAACCCTTGACTGCAGATCTAGTAGAGCCTCAAAATGCCACGAAGGAAACAAGTAACTAGCGGGTGTCTCCTCAAAGAAACCTCACCCAAAGGAGCTAGGAAAGCAGCTAAGGCTGCCACATATACCTTCAATGTGGCTAGAATACAGTTTCCTTGTGGACGGAGCTCTGGAGTGATATACAGTCTCAACAGCCTCGGCTCAGAGACCTGAACTTATGAGCTGGGCCCCCTCGGAGGCCAGGCCCAGTTTCACCCTCCTGGCGAGGGTGATGATCAAACCTCTCACCTGAGAGTGAAGGTCCCTACTGAACGGAATCTCCAGCGGAGAGCGCTCCAGAAGAGAAACTAGGTCTGAGCCCTACTCGGGCCAGCCAGTACGGGGCTATTAATAACAGATGAGCCCCGTCTCGGCGAACTCTCTCCAGAACTCCCAGAAGCAGAGCAAACGGGTAAAGGTGTACAGGGGTGGCCTCGGCCATGGATGTCCGCTTCCTGGAATTACATATATGCAACCAGTGTCGTTGTTAACTTGAACAAGCACATGGCGGCCCCTGAGGTATGGCAGGAAGTGGTTCAGAACCCGAAACCCCACCATCAATTTTGGGCGATTATATGCCATAAGAGCTGATGGTCCTGCCAAGGACCCTGAGTTGAGCGACCACTCATGATCGCTCCCCCAGCCTGCAAAGGAAAACTCTGTCGTTAGCATAACGCAACAAACATGAGTCCCCAATACCGGCCTTTAGGACATAAACCAAGGATCTTTCCAAGTCAAGTCAAGTCAAGTCAACTTTATTTATATAGCGCTTTTAACAATGTAGATTGTTTCAAAGCAGCTTTACAGTGTTAAACAGGAAAATAATGCAGCATAATTTTATTCAGCTGTATAGCCATTCTGGAAAAATTTCAAGTATCATACAGTGACAGTGTGGGCTTTAGATTAATAATTTGATCAGTAATTTAGTTTAAATGGTTAATTTAGTTTATTATTTAGATGTATTTCGATGTTTAGTTGAAAAATTTAGTGTCCCCAACTGAGCACGCCAAGCCAGAGGCAACAGTGGCAAGGAAACCAAAACCCCATTAGGTGACCTAATGGAGAAAAATAAACCTTGGGAGAAACCAGGCTCAGTCGGGGTGCCAGTTCTCCTCTTTCCACATAACTAAAGCATGAAGGCATCGCCGCGTGACTTAAATCATGTGGAGCAGGTATCCCCTCAGGGAAAACCCCTTGGTTATGAGCCACCACTGTCACGGTCTCATGCTCAGCAGGCCAAAAAGGTATCCCCGTTGGACGCAGCTGCCATGAAACCGATTCTGAAATTCTGAAACAGATTCTGAAACTCTTTGACAGAGAGTGGCCGGCCTAGCTTTGCTGGGAGAATCCGGCCTAGCTTTGCTGGGAGAATCGATGCAATGCGTACAGGTGACAAATTTCCCACATCGCTACCAACTCCCATATCATGCCCAGATAAGTGTTTCTCTGTACTGGAGAAAGCACACTTATCTTTGCGTTCAGCCTCAACCCCAACTTTTCCATATGGGCAAGCACATCTCAATGTTGAACTGCTTTATACTCTGCTCCCTGAGCAAAAGATCAATCAATCGTTGATATAAATGAGTATGTGGGTGCCCTGTAGGCCCCGCAGCACTACTACAACCCCCACACTCCATGGGGTGACAAAACTAGACCGAATGGAAGTAACCGATATTGGTCGTCCCGCGCATGTCCCAGGACCACTACGTTTCCGGGTGGAACCTGAGATATGTGCTAGCCAGGGACCACTGCGCCCTGAAACACACAAGGTGGCGGGGTTGGCAGAATGGTCCCCCTGAGGGCACCGAAGGGGGACGGGCACCGTATAATTAGGTGGACACCACCTTCCTACGGAAGGGACCCTCAGAGACATGATATTGATATCCTCAGAAATATTAGAGATACCAGTCTCTCGAGACTGGCCTCTGGTGTACCACGAGCAGCAAGCACAGTGCCCTGAAGCGGCGGACCGGCGGGGAACAGCTGGCCTGACTGCTCTAGGAACCTCTCAGAGGGGTCGTGCATCCCAGGGCCACTACGTTTCCGGGTGGCCCCGAAACACACGAGGTGGCGAGGTTGGCAGAACGGTCCCCTTGAGGGCACCGAAGGGAGACTGGCACCGTATAATGAGGTGAACACTGCCTTCCCACAGAGTTTCCCTCAGAAACCTGACGTTGATGGCGTCAGCACCAAGAACAGCCAGCACAGTGCCCTGAAGCGGCGAACTGGCAGGGAACAGCTGACTTGACTGCTCTAGGACCCTCCTCGGAGGGGGCATGCATCCCAGGACCACTACTTTTCCGGGTGGACCCTGAGATATGTGTTCGCCAGAGACCACTGCACCCCGAAACACACGAGGTGGCGAGGTTGGCAGAACGGTACCCTTGAGGGCACCAAAGGGAGATGGGCACCGTATAGTGAGGTGAACACCGCCTTCCTACGGAGGGTTTCCCTCAGAAACCTGACAATGATTGACAAAGCCCTCTTTTTTACAATAACTGTCTTTTCAAAAACCGCCTTGCCTTAAGATAACTTCACTCTGCTTCCACATTTTGGAATTAGAAAGGACATGAAGCACTCAGCACGTGCTCTTACCATAACCATGGATTTTTTGAAATATGTATATATTTTTCATATATAAAAAATTCTCAAGCCACAAAGAAATATGATTTAATTTGTCAAAATGAAATACATTCAAAACCACTCAGTTTTTAACAGGCTGAATATTCATATTGGCATGAAAAATGCAAAAGGGGACAAACATAGGAACAGAGAGAAAGGGCTTCTCTTTTTCTTTTTCTCTTTCTTCTTTCCCCCATTTATAAATGTATTGTGGCAACATAATCTACGTGTTGCCTCAGCAAACGCGAGATCCATTGATTCATTTTTTTTCCTTTTTTTTCTTCAGACCGTAATCTACGTGTTGCCTCGGCAAACACGAGATTTGACCATTACATTCTCAGCAGACCATGATCTATGCGCTGCCTCTGCAAAACGCAAGATCAAAAGCGACTATATTGCAGACTGTATAATCTACGCATTGCCTCGGCAAACACGAGCTCCGTCCATTACATTCTTAGCAGACTGCATCTACGCGCTATCTCGGCAAAACGTGAGATGCAGTGCTATATTGCAGACTGTAATCTACATGTTGCCTCAGCAAACACGAGATCCGAGCCGTTATATTCTCTTCGCTACGTGCTTTTCTTACACATTTGAGAAATACTGTGCTGACGCACATACATATGCTTACTGTCTATGCGCTTCACACGGGGCAGAAGGAACCGCAAGCGTGCTTCCAACCCTGAGATGAAACACTGGACCCCCACGATAAAGAAGCTAGTTTCTGTTTGTGTTCACGGGTGCTTTATAGTTTCCGGTCTATGACGTCACCCGCCTATGACGTTCCGTCTGTCCATTGGACTGATTCCACAAGTGCTTCAAGACGCAATCACGCAGAGGCGTTCTCACGGCTTTTCGACGCAGCGCGAGTTCCCTTGAAAGGGAACTATATATTTCCTAAGGCAATTTGCCTGTATTGGCAGTAAATTGTCTTTTCCTTCTATGACTTAATTGGTTACATGCTTGCGAAATAAAATGCATATGTGCTTAAATGCCTTAAACTGCTTGAACCCCGATAAATGCTGCTTTAATTATAAAGTAATAATTATTATTATAATCATTTTTTTTTATTGAGCACTGCGTTTTTAGAATAGCCTACAGTAAAAGAACGCAATGGTAAAAAAAAAATTGCTTACAATAAAAACAAAGGGAAAATAGTACAGTGGAATGAAAAAAGTATACTATCTTATGAATGAATATTCTCTATATTTACTACCCTTTACCAAAAAGTATTGTACCGTTCCACAACACCAAATGAATGAAGTACAACATTAACATTAAACATTTCCTTAACTACAACAACAGCAACATTTTGAACATGTGGAATAAACTCCTGCCTTCATCCTTAAGTCTCTGGGGAGAAGGGTTGATCCAACAAATAAAGTCCCAAGCTCAAGAGAATGAAGTAATATAAATTTGTCTGATGGCTGGTAGAATGAGTTGAATGAGCCAGATTGAAAAAGGTAGAGAATAAACATTGTGTTTCTTCTCTTTATTTCTAATTATTTTAACAATAAAATATTTTATTAATGCAATATGTTTACATATATCAAATAATCTACAAATATTGTAGGCTTATACATTAATGCACTGTTACTGAACTGTATTCTCTTTTATTGTGTGCATTTATATAACAGTTCTCATCACAGGTCACAAAAAGCCAGACAACAGCTGTCATGAGCTCCATTCAGTCAGACTCTTCTGCAAATGTGACCTTTGTTCATCCTGCAACATTTTTCATCAATGGCTTTTTTAATATCCCACATGCAAAATACTACTATGTGTTCTTGTCTTTGGTGTATGTTGTGACTGTTTTAGGAAATTCATTCATCATGTGTATCATTTATTTGGCACGCAGACTTCACACGGCCAAATACGTTGCTGTTTTCCATCTGGCCCTTTCTGATCTGTGTGGAAGCTCGGCTTTGATTCCAAAAGTTATTGACACATTTTTATTCGACCACCAGGACATTTCATATGAAGCGTGCATGACATATATGTTTTTTGTTTATCATTTTATGAACATGCAGTCTTTGACACTACTTGTCTTGGCTTATGACAGACTGGTTGCTATTTGTTTTCCTCTACGGTATCATGCAGTTGTTACTAAAACAGACATGTTTCTGATCATATGTGTTATGTGGGTTTTTTCTGTGACATTTTTTTCTGTACTTGTAGGTTCTGTGAATAGACTTTCTTTTTGTGGATCTAATGTGCTTGATAGTTATTTTTGTGATTTTGGCCCTATCTATAGAATAGCCTGTAATGATAATTCTGTAAATGTTTTGTTAGGTAAAATTTGCTATAGTCTCTTGATTTTTACACCACTGATTTTGATCTTCATCTCATATTTCTGCATTGCTCTAGTTTTGTTTAAGTTTCCCCATGGTGTTCACCGGATAAAATCCATAAAAACCTGCACGTCACATCTCATGTTGGTGGCAATTTTTTACATCCCAATTTTAAGCAATAATATTGCATCTATAATAACACCTTTGCATCCAAATGCCAGAATAATGAACAATTCACTCACTCAGACAATACCACCTATGCTGAATCCCATCATATACACTCTAAAGACAGAGGAGGTCATGCAATCCATAAAAGAACTGTACAAACGAAGTAAGGTGAACACAATTCAGGAAAGAAATATGAAAAGCAGTTGGAGGATAAATTAAAAATAATAATTACAGGTTTAATCACACTGCTTGTGAGATTAAACTGTGATCATTCAAACAATAATTGACAGATTTTGTTTGTAGTTGTAATAGAAATTTTGTAGAGGTGTTTTGTGATTTCCTTCTTTTGTTAAAAACAAACAAACCAAAACAGAACCTTTGCATTTAATGATGTTAGGTTAACAGTAAGTCAAAAGAAAATAACCCATTATATTTGATTTAAATGTAAAATGTTTTATAAATGTTTTTCTGAATAATTATTGCTGTATTCATGCACAGCTATTGGACAATGGAAACTTTTTTGTTCCTATATGGATAATATGTGTAATATGCCTATAGTTATATGCAGTTACTAATTCTCACCATTTTGCTCTATTCATTTCAATCATTTAACATAATTCTGAAATTAGACTTCCATCCCATGAAACAGAATGACAAACCAGACCAGATATTACAAAATTTACATGCCAAAAATGCAAAATATAGAATATTTAATGCAGATATACTAATTCGGTTGAGTTTTTAGTTCTGATGAAAACATGTCTATTAAATATTGTCAATGTTGTGCTTGGTTACCTCAGCTTTGTTTTAACCCTTAATCGTCCCTCAAGTAGGGTTTACGTTTGAGTCCCTTGGGGTCAGATAGACCCCAAACTTTTACAGAGCGATTGCATAAGGAAATATACATTTTTTATATGGAAAACTATATCTATATATATATATATATATATATATATATATATATATATATATATATATATATATATATATATATATATATATATATATTTACTTCTCAACTATACATTTATGCTGTGTTTTTATGGGTATTTGGTAGTTTTTACCTATTTACTGCACAAATACTTAACTATGTCATAAATTGGCTCATTAAAAATATTTTTTTATGAAAAAATCCCTTGAATGATTATCTTAATTAAATATCATTAGTTTTTGTACATTGCTCTATGTGTTAGGGATAGAATACTGCCATCTGTAGGTTTGTGGAAAAACTATATTAGGAATAGGAATTATAGTTAAAGAGAGAGAGTGCAATGACCACATTATCCACTAGAGGTACATAGGGACCTCAAGTGGATAATGTCATATCCACCTTTCATCCAGTATGGAATTCAGGGTCTCCTCAAGACTGTACCTTTTTGCCATGGTGCTGCCACAGAATGATGTGTGCAGGACTCAGACAGCCACTTTTATACCCTAACTGTGGGGTGTTTTCAAAATACTGCTGCAGCTCTTTCATCTAACAGTAAACTTTCTCAGAGTGCAAAAGTTTAGCTGCCTTTCATCTTTCTTTTATTTGCCCTTTTCCCTCTCTTTCTCATGATTGTTCCATGTTGCATTTGTGCTCTAGTATTTGTCCTTCATTTATGTATGGATTTTTTTTTTCAGATTTATGCCAGTTTTGTTGATTTTATTTTCCAGTTCTATAAAAATGCTCATTGTTGCAGTCACTCACATGTGTGTGTGTGTGTGTGTGTGTGTGTGTGTGTGTGTGTGTGTGTGTGTGTGTGTGTGTGTGTGTGTGTGTGTGTGCGCGTGTGTGTGTGTGTGTGTGTGTATGAGACAGAAAGTTCGTTCCACTTTGTGTTTATGCTCTAGGACCAGGGGCCTCATTTATAAAACTTTGCGTAGGATTTGCGTCAGAAGTGGCGTACGGATGAAACATAGGACGTGCGTACGCACAGAAATATTCGGATTTATAAAACCGTGCGCACGCACATCCTACGCAGTTTTCCCTTAATAAATCACAATCAATTCTAAATGTAGCGCAGCTTTTGCGGCTTCATGTCACGCCCATAGTTGCCCATAAATAGTCCGTGAAACGCCCACAAGTTAATATTCATCGATTGCGAAATCATGGCAAATACAGAGAGGAAATCAAAAAAACGTAACTTCACTCAATTATCGTTGGCGAGGTGGAAAAGAGGAGAAAAATATTTTTTGGAGGGCACAGTGAGGGCATTAGGCCTACTAATGCCAAAAAGGCACTTGAGGTGCAAAAGGTTGCAGACGCCGTAAATGCTGTAGCCTCAAAACCTCGGACCATGGCCAAAAAAAAAAAGAAATGCTCGGACATCAAAGTCGAGGCAAAAAAGCGTCTAGCGCTCCATCGCCACAGTGTGTCTGCCACGGGTGGGGGAAAGGGGACACCGGAGCTGACCCCTCTTGATGAGAGACTGGCGGCAATTATTGGGGAATCCCTATTAATCCCTATCCCTATTATCTACGTGGAAATGGGAAATAGTTCAGTGCAAATGTAATTTCTTGCAGCTTTCTGAATGGTTGAGACATACGTCATATGTTATTTTATCGAAAATAAAACAAACTAAAGGCATTTGCATGAATACCATGATTCCGTAGCTGATGAAGAAATTTTTACTATGAAAACAACTTTCCCCAGTGGACAATTAATACATCTAGCCTATCTATGTATCTATATATCTCCCTGATTATCTATCTATCTGTCTATCTAATTGCATCTATATCTGCTCCGCTAGACGGACACATTGACGAGAATATCAGTTTTGTAAATTATTTCGTTCTGTTTACCATATTATTTATGAGGATGAATTGCATAACATGCCAATATTTCACTTTTTTTTTTTTTTTTTTGCATTTCTGTTGTAATTTTCGTTTGATTTTGTTTGTTTTACACTGCAGATCGATCAAACGGGTGTTCGTGTAGGCTGTTAATTGCAATACTTGCTTTGTGAAGTCTTCAAGTTATTTATGAGAGGCAGTATTGCCATTTCTTTTACACAACGGTCTACAGTTTCACACACTTTCACGTGTTTCTTCCATCTGCCGACGGTGTCGCCATTTCTCATTTCACCCGTTTTTGTGCGTACGCCTGGGTCAGAGCTTGCGTGAAGGACCGCACATTTTCCCGTCAAGTTTGCTTTTTATAAATACCAATTATTGCGTAGAGAGTGGCGTACGCCTTCTTTTGTGCGTACGCAACGTTTATAAATGAGGCCCCAGATCTTAATATAAATGTAGAAATTTTCAGATTTACTCTGGATTTAGTTGATTTTTTTTTTGACAAACAAAGTGAAAAAAAAATACATTTTTTACATTTTCCCATTCATTGCCAAAATCTAAAAAATGCACCAGACACCTGTGTTTGTGTGTGTGTGTGAGTGAACATGCTTGTTCCATATTGCATTTGTGCTCTAGTATTAGTCCTTCATTTATGTATGAAAATTTTTCAGATTTATGCCAGTTTTCTTGATTTTATTTGCCAATTTCAATAAAAAAACTCTCTGTTGCAGTCACACACATGTGTGTGTTTGTGTGTGTGCGTGTGTATGTATGTGTGTATGAGCTAGAAAGTTTGTTTTACTTTGTGTTTATGCTCTAGGATCAGACCTTGATATAAATGTAGAAATTTTCAGATTTATACTGGATTTAGTTTGACAAAAAAAGTGAATTTTATTTTTTTTACACTTTCCCATTCATTTTCAATGTGGGGTCAATCTGACCCAGAGGGACTGAAACTTTTTTTACACACCTTTAGAACAACCAAATCAACCCCAGATTTTTTTGTGCATGTTTAGATAGATTATTTAGGAAAAGTCAGAAAGAGTCTCATGGCCCCGAGATAAAGGGAACACTTTATCAAAATAAAATAACATAAAAGAAAAAAAAAAAAAAAATTGTCACACATTCATCTCTGCATGTGAAGTAAGTGCTATTTAGTCCAAACTCTTCTACACACTGTAGAATTTCTATTAGAATGCTCTTTGTTATGGTAATTTCAGACAGTTTCACACAAGCCATGCAGGGTCAGTACAGAACAGTATGACTCAGCCTTATTACAAAATGGATTAAAATCATTATTTTCCTCAAAACTCTACAAACAATACACCATAATGACAATGTAAAAGAAGTTTGTTTGAAATCTTTGCAAATGTATTAAAATAAAAAAAAATAAAAAAAATATATAAAATCACATGTACATAAGTATTCACAGCCTTTGCTCAATACTTTGTTGAAGCACCTTTGGCACCAATTACAGCCTCAAGTCTTTTTGAGTATAATGCTAAAAGCTTGGCACACCTATTTTTGGGCAGTTTCTCCCATTCTTCTTTGCAGGACCTCTCAAGCTCTATCAGGTTGGATGGGGAGCGTCAGTGCACAGCCATTTTCAGATCTCTCCAGAGATGTTCAATCGGGTTCAAGTCTGGGCTCTGGCCGGGCCACTCAAGGACATTGTTTGTAGACTTTTTAAGAAAATAATGAATTTAATCCATTTTGGAATAAGACTGTAACATAACAAAATGTCTAAAAAGTGAAGCGCTTCCGTGAATGCTTTCCGGATGCACTGCATGGGGCTCGCTAGGCTAGTCGCATCCAACGCAGTGTCTAGAGCCCTTGCATTCTTACTATCCTTTATTAAAGTCTGGATGCGCATCTCTAGTTCTAAAATCTTATCTGTCAGCCTGTCTATTTCCCTGCATTTATCACATGTTAATCTCTCATCGCTGACAGAGAAGGCTACGCTAAACGTGCAAATCAGTGCAGGTGACAATAACAGGGGAAGATGACATGACTTACCTTGTTTCTTGACTGATTCCAACTTACCACAATTGTTTGATGGAATCGTAAAAAAAAGAAGCGTGCAAGAGAATAGAAAATTAGACAATATTGCCAATCACAGAAGTAGTGAATATCACAGACGAAGACGCATTTGACCGAATTGCTTACAGTCTTTACCATGGCATGCACTGTATAAAGGTCCTAGATCACGTAATGTCCTTTTAAAACTGTTTAATGGAGTTTTTGTCTACTTATTTTTTTTTCTTTTTTCGGAAAGGCGTTTCAATTGGATTGTTCTTAAACAACAGTGCAATCCATTACAGGCACTGTATTTGTATCCATCACAGCCTCGTTTTCATTCCTGTCAATAATTAAATATGTCGCTATCCTGACTAATGTCTGTGGAATCGTGTCATGAAGAAAAGCATCGGCAGTGGCCTGTGATAAATGCCTCCCAGAAATCCAAATATTCCATATTGTTCCGCCCAATGTTCAGGTTATGTTTACAAAACCTACAATCATTCATTCTGCCAACATATTCTATAATTACGTTCAACAAACGAATCAAGGCTCCGAATGCTTGTATCAAAGAAGTACGTTGCGTAATAACATAACGTACTTCTTTGACACAAGCATTTGGAGCCTTGATTTGTTTGAAGTACATTATGTTATTACGCCTCATGATGGTGACCTTTGCAAGTCTAAACAAGTTAAAATACGGGCTTTTTGTATGTTTTTTTTATTCTTACTCCATGTAGTAAGAATGTAGAGATGGTGGTCCAGTGGGTTAAACTATGGAACTGACACGCAGAAGGTTGCTGGTCAAATCCCAGCGGTCACCACCAGTGTGTCCTTGAGCAAGGCACTTTACCCTATGTTGCTCCAGGGGGATTGTCCCTGTAATAAGGGCACTGTAAGTTGCTTTGGATAAAAGCGTCTGCCAAATGCGTAAATGTAAATGTAGCTTTCTTAAACAAACTATACAACAAACTAAACACCAAATTACAAAAACATTATTATGTGAAAGTGAATAAAGTTGTGTGTGTGTTTTCAGTTATAAATATGTGCTGTGTAAATTAGCCTATACTTTTAGAAATTATATATAGCCTAACTTTAAAAAACAAACAATAACCCATATAGATAAATTATAATAATTGTATAATATTAAGCATGTACTTAATATACATTGCAACATTAGGCTACTTTACTCTAGCACAGTAGTCAGTTAAGCAATTAATTAATATCTTATATTAATATACATAGCCTAGGCTACATCTAAAGGTAAGTCTGCTTTAAAAAAAAAAAATTACACTTCGACATGTACAGAATGTGCACGTTAAGAAACACGTTCAAATGTGTCTTCTGAACATGTTAAAACTGTGCGTCGACTGTGTGTGTATGCCTGTTACACGACCAGAATGTGCGTGTCTACACATACAAAAGAAACACGTAAAAAATTGCTGCGTTGACGCGGAAAACAGGGCGTGTTGAAACGGTCTTAAGTCACGAGTTTCGTATAAAGAGATTTGGCCCCGGGCGCGTTCCATATTAGAGCCCTAGTCCAATGACGTGCGAGGTCGAGGTCATGGCCATGACGCGTAGAAGACGAGCTTTAAGCTTTTTTGTTTTTTTACATTTCCTATGTTTTTTGCTGCTTTCCTTTTTCGCGATCAACAATGACAGGACACCGTCTTCAACTCAATCTCTGCATGGACGCGACAAACTTTTTGGACTCATTTTCAGGAGGCTGTCTTTGTCTTCACAACTCTGAGGCAAACTGCAGGCGCTATGAACCACAGCATGGGTAATGTAACGTTACGATATAAAGAATATGCTTTTATTCAGCTGTATAAGGAAATGGATGCGTTAATAGATCCGAGCTTAAAACTGCACATTTTGTTTACACAGACTATCCTCGCCTCATAACGAAGCCGTGAGCTCTTATCTGCTTGGAGCGATTTCCGCGAGTCCAGATTTAACCGCTGAACACGACGAAATTGTGTGTAACTTAAGTATAACTTCTGTTTTTCTCATTCCTTGTTTAATTTTACCGTGACTGTTTTTATTAATACCAGTCTCATGTAATTATTTTCCAGCTGCCTGTAAGACGTATTATGAATCGACACGCCGGAGCTTCAGATACAAACAACCTGAACTTACATCGCAGGCGGAAACTGCGAAGTTTAGCTCGGAGTCGATCAAGAAGAAAAAGGGTAAGATTTATTATATTAGATCCGTTTTTTGTCAATGTGAGTATTTTTCAGGTTGCTAATTGTCTTTATGGATTGTATTACAGTTGCTGGAAGCGAGAGTGTGCTGGATGAGGTGGACATTTGGAAGTCCGCGACCATTGAACTCATGTTTGACGAGGAAGACGCATTGTTGACGGGGTGTCTGGATGGATTGTGCGGCCACCGCCCTCTCGCAGCCTGGAGCACGCCGAACTTTACATTACGAGACATTACTGCTGCACTGTACATAGTTGTGTGTTTAACAATAAAGCTCTTTCTTTGAGTAAACCGCTGTGTTTTATAAATTAAGCCCTTTCTTTGAATGAACAGCTGTATGCTTATAAATGAAGCCCCTTGTTTGAATAAACGGCACGGTCCGTATAATTTTCCCATATATTCCTTGATGGTATGAATACTTCATAGCACAATAACATTAATATAAAACAAATTATTACAACATAAATTATATATTTATTATTATTGGGGTTTACATTTATAATGAGCCAGGGGGACCAATAATGATTGGTTTGCAGTGATCTGCCAACCAATCACGAGGGATTTTTCTTTTTTAAATATAGTGGCTTCAGCCAATAGTGAGTGAGTAAATTCAAGTCTGGCCGTTGACTCTCTGGTTTCGCTGCTATTCATATGCAAATTAGAGGCGTCGCACCTTCGTTTACGACAATTTGTGGCACAGACGAACGCGACGTTCGCTGCCTCTAAATTGTCGAAAACTGCCGAAAATTAGGGAGATTTCCGGGAGTATACAGGCGTTTACGGGGTCGAAAATCCCACTTTTCATGCAGTGGTGTGTGCCTACGGGCCAAACAGCAGTGCAGAGTACCCGGCCTTCTTGGTGTCCCTGGGAGGGGTGCTGGAGAGTGCTCCGACTGGGGACTCCGTCGTTCTACTGGGGGACTTTCTACGTGATTGGGAGGAACGGCCCCCCTGATCTGAACCCGAGTGGTGTTCAGTTATTGGACTTCTGTGCTAGTTACAGTTTGTCCATAACGAACACCATGTTCAAGCATAAGGGTGTCCATCAGTGCACATGGCACCAGGACACCCTAGGTCGTAGGTCAATGATCGACTTTGTGGTCGTTTCATCTGACCTGCGGCCGTATGTCTTGGACACTCGGGTGAAGAGAGGGGCGGAGCTGTCAACTGATCACCACCTGGTGGTGAGTTGGATCCGATGGCGGGGGAGGAAGCTGGATAGACTCGGTAGACCCAAACGTACTGTGAGGATCTGCTGGGAACGTTTGGCCGAGTCTCCTGTCAGAGAGATCTTCAACTCCTGCCTCCGGCAGAACTTCGACCGGATCCCGAGGGAGAATGGAGATATTGAGTCCGAGTGGACCATGTTCTCCACCTCCGTTGTCAAAGCGGCTGCTCGGAGCTGTGGACGCAAGTTCTCCGGTGCCTGTCGAGGCGGCAATCCCCGAACCCGGTGGTGGACACCGGAAGTAAGGGATGCCGTCAAGCTGAAGAAGGAGTCCTATCGGGCCTGGCTGGCTTGTGGGACTCCTGAGGCAGCTGACAGGTACCGGCAGGCTAAACGGACTGCAGCCCGGGTGGTTGTGGAGGCAAAAACTCGGGCCTGGGAGGAGTTCGGTGAGGCCATGGAAAAGGACTATCGGCTGGCCTCGAAGAGATTCTGGCAAACCGTCCGGTGCCTCGGGAGGGGGAAACAGTGCCCTACCAACGCTGTTTACAGTGGCGATGGGCGGCTGTTGACCTCGACTGGGGATGTTGTCGGACGGTGGAAGGAATACTTTGAGGATCTCCTCAATCCCGCCGTCACGTCTTCCATTGAGGAAGCAGAGGCTGGGGGCTCAGAGGAGGACTCGTCCATCACCCAAGCTGAAGTCACCGAGGTGGTCAAGAAACTCCTCGGTGGCAAGGCACCGGGGGTGGATGAGATCCGCCCTGAGTACCTCAAGTCTCTGGATGTTGTGGGGCTGTCTTGGCTGACACGCCTCTGCAGCATCGCGTGGCGGTCGGGGACAGTGCCTCTGGGATGGCAAACCGGGGTGGTGGTCCCTCTTTTTAAGAAGGGGGACCGGAGGGTGTGTTCCAACTATAGGGGGATCACACTTCTCAGCCTCCCCGGGAAAGTCTATGCCAGGGTACTGGAGAGGAGAATTCGGCCGATAGTGGAACCTCGGATTCAGGAGGAACAGTGTGGTTTTCGTCCTGGTCGTGGAACACTGGACCAGCTCTATACCCTCTACAGGGTGCTGGAGGGTTCATGGGAGTTTGCCCAACCAGTCCACATTTGTTTTGTGGATTTGGAGAAGGCATTCGACTGTGTCCCTCGCGGTGTCCTGTGGAGGGTGCTGGGGGAATATGGGGTCCGGGGTCCTTTGCTGAGGGCTGTCCGGTCCCTGTATGACCGAAGCAAGAGTTTGGTCCGCATTGCCGGCAGTAAGTCAGACTTGTTCCCGGTGCATGTTGGACTCCGGCAGGGCTGCCCTTTGTTGCCGGTTCTGTTCATAATTTTTATGGACAGAATTTCTAGGCGCAGCCAAGGGCCGGAGGGTGTCAGGTTTGGGGACCAAACGGTTTCGTCTCTGCTCTTTGCGGATGACGTTGTCGTGTTGGCCCCTTCTAACCAGGACCTTCAGCATGCACTGGGACGGTTTGCAGCCGAGTGTGAAGCGGCTGGGATGGGGATCAGCACCTCCAAATCCGAGGCCATGGTCCTCAGTCGGAAAAGGGTGGCTTGCCCACTTCAGGTTGGTGGAGAGTTTCTGCCCCAAGTGGAGGAGTTCAAGTATCTAGGGGTCTTGTTCACGAGTGAGGGGAGGATGGAACGGGAGATTGACAGACGGATCGGTGCAGCTTCTGCAGTAATGCGGTCGATGTACCGGTCTGTCGTGGTGAAGAAAGAGCTAAGCCGTAAGGCGAAGCTCTCGATTTACCGGTCAATCTACGTTCCTACTCTCACCTATGGTCATGAGCTTTGGGTCATGACCGAAAGGACAAGATCCCGGATACAGGCGGCCGAAATGAGCTTTCTCCGCAGGGTGGCTGGGCGCTCCCTTAGAGATAGGGTGAGAAGCTCAGTCACTCGGGAGGAACTCGGAGTAGAGCCGCTGCTCCTCCACATCGAGAGGGGACAGCTGAGGTGGCTCGGGCATCTGTTCTGGATGCCTCCTGAACGCCTTCCCGGGAAGGTGTTTCGGGCATGTCCAACCGGGAGGAGGCCCCGGGGAAGACCAAGGATACGCTGGAGGGACTATGTCTCCCGGCTGGCCTTGGAACGCCTCGGTGTCCCCCCGGAAGAGCTAGAGGAAGTGTCTAGGGAGAGGGAAGTCTGGGCATCTCTGCTTAGACTGCTGCCCCCGCGACCCGGTCCCGGATAAGCGGAAGAAGATGGATGGATGGATGGATATATATATATATATATATATTTATTTATTAGGGCTGGGCAAATTAACGTGTTAATACATTTTTTCAGCTTAACGCATTAAAAATATTTAACGCAAATAACGCAGCGTCTGTTTTTATTTACATTTTTGCCTAGCGTTACATTATATGATCACGCTCTTATACATGTAAATGCTTCCAAGCATGACAAGACACAAGAGAATGCGCTGTATGTCAATGTCCTCTCCTGTCTGTGTGGCTGCGTCTCATGTCAGCTAATCCAGGGACACTCTGACACACACACACACACACACACACACACACACACACACACACACACACACACACACACACGTCTGGTGCGCTATCCTTCTGGGGACTCACCATAGGCGTAATGGTTTTTATACTGTACAAACCGTATTTTCTATCCCCTTACACTGCCCCTGCCCCTAAACCTAACCCTCACAGGAGACATTCTGCATTTTTACATTTTCATAAAAACTCATTCTGAATGATTTATAAGCTTTTGTGCCCGTGGGGACCTCAATTTAGGTCCCCACGGTGACACGAGTCCCCATGAGTCTTTCTACAGTCAGGTTGAAGTCCCCACCAGGCTAGAAAAACATGTACACACACACACACACACACACACACACACACACACACTCGCGTCAGTCTCCTGCTCACATAGAGTTCTCTTTTGCCCTTGAACAAACAATAACAACAACACAGAGAATTTTGAGTATTCTCTGCTGTGTCCGAAATCGCTCACTTGTTTAATAATTCTCTAATCCCTATAAAGTGCATGGCAGTTGAGTGCACTATAAGCAAGGAGTGAATGAAATGAAGCGAGGAATTCAGACACTGACATAAAACATCGCGTCAGAGAGCTGTCGCTTTGCAGAAACTTTCACACACATTTATTTGAGTGCTTAGCCTACTTTTAAATTGAAAAGTCACAGCGACTTTAGTTTGTAATTATACATAGGCTTCCTCCATGCTAGCTTTAGTTTAATTGATAGTATATTAATGCAATAAATATACAAATTTGGTTTTCTATGGTTAACCTTGTGTTCATAATCATTAAACTAAATCATAAAAAAAAAACTCACATCAAGAAGAAACACATGAATAAGTGTACATTATTATATTTATATCTTTAACTCACCTTTTAAGACAATAATCATGTGCGTTTAGCCCCATCACTCGACAACAGCTTTTTTCATGACTTTTTTTTTTCCCCTGTAAAATTAGGTAGGCTATCGGCAACAGCTAGGTAGAAACGTTGATAGCCACTCATCAAGTCATCGCTAAATTGGGCTAATTTGGACGATCACGCTAAAAGGAGCGAGGTTTTAATAAGGGGATTTTAAGGCTTTGTGTCGGGGGAGAAATAATTTAAGTGTGTAACAACTGCAATTTTGTCTTATTTCTGACCCTATTTTGATGTAAAGTAAATAGAGTCGAGGAGTTGAATCCATAGACTCCTACAGTGGGAGTCGGGAATCGGAGTCGACTCCAAAAAACCTGGAATCGAACACCCCTACTTAAAGGGTTGTGAGGAAATGAGATGCGCGGGACACCGCGTCAGATCTGCGTCATGTTCGTCAGCGGCCGTTCTTAAAGTGACAGTGATGATGCCTGTCATTAATGTTCATCAAAGAACAACGGGAACAAAGAAAATTGTAGCTTTAATAATAATTAATCTATAATTAATTTATTATGTATGCAGTTAAGAAAGGTGTTTGATAGCTATTAAATTTCTGTATATGTGTAACAGGGAAGCCACAGGTAAAAATAACATTTATTATTTTGGGTTTATGTAAAGATTGTTTTAAGTTCACTTAAATTAAAAGTTGTTTTTTTAAAGCCTAATAAATGTTGAAATTGGGAGCTTTAAGTTATACTGTAATGTAACGTCATTAATGTTTCATACTGGCCTTCATTCATAAAAAGATGCCATTACAACACATATTTAAAATATACTGTCTTTAAATTGTTTCTACATTAATTTGGAGAGTAACTGAAATTATTACAATATCAAAATATTAAAAACTTAAAATATTAAAAACTTGCAATTAATCGCGATTAATTACAGAATTTTTTTTGGATTAATTAGTTAATTTTTTTAAACCCATGCATGAATTATGGAAAAAATTATCTAGATTTTTTTAAGATTCTTTTTATTACTTTAATATGATGCTAAAATTGAAATCCATTTAAATTTTTACAAAATTCAGTTTCATTAAAAAATTATTTAACTGTCCACGTATGTGGACACCATGCAACACAGGCGTAAAATGGGCCAAAAAGCCACAGATGACAATATGGAATATTGTGCTTTAATTATGTCATTTTATGCTATGCATATCAGCTCAGATATTTGAAACATTAATATTGCAATATAACAACGATAAAACACATAGTGTAGGAACTATAATGCTAGTTACATATATGTGTAATAGCAATATGGGCTAGGCTTTGCTGGCACACAGTCCTCATCAGTGCGGTCACTGTCAAACACACTGTCCTCTGGGATATTCCCTTTTATTCTGAGTGCTTGACCTGTGCTGTCCCTGTTTGGTAGGCAAAATACAAATTTGTCTCGGTATGTATGTGTAAAGTTGCCATTTAATGCCATAATATGTCGTTTTTAATGGTTATTTATGTTGATATATTTGTTAAATGTCTGTTTTATTACAATATAAGACAATTCAAAACATATTTGCAAAAACAGAACAGATATACTAGCAGGGTGCAGAATTCAGACTTTATGCAATCTGACTCCACTGTTGCATGACGTCCACATACGTGGACAGTTAGTTTTTGGTGTATAAAAATGACATTTTACTCTAAATTTTAGTTCCCTTTCAGTCGGTCACTATGACGTACGTCGGTATTACCGACAAATTGGGATCACTTCAGAGAGCCCCTATCAGCTTCGAGAACTAAAGAACAGGCCAATGAACAATTGGCGTGCAAGATTTGCATCTCGCGCTCCGCCCCGCGCCGCGGGTATAAACAGGAAGCGAGAGCATCGCACTGACGTCATTCACTTCGGAGCCGAACGGCGTTTGAAGTTCAGACTGCTTCCTGATTTCATCAGCGATTTCAGAGCTACTAAGAAGAGGAAAGAAGAGGAACGTTGTGCTGGTGTGACGGCTTTCTCCAGCGGGACCGCGAACTCAAGCTGCACTTTAAAAACAACTGCTGTTATCACAGCATCAAGGCTGTTGGTTTCGGTGGGCGTTCCCATTTTGAGTGCAAACACAGGCTGCACTATTCCCTGTGTGTTGCCGCGGTCTCCCTGGGTGCTTCAGCACTCTCTTAAAAGAGCGTTTCCTCACAAAAAGAGCAACACGGGTGTGACACTGTGTCTTTTTCAAGATGTCATTCCACCCGTGCGTTTCTGGATGCGGTCATTCCCTCTCGCCCGCTGACGGCCACAATCACTGCATCACGTGCCTGGGCTTACAGCACGCTGAGGCAGCGTTTGTGAATAGCTTATGTTCTCACTGCGGGAACATGACTATTGCGGTGCTTAGGTCGAGACTCACCTACCTCCGGGAAGGCGGAGTCCCCCTCCCCATACCTCGATCTAGAGCTATCCCTAACCAGGATAGACCTACTTCGACGGATGGCCGGGGTGACCTGAGGATTACGTTCAGGACAAACCCGCCTAGTGTCCCTACGCAGGTCCCTGAACCCTCACAAGCACCGCTGCCGGTGGCGCCCCCGGAAGAGATCGCTGGTCCCGCCCACGGGCGCCCAGTCATCTCTTTCGGAGCGCCCGCGGACGAGCAGATGTCGATTGCAGCATCGGAGGGGGAGTTCCAGTCCTCGGAGGATGAAGACTCAGCTGTACTGCCTCCCTCTGGGAGAGTGGCAACAGTTGAGTCGGACCCCGAGTTGACGGCTATGCTTTCCCGGGCCGCCAAAAAGGTCGGGCTTGAGTGGAACCCTCCACCACGTCCCGAACCTTCTAGGTTGGATGATTGGTTCCTGGGGGGGGGTCGCGCTGGTTCTCAGCGTCCCGCCCCAGTGCCATTCTTCCCGGAGGTGCATGAGGAGCTTTCCAGGTCGTGGACGACACCCTTTAGTGCCAGAAACAGACCTGGAGGCTCCTCCCTCCTCACTACCCTTGACGGCAGACAGGCCAAGGGTTACGAGAGGATCCCGCCGGTCGAACGCGCCGTCGCGATGCAGCTGCGTCCGGCGACCATCTCCGAGTGGCGTGGTGATCCTCGTCTCCCGTCCAAAGCCTGTAGGTTTTCGTCCAGTCTGACTGCGAAGGTCTACAGGTCCTGCGGACAGACCGCGTCTGCCTTGCATGCCATGGCGTTGCTCCAGGTGCACCAGGCCCAGGCACTCATGGACATGCACGAGGGTAGGTCTGACCCAGAGCTCTTCCGGCAGCCGCAGTAACGCCGCTAGGGCTGCTCCATATGAGACCGCTTCAGCACTGGCTACACGACCGAGTCCCGAGATGGGCGTGGCACAGCGGGTCCCTCCGTGTCCAAGTGACGCCGAGATGCCGCCAAACCCTCACTCCGTGGTCGGACCCTTCATTTCTACGGGCAGGAGTGCCTCTAGAACAAGTGTCCAGGCATCATGTTGTCTCCACGGATGCCTCACCCACGGGCTGGGGTGCCACGTACAACGGGCTTGCAGTATCGAGTCTGTGGACGGGGCCCCAACTGCAATGGAATATCAATTGCCTGGAGTTGCTGGCAGTTCGTCTTGCTCTCAGCCGCCTCAAAGGGTCGCTCAAAGACAAGCACGTTCTGGTCCGGACGGACAGCACGATGGCCGTTGCGTACATCAACAAACAGGGTGGTCTACGTCCCTTCGTGCCATTCACATTCCGGGCCTGCTCAATCGTGCAGCCGACGAGCTGTCACGGTTGCCAGTGCTCCCCGGAGAGTGGTGACTCCACCCCCAGGTGGTCCAGCTGATTTGGAGTCGCTTTTGGGCCGCACAGATCGATCTGTTTGCCGCCCACGACACGACCCACTGCCAGTTGTTTTATTCCCTGACCGAGGGGACCCTCGGCACGGATGCACTGGCACACAGCTGGCCCCGGGCTCTGCGCAAGTATGCGTTTCCCCCAGTGAGTCTTCTTGCACAGACACTGTGCAAGGTCAGGGAGGACGAGGAGCAACTCCTCTTGGTAGCTCCGTACTGGCCCAACAGGACGTGGTTCCCGGAACTAGTGCTCCTCGCGACAGCACCTCCATGGCCCTCCATGGCATCTATGTTGACAGAACGCAAAGCTTTAGGACCTCAGAGCAGCTCTTAGTCTGTTACGGAGGACAGCAGAAGGGAAAGGCTGTCTCCAAGCAGAGGATGGCCCACTGGATAGTGGATGCCATTATCTTGGCGTATGAGTCCCAAGACGTGCCCTGCCCGCTCGGGGTTAGAGCTCACTCCACCAGGGGTGTAGCTTCTTCCTGGGCGTTGGCTCGTGGCGCCTCGCTGACAGACATTTGTAGAGCTGCGGGCTGGGCGACACCTAACACGTTTGCTAGGTTTTATAGCCTACGTGTGGAACCGGTGGCTTCTCGTGTGCTCGCTTCCCATAGTCAGCTTCACTGAAGTGCCCGTTCTAAGTGTCGGCTTGCTGCGCCATTCCCTTCCCCATGGAACGGATACGTGTGCTTTTTATCTCCAGTCGAGATCCCCAGGATTGGTGAACCCTGTTGAGTCCTCCGCACCCCTCGGCAGTCGGATGTTGCGGAGCGTCCGACGCCAGGTCTGGCACTTGTATGCATTGGTGGAACTTGTGTCAGACTGGGTTCCGTATGTCTTGACCCCTACGGCGGTCCCATACGTGTATTCTCCACGGTACAGCTCCCTACGGCGAGCTAGTGTCTTTCCCTTGGCAGAGTTCCTCTGCCGTCTCAGTACGGTGTCGTCCCCCGCCTGCATTAGGCCGGGGCCACCTCTGGGACTTCGTATGTTGAGCTGCCCACGGCCAGCCCATACGTATTCTTTCCACATGGTAACTCCCTCTGGGCATGATGTGGCTCCCGCAGCGTCCTTCGGGCACGCTTTCCCAGCGTTATCCAATCAGTCTGCTGAATGGGTCTTGCGGAACAGCAGTGTGACTCTCCCTGCGTGAATCTCCCCGCCCGCATCAGAACGGGGTCTGAGGGGCTCTCGCTAGGCGCTGGTAGTGGTAGTAACTGTGGCGCTTTCCATAGGGATCCCAATTCGTCGGTAATACCGACGTACGTCGTAGTGACCGACTGAAAGGGAACGTCTCGGTTACGTATGGTAACCCTCGTTCCCTGAAGGAGGGAACGGAGACGTACGTCCCGTCGCCACAGTTCCTTCCATCACTGCATGGCCGAGTCACTAGTTCGGCTCCTCAGTGAAAAACGTCAGTGCGATGCTCTCGCTTCCTGTTTATACCCGTGGCGCGGGGCGGAGCGCGAGATGCAAATCTCGCACGCCAATTGTTCATTGGCCTGTTCTTTAGTTCTCGAAGCTGATAGGGGCTCTCTGAAGTGATCCCAATTCGTCGGTAATACCGACGTACGTCTCCGTTCCCTCCTTCAGGGAACGAGGGTTACCATACGTAACCGAGACGTTTTTAAAATACTAACATAATCATTATACTTTACTGTACATACTAATATTTTTTTTTAGCTCATTTGACCTCCTTATGTAAAAGTTTTTCACAGATATGCCTGGGGCATTCATGGCTATCGCTGTCAGCCATCTTGGATTAATGATGTCATTAAGCAATGAATATTTGGGATACAAGACAGTAGCCATTGTTAAAATATTGCTGTCAATCTACGGACACTGCCCTCAAGTGGTTTGGAGAGAATTACCAAGATAAATGAACCCTAAATGGAGTTAAATTAAATGTCCCCAAATGTGGACACCATGCATGAAAGGCACTAATATACATATATATTATATATATATTAAAGAACCATTAGGACCATTAAAGAACGTGACACATACGTCTCCCGGACATCCTGTAGAATTCAACCAATCAGATGACAACTTCGAAAAACCCTGAAGTATTTCCAGTTAAAGCTACACTGTGTAACTTTTTTAGTCTATTCTTAGCTAAAAACACTTAGTTCTTTCAAAAATATATGTGCTCATTAATGTATATTTACTTCTTTCAAGTAATAAAGTATTCTCGTAAGTTTATAATATGCCATTGAAAATACATAAGGTAATGGGATCTAACGGTGGTCGCCATGTTGCCCCTCCATCTTGAAAGTACATTAGCCAAAGAGGGACATACCCGTAAATTCAAGCTTCGCTTTTCGCGTTTTAACCGGTTTTAATACTCGATGGCACTGTACAAAATTCTCTGCCTCGCGCATGTGTGCGTCAACTTGTTCAGACTTGTCTGGTGCATGTGCAGAGTATTTTCATCTCAGCAGCGTCCAGTAACAGAGTTATACGGAGTTTTCCTGGCTTGTTTATTCCTCAAAAGTCTGTTTTTCCTTGTGTGGTATTTCTGTGCGTTAATAACTCCGTAAGTAATAATAGTTATTGTCATTGTAGATGTGTTTCAGAGTGTGTCATTAGAGTGTGTCGCGTAATTCAGTTGATGTCACCTCAGAAGTATTTTTGTGTCAACATACAATAGCGTAATGCTCACCTATTTGAATAATCATTCAGTTATTTTGTTATCAACAATGTTTATTCGTTTATAGAAAATATTTGCTTGTAATGTATGTTGATGGAAATATGTATCATGTCTGATCGGCATATTAACAATTGTTAAACAGAGCGCACTGCAGTGCTAACGTTAAAGCGGCGCACACACTTTTGTAACCGGACACCGCTTGTTAGCAGCGGCAGCTCCGCTCCTTTTAATGCAACTGCATTTAGCGCCTATATATGGTACAATAAGCTCTGGTTTACGGTTACATTATACAAATGTAACTTATAAGTATAGTTATACAGTTCTTAACTGTGTATGTATATTTACCATCCTTATTTGTTCTCTCACAGAAACCACATTTATGTACATATCCACGCAAACCTGTTTATGCCTTGCAATTGGATGACTGAATAAACATTACTATCATCAAAGTTCACTCTGGATTAGCTGCAGTTCTTTCTAGCCGAATAATTAGACCAGTTGAGTTCCAAATATCCCACAGGCACCGTGTCGGAATGTGGACGAGGTCGAACTGGAAGCCATGTTAATCTTGGACTAAATCGGCCACCGTAGGAGTTGAAACGAAATCGGAATTGAGAGGAACAGAAACTAAAATTCACTGGATGGTCATATACCTTTTCACCACTAGATGGGGGAAAATATCACACAGTGTAGCTTTAAGTCAGCCACATGCAGGTGTGACGTCTGAGACTACTACATTGTTCCACGCCCAAATTGCAAGAACACGCAATGCAAGAGTAGATGTCTTTTTATCATAGCTGGAGCGAAGCAAAATAATGATTAACGAAAAATAAAGCAAAGAGGATGAACAAACCACAAGGAAGAACAAGAAATTAACATACAGTACACAAGACAAGCAAGAGTTCATTGGTAGTCGCCAGCAGCACAGCAGCTCCAGACAAACAATGACAGTCAAAACTGTCCTGTTACTGTAGCTAACATTACAACAACAGCATTGTAGCGTCTGGAGTGTTTCTCAACTAGGATCAAAGAGATGAGTCATTTGGAGAAACAATCAGAGATGCTTTCCTCCAAACAGCTCTGCATATAAATTAAATTCCTGCCCCACTGGCTCCAACGAGTCTGGGTCAAATTGCGCCTCCGACTGTTTAATGACCAGCTAGAGTGTGACCAGAAGATACTTGACGGCCCTTTCTGAGCTTCAATCAGATTCTAATCAGCCAGGACAGTTCCCTCACCCTTCAGTCTGGAACGGCCGGGGGGTTGACTCTAACGCAAACACACACACAAGCATTCCCCTCTATTTAGCCTTTAATTAAACTATCCCAGAAATTACATAAATTATGATTTCTTAAGTGTATGCATGCTCCCTATATTTCTTATGCTTGCGTGATGTAAGAACTATCTTAAACGCTCCAAATTGCTCTGTATAGAAGATGCACTGCCTTCATGTCTGTAACCAAGGCATGTTTGATGTCTAAATGTTCCTTTTTCTGTGTCTTAGTCAATGGTACAAAGTATATGATTATGAGATGTACGGCTAGTATGTTTTAGTCCTGTTGGAGTGAAACTTTACTAGTTCTGGCTTCCAGCAAGAACATTCCATTGGGTAATAAAGTCCGAACAAAGAAACTCTCTCCCGCCTGAAATTCACACCAACGATTGGTCGCCGCAGGGAAAGTGGGCGTAGTTTAATGGACCTCAAAAGACAGTAACACCAGCATATCTTTTGCTCAGTCAACTTGCAAGGACCCCGACGAGACAAATTTCCTTTTCCTCCCATCTCATCAGCGCGGCTCGCGGGCTTCGACCTGCGAGCCGGCGCGGTCCAGCCAAGCTGTTGTTTCCTTTGAAGATCGACGCGCTCCGTGACACAGTCAGCGGCGCGCTCCACCAGACCAAGGAACTTAGCTGGACGAGATGAACTTTCCCTTCCAAGACGCTCCCTTCCCAAACACCTTTAAAAGTCCCGCGGACCAACGAAGCTACGGAAGAACCAAACGGAGAGAGCGCTTCAGCGCACAAACACTCTGAGAAACGCCAATGCACGCATCTTGCTTTACACAACACCAAGAAACCATGCAAGTATCAATTCTACCAACATTTAGATGCGTTTTAAGATTGTACCCCTGTTTAAGGTGATATGGTTCTTGCTGGCTCCAGTGGTTATGTCTGGGAAGGTGTCGGATCGGACACGATCATACCCTTCTTCCTTTCCCTTCCCCTCATCCTCCTCTTTACTTTCCACTATTCTGTAAATACATGTATTCTTTATGTAGTCATATGTAATCGTAGTATTAATCTTTATTAAAACCATGATATTCACGTTTTGATTGTCATTGTTTTGCTCACGGAACACGAGTCCCTTTAATGTCAGATCTAAACTACGAGCTCTTATAAGCATCGTTGAATGCTTTAATTAATACCATAACTCGGAAAGTTTGTCCTTTGTGACCAGAGGGATAAACTTCCCGAAAATTGGGTAGGAAGAATAGACCTGGTGAGTGGATAAAGAATTACCGCTCGTTCTTTAAATGGAACGGAGAGGAATTTTGAATCAACTCCCTAGGTTATTCTGTGATTATTTAATAGATATATCTGTAGTTAACCCTCTACTGCATAGCGTTGCTCTCAGGCAACGGAAAGTGTTTTTAAGTTTAATTTCCAGTACATGTTTCTTTAAATAATTGCAACCAATCAAAATGGTCAAATGATTGCTATAGAATGGTCCAATAAGGTGTGGGAGTCACTATAAAGCATCATTTGAAGGCGGGGCTTCCTTTTCTGACATGTGGTCACATGAGCACATGGTGTGAGAAGAAGGTAAGATTATTTGCTTCAGTAATCTTATTTACAATGACATGAACTGTAAATAAAAAATATATGTATGTGCATGAAGGTGTAGAGAAGTTGTTGTCAAGTTTTATTAACTTTTTTTTAATTTAGCATGTTTAGAAATTCAGTTTTTCTTCTTGTTGCCTCAGGGCAACGTTATGCGATAAGGGGTACTTTTTATGGAGGTCTTTGCTGACAATGTGTTTGGATGTTATCACACATCATTACATGTTATTTGTGCACAATATGGTAAAATAATAATAATAACTTCATAGCCACGCCCTAGCAACCAGTTACAGCACCCTAGCAACCATATATCAACATTAACGAGCCATATCTCAGTACCAGAGCATTGTAGAAATACAGAGTTTGGCTCTTTTGACTCAGACTGGCCAATAGTCTTTCAATATCACCCCATTAACTGTATAGCCACACCCTAGCAACCATTTAGAGCACCCTAGCAACCGTATTGCAACATAAAGAAGCCATATCTCAGCCCCAGAACATCGTACAGTCATGAGGGTGGGCTCTTTTGACTCAGACTGGCCAATAGTCTTTAAATATCACCCCAAGAACTGTATAGACACATCGTAGCAACCATGTACAGTACCCTAGCAACAGTACAAACACATTAATAAGCCATATCTCAGCCCCAGAACATCCTACAGACATGTTGCTTGGCTTTTTTGCATCCCAGTAGCATCCGAGAGGATTTTTTTTGCCACGGCAAGCACCACTCACATTTTCTTCAGGAAATGTACATTCTAGAGTGAGAAAGTGAACTGTTCAAACAGGTTCTACAGTGTTTGAAAAAAGAAAACTACCTCTGTTTGATGGATTGACAAATAAGTTTTAGTCAGATTAAATACTTTTTACTTGCTAAGACATATTTGAAGTGTTTTTAAAAGGAAAATTACCACTGTTTGATGTGTGTAAATGGACCAAATGCTACAATTAAATATTTGAAACCCATTATTAATTGAAAAGAGTGCCAGTTCCCTCTTGATTTTCCTAATAAACATTGAGACAATATCACATTTTTCTCTGTGATTTACTACCTATACTGCATAGCGTTGCCCTGAGGCAACAAAATAAAATCTGCTAAGGGGGTGGGTTTTTAAAAAAAAAAATTTTTGTTTGTTAATCTGTTATCTTAAATCTTCAAGAAAATAAGATAAAAAAAAATTTTTTAATGCAAAAACATAATTCATGCATTAGAGGGTTAATTGCAATAATTTGTTGTTAACCATATATATATTATATATTGTATAAATACAGAGGTTAGGTATTCCCCTTTTGGGTGATTTTGGAGATTTGTGATTAGATTATAACCCGTTGTGATTGATCATAAATCCCTAAATATTAATACCCACAATTCCCTATTGAGCTAATTTTTAATTTAAATATATATGTAACCCTAAGACGCTACAGCATATAAACAAATGTTACTCACGTATGGAGCAGAAACAACGCAACTTCAGCATCCGTTTTCAGGCCTTCCCCCTCTCTAACGTCTCTCCAGCGTTGGAAAGCTTTTCTTTTTTTTTTGTTTTTTTTTTTGAATATATATATTTATTATATATATACACATATGTATTTTACAATAACACAACACAGTGGTACTGGCATCTCACAACAGCACATCTTACAATCCTTATATACATGTTCTTACAAAAATATATAATATTCAAATAAAATAATAATAATACAGCAGAGCATATCACAGTAAATAAATGACAGGGACATTTTATAGACCAATAACTACAAGGATATATCAGTCACTAAGCATCTTCCAGAAAATTCCACAAAGACGACAAAGTGCGCCAGAAAGCATCTGATCTTTGCTGCAGATCGTATGTTAGTTTTTCCAGAGGTAAAAGAGTAGTGGCCTGACTTATCCACATATTAACTGAAGGTATCTGAGGAGTTGACCATAGTAATAATATAAATTTTTTCGCTAAGTATATACAGAAGTTCAATACATTCTCTTTATAACAGTTGAGGCGCAGACCAGTTTTACAGTTCAGAAGGTAAACATTTGGAGATAATGCAAAGGGCTTTCCAATAATCTTTTGAATAGTCTTATGGATCTCTTTCCAGTAACCTTGGATTTTATCACACTCCCAAAACACATGCATCACTGTGCCAATGTGTGTCCTACATTTGAAACATAACTGAGAGGAATTAGGGAACATTTTATGAAGGCGAACTGGAGTTAAATAAGTCCTGTGGATAAATTTATAATTTTGTTTGTGAGCCGAAATTGAGATACCTTTGGGGAAAACACATGTACAAACAGATAACCAGTCCTCATCACTAAAATTTGATCCTAAGTCCCTTTCCCAGATCACCCTCAAGAGGTCGAAGGATGAAGGACCAACATTAGACAGCAAAGCATTTAACTCAGAGAAATGAAGAGAGAAACTGTTTTTCCACTTCAGTAAGATCAAATCGCATATTACCTTCTTTTGAGTGTGACTCCAAAAAGTGCCGTAATTGAAGAAATGTATACAAATCTTTACTGGGCAGGTTAAATTCCTGCTTTAGCGACTGGAATGACCTCATCTGACCATTATCAAATAAATGGCTAAACTCAGACACTCCTCTCGACCTCCAGGACAAAAGACCAATATTCTGTACGGCTGGGGGAAGATCAGGATTGAATGCGATAGGAGACTTAAAAGATATCTTATTTGGAATAGCTAAATATTTCTTAACATCCTTCCACACCAAAAGAGTATTTGACACAGTGAAAATATTAGTCAGAGATTCTATTTTTTGTATATTGTGAATAAATAGCAAAGAGCATAGCATTCTAGGAAAGCATCTTGAATATTCAATCCCAGTCCAAAGTGAATCAGATCTGTTAAGAAACCAATTTAACATGTGTTTAATTTGTGCCGACCAAAAATATAACTGAAAATTAGGGAGTGAAACCCCACCCAAATCCCTTGGTTTCATCAAAACAGAAAGTTTGAGTCTAGGTTTTTTATGATTCCAAATGTACTTTGAAATTGAAGAGTTAATCCTTTTAAAAAAATCTGTATTTAAGTAACATGGCAAATTTTGAAACAAAAAATTCAATCTCGGAAGAATGTTCATTCTTATAACATTAATCCTGCCAAAAAAAGAATTTGGAAGAATCGACCAATCTGAGAGGTCATGATTAATTTTCGTAATTAACTGGGGATAGTTGGCTTTATATAAATCGGCCAAATTAGGCATGACATTGATTCCCAAATATTTAAATCCAGAAAGTGCTAGATTAAAAGGCGATTTAATAATGGCTTCAGAGGGAACGTGCAAATACAGAGCTTGAGATTTGTCTAAGTTAATCTTATATCCTGAGAAATTACTATATTTTTCAATTACAGCAAGAATTGCATCAGTAGAGGTCTCGGGATATTTAAGATAGAGCAGAACATCGTCTGCATAAAGGGATATACGATGTTCCTCTAGGCCTATTTTAATACCATGTATATTAATGTTAGTTCTCACAGCAACAGCCAGTGGCTCGATAACCAAAGAGAATAACAATGGCGAGAGTGGGCAGCCTTGACGACAGCCTCTACATATTGAAAATCTGTTAGACAACACTCTGTTAGTGTTAATTTGAGCTATAGGGTTAGAATATAAAAGTTTAACCAAACCGATAAAGTTAGATCCTAGTTCAATTTTTTCTAATACCGCAAAAAGAAATGGCCATTCCACCCTATCAAACGCCTTTTCAGCGTCGAGAGATACAATGAAGGCAGGTTCCTTAGTAGTATTTAAATGGTCAATAATATTCAACACTCTGCGAATATTATCAGTACCATATCTGGACTTCACGAAACCTATCTGATCTGGGTTGACGATGTAAGGCAGAACCGATTTGAGTCGCCGAGCTAAAGCTTTAGCAATAATTTTATAGTCCACATTAAGTAAGCTTATTTGACGACATAGGCGTAATTCTATGGGGGGACAGGGGGACACGTCCCCCCCAATTTTCAAAGAAGGACAATTTGTCCCCCCCCAATATTTGATCATACTGTATGATTATGCGGGCAATATCGATGTGATTGCAAATACGTCTTTCTTTCCAGCTCCGAAAATATAAAATCCCAGCAGATCCATTTCCCAAATCCATTCGACTGGCCTTACACTATACACTAACAAAACCTATTTCTCCTGAAATCCATTTCATGTTTTCCCTATACCTTTAGTAGCTTGTGCACCGGCAGATGGGAGTTTTACTTACTCAAACATGTTCTGAGGGAAGAAAGGAAAATGATTGGTTTACAGATTCAACCAATGAAATTGAAGCAGAGGCGGGCCAAGAGTTTTGTACATGTGGAGGGAATCCCCCAGACTGAGCCGTTATCGCTGATCTGGAGAGAATGCATTCATAACAAGGTAAGTGTATTTACTTTCAATTTTGTTAAAATTTCAACATCCTCCAACGTTTACTAAGATAATTAGCGAACATTAGAAATGCACAGAGCTAATACACGGGTTTCCTGTTTACAAACATTACAGGGTGCGTGCGCATCCTGGAGGCAGAAAGACAGATCGCTGAGCTGGTCCGCTACTGCAACAACCTTAAGTATTGAAGCTTTCCTTATTGTTTGTATATAACTGCTGACTCAATAAAACGTGATTTTAGTTGGATCTGTTTGTCTGTCTTTAATTTTGCAGTGTTGCTGTGATACATGTATGAATGATCATGTTAGGCTAGTAATGTACTAGCCGCATCTACTGGACAGCGCGAATTTGTTTTTATTTACGTGCCACATTTCATGACTGCACATATATACACAAAATACTAAACTGTAAATAAAATATTTGACAATGGATTACGTGGGAAGCCTTAGTACCTCCGACCGTGCCGATTATATATATAAAAAAACTTACTCTCAGCAATGGTGAGATCTTGCCAGATCCTTAATTACGCTATACATGACGATCTGTGGATTGTGGATGACAAAAAATGGCCAGCAATTGAATCGCCTGATATATACAATTATCTAATTCAGACACCAAGTGTGTATACTAGAGAAAGTATTAGAGCGTACAAATCCCTCGATGCATACAACTACGTGCGGTCATGTGCAGCTTGTTAAATACTTTGATGCTGCACCAGATTTTTGCGTGTTGAGGTCAGGTGTGCTCCCTAGTCAAAGGCCAGGGATTAAGGAAGAATGGGAAATTAAAAATAAAAATGGAGAACTTAATTTTAACTGCTTAGCATATATACTTATGCATAGAGCTATGTAGGCCACACACACAAGCAGACATGTGTGAACCGAACACACAATAATGAACATGCACAATATTGTTATCGTGGGCACTTCAAAATACCATGAATAATTGTTTATTACAAATTATTCAGATTTTTAGAATGCATTAAGAATACTTTACCCATCAACCGTTTAAAATGAACAACACGTCAAAGAGGAACGTGCACTGATGTAAACAAACCCAACGTGCATGAACAGCACATGGCGGAACGGGTGAAGGAGATGCACATTCACACTCTCCGACAGCAGATGGCGCTGATGGAACAGCAGAAATGCAGCCGTTTCCCCGGTAACCCTCGTAAACAAAAAACTTGCCCTACTTAACACACAGCCATTAAGGTTTCTGAATTCGTGGTGCTCATCACATAACCAAATACTTAATACTTAAAGACCTAAGGCTATTAAATTTCACACTTAATCATTTTATATTTTAATCTGGACAAAATTACATGCCCTAGATATTGTTTGAATATGTTCTGATTCTTTGTTGTTCAGTCACATACTTTACAATAAGGCTCCATTATTTAAAACGAACATAATTCATTAGTTAACAAACTGACAATGAAAAATACTTCTAAAGAATGTATTAATTTTAGTTAAATGTAAATTTCTGCATTTAATTACACATTATTCAAATCAAAAGTTGTAATTGTATTATTTAATGGACCTGACCTAATACTCAGTTGCTTTTTTTTAACTAACGTTATCAAAGAAGAATAACTTTTATTAAGAATAACTTGTAGCTATTTGCTCTTTGTCAATGTTAATGCATTAACTAAAGTGAGACCTTATTGTAAAGTGTTACCTATTGTTCTTTCTAATTATTTTGCACTTTAATCTGTTTGAAATATTTGTTTACTTTATACATTTTTGTGTATTGCTTTATTGTATTTAAATGTTCGGTTAATTATGTTATAAGAAAGTTATTAAACCTGTTATAGTATGACAGCACTTTTTTTGCAACTTATTTCAATAACGTGATAATAACATATACCATGATAAATGCTTCAGCAATTAATCACAACATGAAAATTTGATACTGGCACATGCCTACACACAAGTCAGACATACACGCCATACAAGTCAGAAAATAATAACTTCATAAGTAATCTCTATTTATGCAGTTTTACTGCTATTACTGTTACAATAAGTTTGTATTTAGCAATAGATTCTTAATCTTTAACCTCTTCCCTGTCACCGGCCCGCTGGCGGGACACCTGGCACTCTTTTTTTGATCTGCTTTTTTTTGTATCATATATTTGAGTAATTATCATAAATTAGGTATCATTCGAAAGCTTACGAACTCAAAATTCATCCTGTGAAAACCGTTTTGAAATTGGACATTGCGTTACCATGGAAACGGTACTTTAAATTATTCTAGCAGGCTCCTCCCCTAGTGGGCATCGTCATGTTTTATATTACAACATTTATTTTAACTACTTTATAATAAAAATCTTTTCTAATCTTGACAAAACACATATCGTCGGAAAGGTCTGAGTCTCAGGGTTCCATATTTGGTGACCATTTTGTGATGGAAGGGATATTTGGACAGAAATTTACGGAAAAATGCATCAAAAAAACAATCAATGGAATATGTGACACCCGGTGGCTATTTGTGGTACAGCGCCTAAACAAAATCTCATGGGAACTTCAATTTTTGTGATATCAACTTCAAATTTGGAACACAACTTGGTTAGACATATGGCTTTGATTTTATAGTAATTTTAGATTAAAACATTTTTGTAAAATATATATTTTATATAAAATAAAAATATTTAGTACAGTATTTTTTATTTACAGTAAATTTAAATTTCCATAACTTTTTCATACTTTCATATTTTGAATTGTTTTCACTTCAGCAATAATCTGCCGAGTGTCTGCTTTAAAACAAGACCAACTTAGGTCTATATTCCAAAGCATTCTTGAATTACAGCCCTTTAAGTTTGGATAGTGCATTTTCATGTGTATTCTCAAAAAGGGGGGTGACAGGTAAGGGTTAAGGTAAGTGTTTTTATGTTGCCACATGCTTGTATCGATTTACTCCTGCCTCTTTTTCCTCAAGTCTATGGGGAGAAGGGTTGATCCATGAACTTAAGTCTCAAGTGCAAGACAATGATCTACTATATATTTGACTGATGGCTGGTGAAATAGTGAGATGGTGGCACCTTTGGAGAAGGTAGAGTATATGTTTCCTGTTTCTCTCCTATGATTTTACTGCAAATTACATTTATAATTTGTTCAATATGAGAATTGAATATCAACGAACATTCAAGCCTTTTTCAGAAATGCACTGTGACTAGCAATGAAATAATTACTTGTATATTCTTTATTTTTGAGTGCATTTATATAACAGTTTTTCATCACAGGTCACAAAAAGCCAAACAACAGCTATCATGAGCTTCATTCAGTCAAACTCCTCTGCAAATGTGACCTTTGTTCGTCCTGCAACATTTTTCCTCAATGGATTTTCTAATGTTCCACATGTGAAATACTACTATGCGTTCTTGTCTTTGGTGTATGTTGTGACTATTTTGGGGAATTCATTTATCATGTGTATCATTTATTTGGCACGCAGACTTCACACAGCCAAATACGTTGTTGTTTTCCATTTGGCCTTTTCTGATCTGTGTGGAAGCTCAACTTTGATTCCAAATATCATCGACACATTTTTGTTCGAACACCAGGACATTTCATATGAAGTATGCTTCGTAAATATGTTTTTTGTATATCATTTCATGAATCTGCAGTCTTTGACCCTACTTGTCTTGGCTTATGACAGACTGATTGCTATTTGTTTTCCTCTACGGTATCATGCTATTGTAACTAAAACAGCCATGTTTCTGATCATAGGCTTTATTTGGATTTTTTCTGGGACTTATTTTTCTGTACATGTGGGGTTGCTGAATAGACTCTCTATGTGTAGTTCTAATGTGGTTAATAGTTATTTCTGTGATTATGGCCCTGTATGTAGACTAGCTTGTAATGATAATTCTATAAATTTACTGATGGGAAAAATTTGCTTTGCTTTTCTGATTTGCATGCCTCCAATACTGATCATCATCTCATATTTCTGCATTTCTCTGGCTTTGCTTAAGATTGCTCATGGTGTTGACCGAAACAAAGCCATAAAAACCTGCACCTCACATCTCATATTGGTGGCAGTTTTTTATCTCCCACTTTTAATCAATAATATTGCAGCTGCCACAACACCTATCCATCCAAACTCCAGGTTAATTAACAATTCCTTGACTCAGATAATACCACCTATGCTGAATCCCATCATATACACTCTAAAGACAGACGAGGTCATGCAATCCATAAAAGAACTGTGCAAACGAAGCAAGGTGAACACATCTCAGGAAAGAAATATAAAATTAAATTAGAGAAATTAAAAAGGATTAAAAAGGATTTATTATTACTGTATTGAACTTATTTTACTGTTGGATTGCTTTCGTTATCTGCTTGAATGAGACTTTGTCCTTCTGTATTTTGTATAAAATAGACATGCTAGTATGAAACAACCCTCTGTGTTACATTTTAACTTGAATGTCAAAAGGTCTTTGAAACACTCCTGTCATTGTGAATCTATATGTTCAATGTTTCTTTATTTATAACTAGTCACTTATTCCCATCATTCTGTGCAATGGCACATTAGCAGGTGTTTGTTGCTTTTGCAGGGTGAATTTTTTTTTTGTGTGAGTTACCAGACTATATAATGCAGGCATGTGCTTCAGTGAACTTATTAATTAAATTACTGTACATTAAAATGAAAAAAAATTGCTATGACACATGAATCATTTATCTTTCATTTCCATAACGCAATGTATAGCGCAAAAAAACTAGACAAAATATTGTTTTCGTAGACTGGCATTAAAATATTACAAACAAAACCATGGTAACTATTTTTGTATGAATATCATTAACACTAGAACCGCCAGAGGTCGCTGTATACCTAAAACCGCCAGCGGGTAAAATTTACCCATGCAGATTATTACTGTATTGATACGGCTAAAAAACTTAATATGTCACTGTTGTCACAGACACGTCAGGTTCCAACCTCCACCAATCACAACGCACACCATCCCCTGAGTACTGATCACCATCACCTGCACCTCATCACGGCACTCATCACCAGCACTATAATACACACACTCACACAGCACTCCATGTCCGGTCTCGTTCGCATATACTCTGTGCTATGCTTACCTCAAGGACTTCTCTTCGCATACTTACCTGTCTCCAGCGTGTCTCCTTCCCTTTGTGTTCCTCGTCTGCTGTGTGGGTGTGTTCCAGTCAGCTCTTCAGTTCTCCAGCGATCTCCAAGCTCCAACGTTCATCTATCTGCAAAGCAAAGGACAGTAACTATCTCTATCATATCCATTAACCTCACCTGTGTTACTTCATCTGCTCTACTGAGGTCAAATAAACTACCATTACCTGTTACGTCTGTGTCTGCCTCCTGTGTAATGTAACAGAAGACCGGACCCAAAACAGAAGACCCAGTATGAGCCAGCCGGATCCCTTTCAAGAACTGGTGGATGCGCTTCGGCGCACATTTCCTCCACCACCCACTCCAGTTACTGTCCCTTCACCTGCACCAGCGAACACCAGCAACTCTGTCAACAGTCCTCCTTCACTACCTCCGTATGCAAGTCCCATGGCCAAACCGGGGCCCTACTCAGGATCGGCGGAGGATTGCAGCGGATTCCTACTGCAATGCACACTGGTCCTGGAGATGCAGCCGCACCTGTACCCGAGCGACACATCTAAAATTGCATTCATCATCTCTCAGCTCAGCGGCAAAGCATTGATGTGGGCCGATTCCATCTGATCACAACAGGGCGCAGTAACGCAATCCTACTCAGCGTTTATTTCCCACTTCCGGGAAGTGTTTGGGAAAACGATCACAGATTCTTCAGCTGGTGAGAAACTTTATAATTTAAAACAAGGATCCATGTCTATTTACGATTATGCTTTGCAATTCAGAACGCTTGCAGCAGTCAGCGGATGGAATGAACAGGCGTTGATAACGACGTATCGGCAAGGATTAGAACCTCGGGTACGGCTGCATCTCGCTGCATGCGAGGACTCGATCGACCTTGAGAAATTCATCCAGCTCTCCACTCGCATGCAAGCGTGCATCCTAGAGCACCAGGACCAGTATTCCATCAACGTGCCCTTCCGCCGATCCGAACCCGTCAGCACCCCAGAACCAGCCCAAGAACCCATGGAAATAGAAAATTCCCGTTTGTCTTCTGAAGAACGCCGCCGTCGGCTGACCCTTCGTCTTTGTCTCTATTGTGGTGAACCTGGGCATGTCATTGCTGCATGCCCCACACGACCCCCACGACCCATGGTGAGTGCTATTATTCCTGCTACTCATAAGATGAAACCACTCACCACTGTCGTCATCCTTACTGCCGCTAATGTCTCCCTTTCAGTGGTCGCGCTCCTCAACTCAGGGTCAGCCGGCAACTTCCTCTCCGGTGCCATCTGCCGCCAACTACACCTCAAGACCACTCCGTCTCCGACCATCTACAGGATCAGTTCCATAACCGGCAGACCCCTCAGTCGCAAGCGCGTTCGCAATGTGGCTGGACCATTTACACTACAAGTAGGTTTATTACACCGTGAAGAGGCTCATATGCTGGTTCTGGAGGATTCAACTGCTGACGTGGTTCTGGGGCGCCCCTGGTTGGAGCAGCACAACCCTACCATCTCCTGGAAAACGGGCGAAATCCTGAAGTGGGGTGACACTTGCTTCTCTCGCTGTTTGACGGAACTTCCTCTTCCACCATCGTCTCTGCCTGATTTAACTCTCTGTGCCACATCCATCGAAAGTCCAGTTGAAAAACGCTCAGTTGACGTCCCCAAGTGTTACGCCCCCTTCAGAGATGTCTTCTGCCCGCAACGGGCTTCCAAGCTGCCTCCACACTGGCCATGGGACTGTGCCATCGACCTGCTTCCGGGTGAACCAGTACCAAAGGGTAAGATATACCCATTATCCATCCCGGAGGAGAAGGCCATGGAGGATTACATCAAGGAAGCCCTCGCCCAAGGTTACATCAGGCCATCTACTTCCCCTGCTGCTTCCAGCTTCTTCTTTGTGGCAAAAAAGGATGGAGGCTTGCGGCCATGTATCGATTATCGTTCTCTCAATAAAATCACCGTCAAGTTTCGATATCCCCTTCCTCTCGTCCCAGCGGCCCTGGAACATCTCCGTGGTGCCACTGTGTTTACCAAGCTGGACCTCCGCAGCGCTTACAACCTCATCCGGATACGTGAGGGGGACGAGTGGAAGACTGCTTTTATTACCCCTACTGGACACTATGAGTATCTCGTCATGCCGTATGGATTGGTAAACGCCCCCTCCGTATTCCAGGATTTCATCCTTGAGGTGCTCCGGGAGTTTCTCCATCGATTCGTCCTAGTCTACATCGACGACATAGTCATATACTCCCGGAGCCAGGCCGAACATCGCCAACACGTTGCGGAGGTCCTCAACCGTCTACGTCAATTCCACCTGTTCCTCAAGGCAGAAAACTGTTAATTCAACCAAACATCAGTTTCCTTCCTGGGTTATCACATAGACCACAGTGGCATCCAATTGGACGAGAGGAAGGTGGAATCCATCACCAACTGGCCAGAACCCACAACCATCAAAGAACTCCAACGCTTCCTTGGATTCTCCAACTTCTACAGACGTTTCATTAAAGGTTACAGTTCGATCACTCATCCACTCACCAGTATGCTACGCAATAAGCCCAAGTCTCTATCCTGGAGCCCGGCAGCCACCAACGCCTTTGAACAACTTAAGAAAGCCTTCACCACCGGTCCCTTACTCGTCCATCCAGATCCAGAAAAGCCTTTCATCGTGGAAGTGGATGCCTCCACAACTGGAGTGGGAGCGGTGTTGTCCCAGCAGCAGGGGACGCCTAGTAGACTCCATCCATGCGCCTTCTTCTCCCGCAAGCTCAGCCCGGCGGAAGTCAACTACTCCATCGGTGACAGGGAACTCCTTGCTGTTAAGCTTGCCTTGGAAGAGTGGAGGCAGTGGCTGGAGGGAGCCAAACATGCGTTCCTGGTGCTAACAGATCACAAGAACTTAAATATCTTCGATCAGCCAAAAGACTAAACCCAAGACAAGCCCGTTGGGCTATGTTTTTCTCCCGCTTCAATTATACCATCTCTTATCGCCCAGGTACAAAAAATATTAAGGCTGATGCTCTCTCCCGTCTTCATGCTCCTGATGAACAAACCGAAGAACCAGAACCCATTATTCCAAGTTCCCTCATCGTAAGTCCTATTACCTCGTCTGAAGAAACTATCCCCTCCTCCAATGCTTCCACGAACCCTCCGCCGGGCTGTCCACCAGGCTTGTTGTACATCCCACGGACACAACGCACTCCCACTATTCACTCGGCTCACACGTCACTTGGTACTGGTCACCCGGGGGTCAATGAAACCCTCTCGTTGCTTAAAGAACGCTTCTGGTGGCCAGGGATGGCTTCGGATGTCAGAAGGTACGTGCAGGGCTGTAGGGAGTGTGCCATTTCCAAATCTCCTCGTCATCTGCCAGCTGGGAAACTAACCGTTCCAGAATGCCCATGGTCACACCTAGGAGTGGACTTCATCATTGACCTTCCGGCCTCAGACGGTAATACCACCATCCTAGTAGTTGTTGATCGTTTTTCTAAATCCTGCCGTCTGATCCCACTTCCAGGATTGCCTACTGCCATGGAAACAGCCGAAACACTCTTCAACCAAGTTTTCAGATACTTCGGAGTACCAGAAGAAATTGTCTCAGACCGAGGTCCCCAGATCATATCCAGAGTATGGAAATCGTTCTTCTCCCTCCTAGGTGTGGCCGTTAGCCTGACGTCGGGATATCATCCACAATCGAACGGGCAGACGGAAAGGAAGGTACAGGAAATTGGCCGCTTCCTACGTACCTTCTGTCATGACCCCCAGGACTCTTGGAACCAGTTCCTGGGTTGGGCCGAGTACGCCCAAAACTCGCTGAAACAGTCAACCACAGGACTCACCCCGTTCCAGTGCGTACTCGGCTTCCAACCTCCACTGTTCCCCTGGGATGGGGAACCCTCCAACGTTCCAGCAGTGGACTACTGGTTCCGAGAGAGCGAGAGGGTCTGGGACTCAGCACACCATCAATTGCAACGGGCCCTGCGCAGACGCAGGATGGTAGCCGACCTCCGACGGTCTGACACTCCTGTCTTCCAGCCTGGTCAGATGGTTTGACTATCAACCAGAGACATCAGAATGCGTCTGCCTTGCAAAAAGCTGAGTCCCAGGTTCATTGGCCCATTCCCCATCATCAAGCAGGTCAATCCAGTCACCTACCAACTCCGTCTTCCACAAGGGTATCGTATACACCCCACTTTCCATGTGTCACTACTTAAAGCTCACCATCCCTCTTTTTCACCCACAGGACCTGACGTGGTTCCCGCCGAACCCCCCCTTCCACTCATCCTGGAGGACGGAACTGCCTACAAGGTTCATGAGATCTTGAACTCCCAACGTCATGGTGGTCAGCTGGAATACTTGGTGGATTGGGAAGGATATGGCCCCGAGGAACGCTCCTGGGTCCCGAGGAACGACATCTTAGACCCCAGTTTACTCCAGATCTTTCACGACAGTCACCCTGAGAAACCAGCACCGCGGGGTAGAGGACGTCCACCACGGCGTCGGGGTTCTCGGCCCTCTGGAGCGGGCCGTGGAGGGGGGGGTACTGTCACAGACACGTCAGGTTCCAACCTCCACCAATCACAACGCACACCATCCCCTGAGTACTGATCACCATCACCTGCACCTCATCACGGCACTCATCACCAGCACTATAATACACACACTCACACAGCACTCCATGTCTGGTCTCGTTCGCATATACTCTGTGCTATGCTTACCTCAAGGACTTCTCTTCGCATACTTACCTGTCTCCAGCGTGTCTCCTTCCCTTTGTGTTCCTCGTCTGCTGTGTGGGTGTGTTCCAGTCAGCTCCTCAGTTCTCCAGCGATCTCCAAGCTCCAACGTTCATCTATCTGCAAAGCAAAGGACAGTAACTATCTCTATCATATCCATTCAACGTCTATCTACAACCAGTTAACTCACCTGTGTTACTTCATCTGCTCTACTGAGGTCAAATAAACTACCATTACCTGTTACGTCTGTGTCTGCTTCCTGTGTACTGTAACAACTGTATTATGCCACTGTCTTAACAAAGTAATGTAAAGAGTCATGAAATTATTATATTTAGTCATCAACTATGTTTTTGTCCTGTTGTTTTATGCTATTTTAAGCAGGCTACACTAATCACTTTTTGGTGACTATAGGCTAAACCAGCCTGCAATGATGACGAGAATTAGATGGAAATAAATACATATTTGGGTGGTGTAATATTATAATAAAATGTCATTAATCCCATATTAAGATAACCCATGTTATTTAAATTACTAAAATACCCTAAATAGACAATGAAGAGCAATAATAATTCACAGCACTGCATAAGATGTATGACAACTTACGATAAGGATAACATACGAATTCAAGCGCACAGTTTGACCGAATTAATTATTCATTTGTATAGTTATATCCTTTATTATTTGAATAAGAGAACAACACCAATAAACTTGGGATAATCATGAAAATTGTTTTATTCATTCCATCATATCGGATTTTTTTTTTTTTTCAGGAAACGGGCAGACTTGAATAAATAGCAACACACTAGCATACAATACTCAATACAAAATTGAAAAACAAAAATGTATAATTAATCCAAAGTCTGAACATTTATAAATAGGCTAAAACATCTTTATTTGACCGTGCGTTGTGTGACTGTTTACAGAAAGTTGACGGGTTGCTCAAACGCAGCACGAAAATAGAGGAATTATATAGGGGTAAATTTGACCCGCTGGCGCTTATAGGTATAAATGCCCTGTTTTTAAATCTGGTTTTATCTAAACAATTTTTAACAACAGGGGATTTTAAATAACACTGTTTTAGTAAAAGTCAGTGACTGGGAGACTTGGATATTTTATTGGAAATCTGTTATGTACATTTGAAAAACAGCCATGGGTAAATTTTACCCCGTGGCGGTTCTAGTGTTAAATGCAATGTTGGGAAGGTTACTTTGGAAATGTAATAGTTTACAGATTACAAGTTACCCCATTTAAAATGTAGGAAGTAGTGTTAACTGATTAGATTTGATTAATTTTTTTATTACTTTTCTTGGGTTTTTTGTACTTTTTTTTTTTGTACTTTTTTTTTACTGAACAGAGGTCCAAAATAGAAACAATAGCACGGTATACCAAATACATAAAAGTGAAGCAACTCTAGTTACAGATAAGTATTCCTGAAACATGGAATAGAGGAGTTCCAGACAGATCTCAGTGCACTCTAAAAAATGCTGGGTTAAAAATAACCCAAGTTGGGTTGAAAATGGACTAACCCAGCAATTAGGTTGTTTTAACTCAGCAATTGGGTTGTTTTAACCCAGCGGTTGGGTTAAATGTTTGCTTAAAACAACCCAATTGCTGGGTTTAAACAACCCAATTGCTGGGTTAGTCCATTTTCAACCCAACTTGGGTTATTTTTAACCCAGCATTTTTTAGAGTGTGATAACATCAGATGAGTAAATTAAGAGTAACAAATATGTAATGAAGTATAAGACCCAGTATTATCATATTCCCAAGTGATCTAATACAGACTTCCATATTTTCCTAAATATTTCCAGCTTGTTGTTATTGATAAATCGTAACTTCTCAATATGAATACTGTTCACTAGCTCTGCAGCACATCGAATGTTGGAACAATATCCAGTTTCCACCTCTGAAGAATCAGTCTTTTTGCAAGAACCATAAATAAAGAAATACCCTGTTTTTCAAATTTACTGAAAGAAGGTACTGAAATCACCCCAAAAATGGCAATCATCGTATCTGGAGCTATCTCTTTTTTATACACTTTTGAAAGTAGGTCAAAAATATAAGTCCAGTACTTGTGAAGGTTGCAACATGTCCATAGTGAATATAGAACCCTCTGCAACCTTGCATTTATTACGGTGATACTTCAGGGAAAATCTTATGCAATTTAGTTTTACACATGTATACTCTATGTAAGGATATGAATTGGATTAAGTTGTGTCTAGTATTAATCGAACAATCATATATGTTTTGTAGGCATTCCTCCCATTTTGCATCCTCAATAGCGAAACCTAAATCCTCCTCCCATGTTTTCCTAATTGTAGTTGTGTCGCTTTCCAGCAGATCAATTAATATATTATAGAAATATGACACCGCTTTGGAGTTACCGGCTTTAAATCTGTTTATTTCCTCTAATTTGTCGTGCTTTTTAAATTGATCAAAGTCGGGGAAATACTTTCTGACATAGTCTCTAATTTTTTAGTGGAAAAAAACAGTATTTTGAGTTAGTTTCTGCATAAAAATAAGTTTTGATTACATTTCTAGCGAGAAATATATATTTTATTTTCATAATATTCACTCATTGAATGTACATAATCACTTGCTTGCTCGTTGTTGCAAAGATTTTTCAGATCTCTCCAGAAAAATGTGAAACTAACATTTTGGTTGCTATGGACGCTGCTATCAACACATGTGAATGTTATCATGATGAAATTATTTATTGGGTTATCATTTTTCCATTATAACATGTTGGAGTATGATTCTCAATTTAATCAGCCAGTATAGTTTTATTTACATTTATTTATTTTTATTTACGCTATTCAGACACACACAGTAGCCCAACCCCGCCCCTAAACCTGCCCATGTGCTTTATATGATATAAAACATAGAATATTACAGACAATGGGCACACTTTATTGAAAAAGTTCAAGTATTCCAACCGTTCCGAGGTCAAACGATTGATTTGTGTGAAGACACGCCCTCGCGTCACAATGAAGAAGACGCCACAGGCCGGCTGCAATTAAACCCATAGATATGTATACGTAGATGCCTCATTCGACGCCGGTCGACGCGCCGCCATAGAAACAGTCGCTAATGGGGAATCTACGTATACATATCTATGGGCCTACCCCTCGGCGTCACTGGGAACTTTGGCGGTATGAAATTGCCCTGAAGAAGTCTCGTTCAGAACATATCGCGATGTTTGGCATCAGTTCACGTGTGCCACGTGTTGGTGTGTTGTCATAAATTATGTCTTAACCTGATAAGCTTCATGAGCGCGTGCACGGGTTGAAGCGCTATTTTTAGCACGAGTGTAATGTTTGTTAATAGATTTAACGTAAAAAAACATCATTAATCTTGACAAACTATATATCATTCTAAAGGTCTAAACCTCAAGCATCGAGGACAGACCACTGTTTTTCATTGAAAAGCTTATAACGGCTGTATTTTTGCATCAATGTAAGCAATACACATCAACGATTTTATAAATAAAAACAGAGTACATACCTTTAGTGTCCTAATTACGAGCCACACACGCATCCATTGCAAACAATTCCAGAACGAATGGAAAGGTGAGGGTCCACTGAATAACATCCCATAGAGCATTTTAATCCAACGAAACAATAACGGTGTAATATTGATGGTTAATCCTTTGTTTACATTGCATTTCTGCGGAGCGAAGTATCATACTAGACTGTTATGCAATAAAATAATGCACCAAAAACAGTCTCCCGGTAGAATAAAGTGGCATGGGTTTAAAGCTTAGAATGTTACGAACAAAATCCAACTAACCCCACTCAAAAACATGCAAAGATAGCCGCGATATAGTCAAAAATATCCAACCATAGCGATCGTTTTATCTGATGTCATGACGTGCTCATCCAATGATAATGTCTGTTTATCTGGAGCCAATAAAAGCATTGAATCGTCATGACTGACAGAAAATGTAGCCAATGAGCACACGATTCCAACGAGACCTTGCATGTGTATGTTTGTCACATGGGCGTGAATATTTATTCATCTGAATGTGCCAATGTGGCGCTATCTCCGACGAGATGCTGCGAGCCTGACACCCCCCATCTGACAGCTAAAAGCTAACGCGCTAGTAAACAAACAGAGGTCTCTTTGTAGTAACTGTTTGCTAATCTTACTAACTGGACGGAATGTATTATCCAATGGATCGTCAAAAGAAGTTTTTATTGTGCTGAAGATGCTTTATTTGAGCTCACTCGAAGCAGCGATGTGAAAAAGGAGAGTGAACACAGCGGTGACGGTGCTTGTTGACAGAGAAGTTGATCCAATAACATACCGGTGAGTTGCTATGTGTAGTTGTTTATGTATATTGAGAATGTGTGTGAGAATGTATGTATTTTATTGTTTCTGTGTGCTAGAAAAAATGCAATATACCAGTATGCATTATACATATGCTGATATTTTGCATTTTTCCTAGCACACATGGGGAAAAAGTATATAATTTTTCCCCATGTGTGTGTAAATAAAACATATATATATATATATATAACACATGTAATTGTTTATATATATATATATATATATATATATATATATATATATATATATATATATATATATATATATATATATATATATTGAGACTGTATTTATTTTATGTTTTTCCTGTGTGCTAGAAAAATTACAATATACCAGTATGCATTATACATATGCTGATATTTTGCATTTTTCCTAGCACACATGGGGAAAAAGTATATATAATTTTTCCCCATGTGTGTGTAAATAAAACATATATATATATATAACACATGTAATTGTTTATATATATATATATATATATATATATATATATATATATATATATATATATATATATATATTGAGACTGTATTTATTTTATGTTTTTCCTGTGTGCTAGAAAAATTACAATATACCAGTATAGATTATACATATACTGATATTTAGCATTTTTTCTAGCACACACAGAAAAAAAAAATATATATATATATAATATATAAAATGCATTTTTTTCCCCTGTGCTACAAAAACAAATTGACGAAAAAAGAAAAGTTCTGGACGGCCGACCATCTGTGTGATTGTTGAATGCTCACTGTTTCACCGGCCATTATATTGATTGTAGGACTGTGTGCGAATGTATGGGCCGCCGTCAATATGAATGCTCACTGTATAGCCGGCCGTTAGATTGATGCTTGGGCTGTGTGAGAATGTATGGGCCGCCGTCAATATGAATGCTGTCTAACCGACTGCCCATCAGTTTCATTGTTCATGGGATGGCCTGTAATTAGAGTGAATGATGACAGTGTGATTGTTGATTGAATGGGCAAACTATACAGAAATAGGACATGCAGTGCTAATTCTCATTCCTTTCCTTGCCATTCTACAGGCATCAGGTTGAGTCTTCAGATGAGCTATGGCATCCAAGCACCAGCCAACCAGCAGAAAAGAGAAGAACGCTTTCAGATTCTTCAAGATCTGCACTTGCTGTTGTAGACCTGAATCCGCCAGTAAAAGGCCAGTAAATGTTTTTTTTTTTTACATTTGCAAATTGTGTGTGTTTTTATAGCTATATATTTATATTATATTGTTATTTATATTACTAGTTATATTTATAGTTATTATACTTATATTACTTGTTGTATTTTCAGTTGCAAAGAAGTTTAGCTCTTTTTTATTAATATTTCATTTTTATTATATTTTTATAAGTTCTGTTGTACAAATAAATCACTAATACAAAGTCTTATGGTTCTGCCTATTATTTTATAGTTGAAAAAGCATTCAAGCATCATATATGATGGCTAAAACAGCTTGCAGTACACTTCATAACATTAGGTTATCAAGTCTCCTGTAGGTTTCTTGGCACCTGGACATATTCTTAGAAAAAAGCATGCAGGAACCCCATTTTTCATGATATCTTCGTCAAATTTTAAATATAAACTGATGAGACTTTTGCCTTTCAATTCATTAACTAACTGGATTCCTCCAGGCTTATTTTCATATATTTTTACATCAAATAATAAAGTGTTCATTGTAGCACAAATCATCTTCAAGACACTTCAACTTCTATAACTGTTTGTCTTTCTAAGTTTTTTTCTACTTTAATGTTTGGGTAATAAACTGTAAAGTGTCTTCTTTTTAAAGATGTCTAAATTGTGCATGTAGTGCAAATTGTTTAGCAACTGCAATTGTTTTAGTTGGGAGATGTCATTTCTGGGGATGTGCCTCAAGCAGGCGGAGGGAGAAATGGAACAGACATAGTCTTGGAAAAAAGCTTGCAGGAACCACATTTTTCATTATATCTTCCTCAAACTTGAAATATAAACTGATAAGTCGTGTGGCTTTCAATCCATAACTGAACTGGATTCCTCCAGGTCTATTTTCATATATTTTTACATGAAATAATACAACATTCTGTGTAGTGCAAATAATTTTTGAGGCATTTCAACTATTATAATTTTTTATCTGTTTGAGAATTATCAACTCTGATTGCTTTTTAGTAGAGTCCCAAGTGTCTTCTTTCCAAAGATACCTTAATTGTGCCTGTAGCACACTGTTCTCAGGAGCTATAATTGTTTTAATTCAGGTAGGTCGTTTTCAGCTGTGAGCCCCAAAGTGGGGTTGCAGTTTAACAGGTTAATGTTTGATATAAAGTATTTTCTGCTTGTTGTTATTGATCAGATTATGTTCAGTCACTGCATTATATCTTTCATCTCCACTCAGGCTTCGCATTTCTTTGCTTTCTAAATCAACACACCTTGCTTATAGGGTGATTAAACACAGTCACGTGACGTGCTATAGACCTTTAAACATGTTTCTTTTTTTATATCATATTATTCATATTTAAAGGTCCTGTTCTTCGTGATCCCATTTTTCAAACTTTAGTTAGTGTGTAATGTTGCTTTTAGAGCATAAATAATAGCTGTACAATTATAAAGCTCAAAGTTCAATGCCAAGTGAGATAATTTATTTAACAGAAGTTCCCTTTCAAAGCCTACAGCGAACGGCCGGTTTGGACAACATCCCTGTACTCCCTGCTTTAATGACGTCAATAGAACAGTTTGTTGACTAACCTCCGCCCACAAGAATATGCAAAAAAGGGGGCGTGGTCTTGTTGCTCTCCCACGTGGAGAAGAGGAAGTGTTGCGTTTGTAGAGTGTGTTTGTCGCCATGTCCCAGACGCTGTTATTTTCATCCCGGAGTCAAATCACCTTTGTTTGGCCTTCAGGGATGCTGTACTTTGAGCGCATGCATCTCCCCTTTATGGTAAGAGGCGTGACCTTTCCGGGCAACTTGCGCTAAGCTGCTGTCGAATCACAACACGGGAACCGCTGGCACAATCAGAACTCGTTACGTATTTCTGAAGGAGGGACTTCATAGAATAAGGAAATCATCAAGCCGTTTTTTGGACAGTGAAAACAGCGGTATACAGATAAGTAAATTGTGTGAAAAATACTGTGTTTTTTTACACGCGAAACATGAACACATGTTATATTGCACACTGTAAACACAATCAAAGCTTCAAAAACACAGGAAAAACGAGACCTTTAACTACTAGTGTAGTTCCAACGTGGCATTTGTAGTAGAAGCACAATAAAAACAACACTTACCATGCTTTTACCACAGTATTGGTAGTTTTAATGTGATGTTTGTTGTAAATAGACAGTAAACACAACACTTACCATGCTTTAAATGCCTTTTAATGTTAAATCCAAATATTGTAATGTAATAGTACTTTTTACTGTATATAATTTATGTATTATATATTATTACTTTTTTTCTCTCTTTCTTTTTTTACATGAAAAGAACAAAAGGGCCTTTCGGACTCAGTCAGCCCATTCTTGTTCATGGAGAAGTAACAGAGAAGACCGAAAGCAGCAACAGCAAATATTTGCAATGGTAAGTATGTGTTGGTTTGAACTCTTTATCAAGCATTTGTTGTTACTTAAACATATTCTTACAAACCCCATGGCTCAACCAGTTAGAACATATTTTCAAAGTCTAAATAATTCACAAGATTTAACAAGTTGTCAAATTCATATGATACTCGTACATATTTGTACATATACTCGTACTGTTACAAGCACGCCAGGCTCCACCCTCTCCCAGACACAACGATCCCAATCACCCGAGTACTGAGCACACCCACCTGCACGTCATCATCACTGCAATCACCACCTGCACTTAAGCCCCACGCACACACTCAGTCACTGTCCGGTATCGTTTGCACTTGCTCACGCTATTGCCAGCTTCCACTGACTCACCCGAAACCTTACCTGATCTCCATCGTCTCCTGAGTGTCTCCTCGTCTTGTCTCGTCTCCTGGTTCCGTGTCTCCTTCGCTCCATCGTCCCTCTGACCTGCAATCAAGAATGTGTAGTATCTTCCATTGAAATCTCCATTCACCTGAACTGCCATTCCTGATATTCACCTCATCTGCTCACATTCTGGTTCTGTCAATAAACTCTGTCATCATCCACCTCTGTTATCCGTGTCACCTCTGTTTGTAACTCGTACATAACCCTGCAGCTTTTACTCCGACTCCTGCCATTGGCTACTGCCTCAATTCCTGTACATATTTATCATGATTTTTGTAAATCAGTTGCGCCCCTTCTTGGAAAGTAGTCGGATGTCCCACACTCTGTTAGAAAGTTTATATTAAGTCCAATGTTTTCTTTAAAATTATTACAAATTGGGCCCTGTCTGTTCATGTAATATTAGATGTATCTTCAGACCTCATAACCTACTGTTTGCAAGAGTAGAAATCCTCACATGACATCAGATATTCAATTATTTTGTCATAATCAGATCAGTTGCACTGCTGATAACGTCCTGTTTGCATGTAAATAATTTGTGATCAAAAAATCAAGAGAATAATCAACATTTTTAAACAAATTCATATGTGCTATTAAAGATATACTTTCAAAAATGGAAATGCACTCATATCAGTAAACTTATTACATGTATTGAACATTATTATGCAACACTTTTTACAGAAAGAAACAGAGTTATGCATGAACTCACAACTTGCTTTCTGTTTGTCTTGCAGGAATACTTGCTGACAGTGTTGGAGAGTAACGGAATACATGTACCGGCGTTACATATTTAGAATACAAATTGTGAGTAACTGTATTCCGTTACAGTTACACTTTAAATAGTTGGTATTTAGAATACAGTTACATTGTTGAAATCAATGGATTACATTACGATACTTCTCTGTTTCACTCTCTAAATAAATTAAGACAACTCCATACATTTCCCAGAACGCCCCAATATGAAAACGCGCGTTTTTTTTAATCACAATGGAGTCGGAAGAGGAGCAGCGGGAGCTAGAGGTAGACAACAGAGAACAACAGAGCCAGGGCAAGAACGCGTTTATATCCTGGAAATTCAAACAGCACTTCACATTAAAGAAAGAGAATGGAGAACGTCTCGGTTACGTATGGTAACCCTCGTTCCCTGAAGGAGGGAACGGAGACGTACGTCGGACGTACCTACGAATTGGGATCACTTCAGGGAGCCCCTATCAGCTTCGAGATATAGAGAACAGGCCAATGGGCCATTGGCGTGCGAGATTTGCATTAGAGGGCTGCATTGGGATTGAGTCCCGCCGGGTCCCGCGGGACCCAACGTAAATCTCGCGGGAGCGGGTGGTTTGAATTTTGCTGCGGGCGGGAATGGGCGGCTAAAAAAAACACAGCGGGAATCGGCGGGATAGGGAGGTTGCTTAACGACATGATGGAGAAGATGTCAATAGATGATGTAGAAAAGAACCTCAAACGAGGTATTTACAGCACAAAAGCTAAGCAAGGAAAGTCTGACATTTGGAGAAGTTTCTCAATTGTTTTGGTAGGCAAAATCATGCGGTATAACGTTATATGTATCCACATATTGCGCAGCTGGCAAATACATAGCTACTTGATCATACCTCACCAAAAACGCTCAGCACTCCCTGCAGGTCAAGTTGACTGTTTGGTGTTTTTGACAAACAATACATAGAAGTTTAGTGAGTGGAAATGGATTGTTTCTAAATGTCCGTTTGCTATTTTGTGTTCACATAACGTTCTGTTGAAGCATGTTTTCTCAGGTTTCCTTTCAGTCGGTCACGTTCGACGTACGTCGGAACTGACCGACGAATTGGGATCTGTTTTTTGTTTCTCAATCTGTTTTTCTGTTTTCTGTTTTGCAAAGCAGTCTATTTTTATGTGCAAAGTTTTTGATAAAAACGAAATAATATTTGAATGTATTTGTCTTTTTTTTTTTTACATGCAGGCCAGGGAAACGAAACAAACAACCCCATGAATCTCTTTAATAATATCAATACAAACACGTGTTTTTTTTTTTCCTGCGGGACGGGAGAAGACACAAAACCAATGCATCTCTATTATTGTGCGGGAATAAATTCTCAAAGTTTTGTGGGTGCGGGCGGGAGTGGACATACATATTGCGGGAGCGGGCGGGAGTGTAACACATACGTTGCGGGAGCGGGCGGTAATGGTCAGAAATTCGGCGGGTGCGGGCGGGAGCAGGATGAAGAAAACAGTCCCGCGCAGGGCTCTAATTTGCATCTCGCGCTCCGCCCCACGCCGCGGGTATAAACAGGAAGCGAGAGCGAATGCACGCTGTTTTTCACTGAGGAGCTGAACTTAGTGACTCGGCCCTGCAGTGATGGTACAGCAACTGTGGTGACGGGACGTACGTCTCCGTTCCCTCCTTCAGGGAACGAGGGTTACCATACGTAACCGAGACGTTCCCTTTCAGTCGGTCACGTTCGACGTACGTCGGACGTACCGACGAATTGGGATCCCTTTGGAAAACGCCATAGTTACTACCACTTCCAGCGCCCAGCGATGAGCCCCTCAGACCCCGATCTGATGCGGGCGGGGAATTCACGCAGGGAGAGTCAACGCTGCTGTTCCACAAGACCCACTCAGCTGACTGTATTGGATAACGCTGGGAAAGCGTGCCTGTGAAGGCCGCTGCGGAAGCCACATCATGCCCAGAGGGAGTTACCATGTGGAGAATACACGTATGGGCTGGCCGTGGGCAGCACAACATACGGAAGTCCCAGGGGTGGCCCCGGCCAATTAGAGGAGGGGGACAACACCTTCCTGAGACGGCAGAGGAGACTCTGCCGAGGAAAAGACACGGGCTCGCCGTAGGGAGCCGTACCGTGGAAGAATACACATATGGGACCGCCGTGGGGGTCACAACATATGGAACCCAGCCTAACACAAGTTCCACCAATGCATACGAGTGTTAGACCTGGCGTCGAACGCTCCGCCACGTCCGACTGCCGTGGGTTGCGGAGGACTCAACAGTGTTCGCCGTTCTGGGGAACTCGGCTGGAGCAGATAAGCGCACGTATCCGTCTACCATGGGGGAGGGAATGGCGCAGCAAGCCGACACTAGAACAGGCACTTCGGTGTTACTGACTATGGCAAGTGAGCACACAGGAAGATACCGGCTCTACACGGAGGCTATAAAATCTAGCGAACGTGTTAGGTGTCGCCCAGCCCACAGCTCTACAACTATCTGTCAGCGAGGCACCACGAGCCAGCGCCCAGGAAGAGGCAACACCCCTAGTGGAGTGGCTCTTAACCCGAGCGGGCAGGGCACGTCTTGGGACTCATAAGCCAAGACGATGGCATCCACTATCCAGTGGGCCATCCTCTGCTTGGAGACAGCCTTTCCCTTCTGCTGTCTGCTCTGAGGTCCTGAAGCTTTGCGTTCTGTCCACGTAAGTCCGGAGAGCACGGACGGGACAGAGAAAATCTAGGGCTGGGGCTGCCTCCTCCGAAGGCAGCGCTTGCAGGCTCACCACCTGGTCCCGGAATGGAGTATTGGGAACCTTGGGCACATATCCAGGCCGGGGTCTCACCAAATATGCCTACAGGTCCCCTACCCTCTTGATGGAGGCCAACGCAGTCAGGAGTATTGTCTTTATGACAATAGTTTCAACTCAGCTGACTCCAAAGGCTCAAAGGGCGCTCTCTGTAGTGCAGTCAGCACCAGAGTTAAGTCCCAAGAGGGTATAGAGGGAGGGCGAGGCGGATTTATTCTCCTCGCCCCCCTCAGGAACCTGATGATCAGATCGTGCTCACCTAGAGATTTTCCATCTACTAGCTCATGATTAGCGGCGATAGCGGCAACATAGACTTTAAGGGTGGAGGGAGACAGCCTTCACTCCAACCCATCTTGTAGAAAGGAAAGCACAGACCTGATCGAACATCTTCGGGGGTCTTCTCGGCGAGAAGAGCACCAATCGACGAACAGGTTCCACTTCAACGCATAGAGGCGCCTCGTAGAGGGGGCTCTAGCGGAAGTGATGGTGTCAACTACCGCTTATGGTAGGTCACCTAGAACCTCCGCGTCCCGTCAGGGACCAGACATGGAGTTTCCAGAGGTCCGGATGCGGGTGCCATAGGGTGCAGGAGGTCCTTCCTCAGAGGAATGGGCCAAGGAGGTGCTGTCGAGAGGAGCACTTGTTCCGGGAACCATGTCCGGTTGGGCCAATATAGAGCAACCAACAGGACTTGCTCCTCGTCCTCCCTGACCTTGCATAGTGTCTGTGCAAGAAGGCTCACTGGGGGGACACATATTTGCGTAGGCCCCGGGGCCAGCTGTGTGCCAGAGCATCCGAGCCGAAGGTACCCTCGGTCAGGGAATAAAACCACTGGCAATGGGTTGTGTCTGGGGTGGCAAACAGATCTACCTGTGCAGACCCGAGGCGACTCCATATCAGCTGGACCACCTGGGGATGGAGTCACCACTCTCCCGGGAGTACTGGCTGTCGTGGGAGCTCGTCGGCTGCCCGATTGAGCAGGCCCGGAATATGAATGGCACGAAGCGACCTCAGATGCTTCTGACTCCAAAAGGGGAGATGGCGGGCGAGTTGTGACATGCGACGGGAGCGTAGACCACCCTGTTTGTTGACGTGCGCAACGGTCGCAGTGTTGTCCGTACGGACCAGAACGTGCTTGCCTCTGAGCGGAACTTTGAAGCGGCTGAGTGCAAGACGAACTGCTAACCCCTCGAGGCAATTGATATGCCATTGCAGTTGAGGCCCCGTCCACAGACCCGAAACTGCAAGCCCGTTGTACGTGGCACCCCAGCACTGACATGCCCGCCCCTCGAACGCGAAGCGCAGAAAGGGCCGGTGTCGAGGGGAATCGAGACATGAAAGTACGCATCCTTCAGGTAGATCGCTGCAAACCAATCTTGGGGACGGATGCACCTGAAGATGCGCTTCTGCGTTAGCATTCTGAACGGCAGCCTGTGAAGGGACCAGATCAGGAATCGCAGGTCCAAGATCGGCCGTAACCCGCCGCCTTTCTTGGGTACAATGAAGTACGGGCTGTAGAACCCGGACCTCATAATGGCTGGAGGGACCGGCTCCATCGCGTCCTTCGCCAGTAGGACTGCGATCTCCGCCCGGAGCACGGGGGCGTTCTCCTTCGCTACTGGGAAGTGAATGCTCCCAAACTTAGGGGGACGCCGGGCGAACTGAATCGCATAGCCGAGTCTGATGGTACGGCCCCGAGACGGGCTTGGAAGTGCTAGCCAGGCTTCCAGACACCGAGCAAGGGGATTAACCACAGACGTACCCGCAGCGGGGCAGCGACGCGGAATGCAGGGATCTGACTCGGACGGCAAGGGGCGTGCGAGTGTGGGGAGGCCGCTTGAGTGCGTTCCCACAGCCAGCGCCCCCTGCTGGCGAAGGGAGAGGCGTCTGAGGGCGGCGAGGCATGGGAGCGTCGACCACCGCCAAGCGCGCTCCCCAAATGAAGGAGGGGCTGAGCGTGTCAAGGCTTTGTGGCGTTGTGCACGGTCTGCCTCACCTCCTTCCTCAGCGGGGAACAAGAGTGGCGAGGCATAGCGTCGCGCACTGTTGTCCACGCACCGCTGAGAAGAGGGGAATGAGAGTGGCGAGGCTTTGTAGCATCACACACTGCCATTCTCGCCCTCTTGTGGGGAGGGGAATGAAAGCGGCGAGGCTTTGTAGCGTCACACGCTGCCATTCCTGAACTCCCGAGACCCAGAGGTATTGGAACTGCTCTTATTTTTTTATTTGGGTACCACTGGCTGTTTTTAACATCAGTGGCGGAACAGAATTACTAATGGTTTTCCACCCGGCCCTCCTCCGGGGAAGAACAGTTCCAGACCAAATCCGGGTCAATGAAGTTTCTGGACCAGGGTGGACATCGTCTAGCCAAGGGCCAGCGCTGTGCGCAGCTCAACCTCGGCTCAGAACTACCCTCGTGCACTAAGCAGGGCGGAGGTGGCCTGCCAGTAGCACTGCCACCCCACCGATGAGGGTAGTGAGAGAGAGGAAAACTTTATACAGATTATGGCCCTATTGGTGTTCCATATTTTGGCACCAATAGTTCCACAATGCCAAAGCCTTCCAATGCACATTCGAGAAAAGGCAAGGGGCAGGCAAGGCGATTTATGCGTTGCACTATGCCTCAGCCACCCGGGAAAGCATGGCTGTCAAGTATGAATCTGATTCAGCACGAGCTATTACGGTGGGAATCTCAGCATCATCTTCATTTTCAACACATAACAGCCCTCTCTCCGATGCAGCGATTGACATCTGTCCTCTGCTAGAGCCCCAAATGAAACACTAGGTCCCCTTTTAAGGACCAGCAATCCCATCTGTAAGCTACCAGCAGACATGTGAGATAGTGAGTGTGGCCGTGAGACGGCACACAGCGTGCTGAACACTTAAGCCCTTATGAAAAAGGCAAGACGAACAACGCACCGACGTGGCTATCTTCTCATGAGAGAGCATAGACCACCCACAAACACAGTCTCAACATGCTTGCGATGCGATAGAGGAGTGAGGGGCCCACAGAGATGTACGCGGCGGGGAAGCCTCACTGTAATCCTCAGGTCACCCAGGCTTATCAGCCAAAATAGTCCCCCCTCTTGTGCACCAGAAAAGAGACTAGATCGGGGTATAAGCGAAGGGACTCAACCCTGTTTGAGGCATCATAGTCTCGACCGCGCATCGGAGGCGCCCAGAGACGCGCGCTGAGTTGCCGTGGCAACCCGCGTTGTCACACGGCAGCTAGACGGCACACGGCGCGCTGAACACTCAAACCCTCATGCGGAAGGTGAGATGACCAGCGCGTCGACGTGATCCCGTTCCCCAGAGAGAACACGGATCACCCACGAACACTGTCTCAACATGTTTATGCGAGAGGGATCGTGGCCGTCAGGACCGGAAACAACCGCATCCAGAAACGCACGAGTGGAATGACGTCTTGAAAAAGACGCAGTGTCACACCTGTGTTGCTCTTTTATGAGGAAACGTTCTTTCAACAGTGCTGAAGCACCCAGGGGAAGATTGCGGCAACACACAGGTGGTAAGTGCAGTCCTGTGTTTGCACTCACTGAACAAACGCCCTCACCAAAACCGACAGTTGCTGTGAGAACAGCAGTTTGTTATGCTGATGCAGCGGTGAGCACGCGGTCGCGCTGATTGTGCCTTTTCGCCAACACAGAGCGTCCTTCTCGTTCTCTGGAGCATCTCTCTTGCAGATAGGCTCTCTTTTAGAAAAGCAGTCTTGCTTCATCAACGCCGTTCGGCTCCGAAGTGAATGACAGCGTGCATTCGCTCTCGCTTCCTGTTTATACCCGCGGCGCGGGGCGGAGCGCGAGATGCAAATCTCGCACGCCAATGGCCCATTGGCCTGTTCTCTATATCTCGAGGCTGATAGGGGCTCCCTGAAGTGATCCCAATTCGTCGGTACGTCCGACATACGTCGAACGTGACCGACTGAAAGGGAACGAAATATAACGGTGCAGCATCAGTGAAAAGCTGTTTTTTTCTTTATTATTATGAAAATACCAGAGAAGGCTTGAAGAACTTAAAAGAGTTTCTATATTTTACTATATCTCTTTACATAAATATTATTTTCTATTTAAAACTATAATTTCGTTAGGCTATTTTAAAAAGGGGGAAATGTAGCTTTCTTCCACTTCAATTTTTATTTTACTGTAGGTCTATCTCTTTACATAAACATTATTTTCTATTTAAAAATGATAATTTCGTTATTTTACTAACCCAACTAATGACTCATATGGGCTTTCCAATAGTTTGCACGTGAGGGGAAAACAGAGTTTTCTTCCACAGAGTTGTGCACTTTTAAGCAATTTTTATTTTACTGTATCTCTTTACATAAATATTTTTTTCTACTTAAAAACTATAATTTCTTTATTTTACTCGCTCATCTAATTACTGGCTTTCCAATAGGTTACACGCACTTTTCACAATCCATTACGGCGCTGATCAATTTAGATTCTTTCGTGTAGTTCATACAATCACCTTACAATATTTCAATAACATAATTTATTTTAGAGCCTATGCTTTGCACAACAAAAAATGTTAATTGTGCTGCCAATTATAAGTGAAATGTAAATCCTGAGTTTCGGTCTGAGTGTTGTTCCCGTTTTCTTGTTCTTGATTTGTTGTTCTACCATGAAGACTCGGGAGACCAGATAAAGTATGATAACACCACAAATTTATTAGCAGACCAGCAAGTATTTAATTAGAGGTTCTTTGGCGTAGGCCCCGTCCGTAGCGCTCGTCACGAGGGTAACGGACTCTGCATTTCCTGCCTGAAGATGAAGGCAGGGGAGCAGCCGACCCCCGGGAGGTATAGACAGGGACCGACCTGGTGGTGGTGGGGAGGATGGAAGCAATGCTGGCGTCAGCATCTGTGAACTCAGACATGTGTTAATTACCGATCTTTTATACTCTGAGAATTATGACTTGATTGGATAAGTCTGAATGTGATAAGTGACGTAACATTGAATCTTCCTGCCAGAACTTGCGCATAAGCTTCATTTCTACCATGAAGACTCGGGAGACCAGATAAAGTATGATAACACCACAAATTTATTAGCAGACCAGCAAGTATTAAATTAGAGGTTCTTTGGCGTAGGCCCCGTCCGTAGCGCTCGTCACGAGGGTAACGGACTCTGCATTTCCTGCCTGAAGATGAAGGCAGGGGAGCAGCCGACCCCCAAAAATTGGTGGAGGAAATTAGTTCCTCCAGGACGGGACCTACTCACCCCCAAAAATTGTAAAAGAATTGTATACTCGCCCGTCGTAAATGCTGTGATTCCTTGAACGGCCACGGATGGGCCTTGATCAGCCAGGTAGAGACAAAAGCCTTGAACGGCCACAGACAGGCCTTGATCAGCCAGGTAGAGACAAAAGCCTTGAACGGCCGCAGACGGGTCTTGATCAGCCAGGTAGAGACAAAAGCCTTGAACGGCCGCAGAAGGGCCTTGATCAGCCAGGTAGAGACGAAAGCCTTGAACGGCCACAGACGGGTCTTGATCAGCCAGGTAGAGACGAAAGCCTTGAACGGCCACACGACAGAGCCTTGATCGGCCGCATGGAAATGAAGGCAACGTTAGGCCACCTGGAGACGAAGGCCACGTTAGGCTGCATGTAGACGAAGGCCACCTGGAGACGAAGGCCATCTGGAGACGAAGGCCACCTGGACACGAAGGCCACGTTAGGCCGCATGTAAACGAAGGCCACGTTAGGCCACCTGGAGACGAAGGCCACGTTAGGCCGCATGTAGATGAAGGCAACGTTAGGCCGCATGTAGACGAAGAACCACGTTAGGCCGCATGTAGACGAAGGCCACGTTAGGCCGCATGTAGACGAAGGCCACGTTAGGCCACGTTAGGCCACCTGGAGACGAAGGCCACGTTAGGCCACCTGGAGACGAAGGCCACCTGGAGACAAAGGCCACGTTAGGCAATTGACGAAGAATAAGAGCTATAGAGACTGACAAACGGCATGAGTAATAATCTGAGAATGTGACGCTGTGACACCACCACCAGTATTTGCATAAGAATTACTTAGAATATGGACATTGAACATGCAATAGATATGGATATTGACATAGGTGTTGACCAATAAACAAAGGGAATTGTTATGCTACTGCAAAAGCCGCGTAGGCTGTATGGACTGCCACGTTGGCCAAATATTCAATGCCTCAATAGGCCATGGTACGGAGAGCTGCGTAGGCTGTATGAACTGCCACGTTGGCCATATATTCACTGCCTCAATAGGCCGGGGTATGAAAAGATGCGTAGGCTGCATGTTCTGCCACGTTGGCCATATATTCACTGCCTCAATAGGCCGGGGTACGAAAAGCCTTGTAGGCTGTATGTTCTGCCACGTTGGCCATAAATTCACTGCCTCAATAGGCCGGGGTACGAAAAGCCGCGTAGGCTGTATGTTCTGCCGCGTTGGCCATATATTCACTGCCTCAATAGGCTATGGTACAGAGAGCTGCGTAGGCTGTATGATTGCCACGTTAGCCGTGTATACTGCCTCAATAGGCCGGAGTACGAAAAGCCGCGTAGGCTGTATGACTGCCACGTTAGGTCGTATATACTGCCACGAGAGGCCGGGGTATGAAAAGTTGCGTAGGCTGTATGGACTGCCACGTTAGGTCGTATATACTGCCACAAGAGGCCGGGGTACGAAAAGTTGCGTAGGCTGTATGGACTGCCACGTTAGGCCGTGTATACTGCCTCGATAGGCCGGGGTGCGAAAAAAGAAAAAAAAAAAAAACCACATGGGCTGTATGACTGCCAAGTTAGGCCGTGTATACAGCCTTGATAGGAGAGGGTACGAGAAAGACGCGGCGACTGAGAATGATAAGCCGGTGCGCAGAGAAGGCTGCGATAGCCCATAGTGAAGAGAAGACAGCGTGGGTGCATGAGTTGGTCTCGATAGACCCCATGAAAAAGTATTAGGAGTTAAATGATAAACTGTAACTTACCTGATGCTTGTCAAGACACGTAGGCAATCTTAGATTACCTGAAGGTTTGCGCATTCTATAATATTAGAATGCTGACGGCCATCTTGACCACCAAACAATCCTGCGTTCAGTTGCTGTTGTAGCAGCACATAACCCTGAATGAATGTCCGGTATACTGAGGAGATGGTCTGTAGGTCTGTCTCTAGGTGAGTTAACCACCTTGATATGGGAGAACGTTGGGGAATATAAAAATTGCAGAATGATTAGGGGTGCAGGGATGTGCTTAGAAATATCCTCTTTTACCGAGACGAAGGCCACGCTGATGAAGCCGCAGTAGGCCACAGAGATGAAGGCTACAATAGGCCACCTGGACAGAGACCACGTTAGGCCACAGAGAAATTCATGAAAGGCATAGAGACTGACGAAACAGGATTGATGAGTAGTAATAAAGGAGAAAACATGCCACCGCCAGTATTTGCATGAAAATTATTACTTGAAGTTGCTGAGTGTTTGAGTCAGATCTTGCTTGTACTATAATGCGGAGGATGACCATGTACACGGCACCTTGATAGAGTATGCGGACTCCACGCATTGAGCTGCGTTCGTAGCAGCCCCAAGCCAAAGAATGACCTAGGCATAGAGGAGTTGGGGAACTGCAGTTCTTAGCATCTGCAGTTGGAGGATTCGAAACCATTGGGTGTGACTCCAGCTCACAGCTAGATAGAACACCATCTAACCATCAGAACCTGTTGAGAGAACCCGCAGAAAAAAATAAACCAGAACAGCATGACAAATACATAACCGAAAATTGAAAACCAAACAAATGCCCTTACGGAAGGATAAGAATGTTTTAGAAGACGCTTTACTAGCTAATAAACCATAGCTGGCTATAGAACCCTGCAAAGCAACCGAACCAATGAAAAACATTAATCAATGTGAGAGTCATCGTTTGATAACCTGAGCCAAGTTTGATGATTTTTTTTTTTTTTTTTTTGGTCCACGTTTGGCAGTCTGAGACAAATATCGCAATCCTAAATTCTTTTGACCATAGGTTAAAATCTTGTGTCTTTGATAACATGTTTGACATACTCACCAACAGCCATGATAAAATTGTAACCTGAAGTAAATTAAACAAATGTGAGTGGGTTGATGTAACCTCCAGACAAATTCTTGTGCGTTTGATTATCATGCAGTCTGACATTAATGCAGCGGAGTTCCCACAGTGTGACATCAGGATCACAGTCTGAAAAGCAACAAATCACAATGATTATAAGCCGCACCGTGTGTGCCAGCTTTGGTGACGAGAAAAACAAAAAGCTCACTGCGAGAGAGCTCGTCATTTGCAGAAATCAGTATGCATGTGCAGACTTTGTCAAACAGTCACACTATATTTAACTCCCCGTATATTGTGTTAGTCTCGATAGACTGACGAATGTTGGTGTTTACAATGCGAGCGTAGCCAATCACAGACACGCCTTTCCTGAAGTTCAAACCGTAGAGCGTAGCACCAGCAACACCAAGCCATGGGTTCGACTCCCAGGGAAAGCAAGATCCGACAAAATACCAAATGTGCACCCTAAACACGATGTAAGTCACCCTGAACCAAAGCGTCCGCCAAATGCGCAAATGTAAATGTCTGTGGAGCGCCTGAATGCAATGGCCAATTGGAGGAACCAACACAACATGGAACATACACAATCAGGATTGAATGGCTCAGCGCTTGTTCACTGACCAATTCTGCCTTCTAGTGCATACGTTTGACCAATGAAGAGTAGAACATGCTATAGATTCATGATTTGGTGTAGTCAGATTGACCGAAACGGTTTCAACAAGTGTCAGAGTTTAGTTGAACTGAAGCATTTGATGGTTTCATGCATTTATAAAGGGAACGCACTCTGCTCACTTACTATATTCATAAAAGATTTGAATAATTGTATTCCCGTGCTGCGATTTAGTTGCTGTACAGGATGCAATCTTTATGAGAAATGGGTCGGATTGAGTACGGAATTAAATTGCTGCTATTGAATATCCAGTCAAACCTTGTTTATTAAGCAAACCTTACTTGACATATGGTGCTTTGAGTACTAGCGAGATACACTTTGTTTAATTCATAATTGTAACCATGGCGTCGTATTACAGAAGGGCCGAATGAGACATAGCACTAAATTCTAAAGTTCCTAAAATAGACAGAAGCATCCAGATATCAGTAGCGGAATAAAACACGAATAGAGTCATATTAACTGGAGTAACGCAAAGACAAAAGCACAATTACTATACTTGTTTGCTTTAATGAACTAATTTATTAATATGAAGCGCATATTTATAAAGCAATAAGCAACGGCACCTTTATAAGAGCACAGAACGCTACGGTTCTTCCTCATAGTAAAGGAAGCCATGTCAAATCACACAAGGAAGCCATTTCAACACTGGGTGCCCCGTATGTTTGAGCAAAATATGTACTCTGCTGATGACAGGCCCATAACACTTCTAAGCTTGAAACTATGGTGTCAGTTTCAATTGCATTTTGTATGTGACGAACTCACAGCGTTTGCAAGATGAATAGCACCATTGAATGAGAACGGATCAAGCACTGATGTCGGTGCTGTACTTAAAAATATATGCTGAGCAAATTAGCATAGTTAATTCAACTTTAGCGATCTGATAACACTGAATCCATTCGCGATTTCAGCTTAACTTCTGTTAATCATGAAGCCCCGATTAATGGGTGCATGTCGCTTTAAAACCCGTATTGGATTCCTTGCATTCATGGGGAGAATGATAGAGGCTAATATGCTGTGCCAGCTGTTCGGTTTCAGCTTTTCTAAACAAAATACAATCGTTAACGGTAACCGGTGTCATGCGAATCATTTACGAGGCACTGTGTATAGTTTACAACACGAGCAAGCGATAACGAGCAACGCACAAGCAGGTGCGCGTCTCGTGCACGCATGCTTGCGACAATTTGAGAAAGAGTAAAATACTACACCCGATCGATATCGGAAATGCATAATCATATACATATCACTGTGATGAATGGTGATGAAGTGATGACGCCAGAATGGTGATGAAGATCACAGCCGTGTCTTTGATAACATGCCCAGATAGTCCTCCATTGAAAGTGACTGCTCTGGATCTAAATGCGTGTCTGTTGCCGCGACAGCCCAATGAACAGAATGATAGGCTGACATGGACTTTGAACGCCACTGTATTGCACATTAGGACCAGCGATCGACCGCCACGGAACGTCCGGATCGTCAACTGCAATGCTGGCGTCAGCATCTGTGAACTCAGACATGTGTTAATTACCGATCTTTTATACTCTGAGAATTATGACTTGATTGGATAGGTCTGAATGTGATAAGTGACGTAACATTGAATCTTCCTGCCAGAACTTGCGCATAAGCTTCATTTCTTCTGTGTTCTATGTGTGTTATCAGAATCACCTTCATTCTTTCATTTGATTTGACATTATGGCTAAGGCAAATTGTCTTTAAAAGTAATAACCAGACAAGAGTTATTTGACGTTCGCTGAAGTCTGGGTTTATATAACTGCCGCTTCAGCGCAGGAGCAAGAGTTGTGACAATGAGCACGATATCAGACACTACAATATGCTTGTATACTAATAATTCATTAATAAGGACTGTTTTCTTGTACCAAATTAAATATTAAATATTTTAAGTTAAATTCACAGTGTAAGACAAGAGGCTAACAATGTCAAGATCAGGTTATTTGTGTGTAGCCTGCCTGACACGGTATTTTCACAGACTGCCACGTCTCTGGCATAGACTACAATATTTAAAATAGCATATCTGCATTAGTTATATTCTCACTTTAATTTACAGCGCAATCCCTGCAGTGCAAAGTTTTTAGGTTAACTATATAGACTAGGATTAGTGTGTCGCTTGCGCAAGACTCACGACGTGGGGAGGCACTCCATTGTGATGTCGGTCAGCCATTATCGGCACAACCCTAATGGAAGTAATCCAAGTATTCAGAATACGTTACTCAGATTGAGTAACGTAACGGAATACGTTACAAATTACATTTTTGGGCATGTATTCTGTATTCTGTAACAAAATACATTTTGAAAGTATCCTTCCCAACACTGCTTGCAGATTTTTATTCATTTTATTTTTTATTTATTTATTTGTATTATTTTTTTTAGATCTCTACAATATCAAACTCAACAGTTCTTTTAAGAGCCAACCCTCACAAGAGCTATTAGTGAGTCTTGCCATCTTGCCATAATCAGCCCTTCAGGTAAAGTTTCTAGAATATTTTAGTTTACCAGTATTTACTCATCAAATGCTCCCCGAATCGTATTGTAACTGTCTTAATTTATATGTTTCAAAAACAATAGTAATTGCACATAGAGTAAGTGAGACTTTCTTGTTTTACAGCAGAGAAGAAAGACCAGACCTTATATCGAAGCAAGCTAATCGGGTAAGTCCTTTGTTTAGGGTGAGGAAGGAACATGGCCATCTTGTGGCCAAGACATGGCCAAGAAGACAGAAAAGTGTGCAAGTCCATTGGTATGTCTTGTATTGAAGCAGTGCTGTAATATGTAGTACAGAATTTGATGTTGTTTTCTCAAAGAACTATTCATTTCAGCAATGATCATTCTTTCTACTCTGATAAAATATGCACCATTATTCATGTCTAAGGGCCCTATCTTGCACCCAGCGCAATTGACTTTGTACACCGACGCATGTGTCATTCCTATTTTGCACCCGTGCAAAGCGCGCTTTTCCCTCCACAGAAGCACGTCGCTAAACTAGTGAATGAACTTGCGCTACCTGGGCGGTTCAGCGCAAAAAAGGAGGCGTGTTCCGGCGCAAACAATCCCTGGTGCTATTTTGCTGTTCCATTAAACAATTGCGCCACTGACCGGAAAAAACCTAGTCTAAAGTCAGTGGCGTGTTGCGCGTTGTTCATTATGCTATTTTAAGGGCGCATGCTTGACCATAATCTATAGCGTGCACAACGCGCATACACTTTGCTCATGTAATCTACACAGATGCAACAGTTATTTTTGCAAATCATAAATTGTTACACTAAAAAATATTAACACATGAGATGACGGAAATCATTGTGGTGTGCCACGAAGATGTGAAAAAATAGGCATAAATCTAGCTTACAAATTATTCAGGCTAATTGTAGTCTAATAATTAAGGAGACCTGTTTGCCCAATAGTGACAACTTCTGGCAAGACATATATGTATATAAGGACATCTAACAAATTGGTTTGTCCGTCAAGAACCAGGAAAAAAAATCGGTGAGGGTGGACGCAGCGATGTCCTCTGCTGGCGTCAGGTCCTGAGTAGAGGCAGATCCACCTCCCGTTACACGGCGTGCCCGATTGATGCTGGCAAGCTTGGACTTTCCCCGTCTTCTGATGTCATTGTAGCGCTTGCGGCACTGGTGCGGCGTCCTGGGGATGCCAGCTGATGAAACAATTGTGGCTATTTCCTCCCACACCTGTTTAACCGACGCTATTTTGGGTGGGTTTCTCCCATCATCATACAACAAAACTTCTCTGTCTTTCACTGCTCTTACAAGCACATCAGTCTCCTCGGCTGTGAACCGCTCCTGGCGTGCGCCTGGTAAATACGCCATTATAATAGCAATCCATAATGGAACTTGCGCACCTGCTTTTACAGGGAATGTTGGATGACGCTCTGATTGGTTTATTCACGTTACGCCCAAACCACACCTATGAATAATGAAGCTACTTCAGACCAACCCATTTTAGATTTCCCGCCGGGAAAATAGCAACAGCGCCCGAGACCCGCCCACAAAGTTACTTGCGCTTCGCGCTTTGACACTTGCGTTTCAGATCGTTAAAATAGGGCCCTAAATCTTTTTATGACTCCAAAAATGAGCAAATGAGGTTCTGTATCTTGGATTTATCTAAAATGGTAAATATCTGTTTCCCTTTTTGATACAATTATTATTACAATGATTGCCTTTTAGCATAAAGGCTGGAACTGGACTTTTGGCCTTCAATTCTTAAAAACGGCACCATCTGTTTGTCTTAGATATGTAGTGGACAGCACATTCCAGGGCCCAGTTTATGGCCGGGCCACTCTCTGTCCATAACAGTGGACAAAGGTTTGCTACATTTTGATTGGATCCTGGTAGACTGACACAAACAAACTGTCCAACACCATCAGATAAAGATGCTAGGAAAACAGCCAGACACCTCTTAGAGGGCAATAAGAAGAACTCTTGTACCAAGCCCAGGAAGGACAAGACATCTCATTGGTCCACATGCAGTTTCTGCCCTTCACCCAAATCCTTAGTGTCCTGGTCTATGACTGCCATAAATATTCCACAGGACCTTAGCAGTAGCGGGTGAAACAAAGACCACAATGATCCATCTAAATCCATTCATAACTATGTTTGGAAACCTTAAAACTGATGTAAACTACACATATCCATTTCATACTTATTCAGAGAAATAAGTATTCTCAGTGACAGCTATTTTTAATGAAACATCTTACACAGAATCAGCTGTTAATGAACAAATGAATGAACAGTTCAATCTTTTCCCATGATGTTTGGTTTCTATTTGTTTAGAATATTACCAAGGGTATTCTGATGGTGGTTTGGAAAGTGAGAAATGCATTGGTCAACTTTAAAGACACTTCAAAGACTTCTAACTGTGTACAGTATGCAAATGAGTTCCACAGGAGAAAGGAGGGTGAGTCTCACTGTGGACCCCCTCTGATGCTAGCAGCCAATCGCAACACTGGAATGGAGAAGCGCCAAATTGCAATCTCCTCCTATTCGGAAAAGGATAAAGGTACCCTTTCAACAGACACACCTTGTTCTGAGTCTCCCTTCAAGAGAGACATAACAGATACACCGTAATGTTCTGAGTTTCTCCTTGAGAGAGACTGTGACAGAGCAACACGTTCTGAGCCTCTGGTTAATCCAGAGAGACAACAAAAGATCCAAGGATCTGAGTCTACAGCTTGTGAGGCAGCAACAGATACGACCAGTTTCTGAGCCTCCAGCCTGTGAGGAAAGAGACATTAATAACCACTACGTTCAGAGTTTTAGTCCAGCGAGAAGATTACAGCACGTCCCAAGTCTCCATGCCAGAGAGACCAAAGTGGATTGACCAAGTCCTGAGTGTCTGACCCACAGAGTCAGAAGACACAAAGAGACATTTGCAACAAGATTAAGCTCAGGAGAGCAAAACCTTCACTTCAAGGTTCCTTCGTCTGCGTGTTCCAGATTAAGGACCTTCTGCACCTACTTCAGGGCCTCATCTGCGTGTTCCAGATTTTAGGACCCTTTGGTGCTCCAGGAGATCAGCATCCCACAGATCTTCATGTTCAAGACTGTTGAAACGGATTCCAGCTCCTTTCCCCACTGCATTGTCACCCAGCACTACCAGTGGATGAAGTCACCTCCATCGGACTGCTAACTCAACCAAGTGGAACGTAAATATCACTTAAGCAAACCTCTTTCCAGAAACCTTGGCATTGTTGTATATTATAAGTATATGATTTTCTAATTTACATTAGAGGTAATTTAACTGATGCTAGTTAATAACAAATAATATTTCATTTATTTGTTTGATGCATAATAAGGTTCTTCACCTTACTTTCAGAGAAACAACAGAAAAAGTTTATCTTTCCATAAGATAACGCAACTCTTCCATAGCCACACTCATCTTAATCACATGTATTTTTTGTATCTTATGCACTTTATTCCTTTATCATTCATTGTATTGATTTAGTAGTTGTGTTAGTTATTCTTGTTTATCTTTTGTTCATAAAATCTATTTTATTACAATTGTGTCTTACTTGTGCTGATAATACAGAAAAGGCTCTACAAGTTAGAAATCTCCCCAATCTTTCAGATAAATCAGCTGACCAACTCTCCCCACTTTACATCCAATCTAAAATGATTGAACCGCCTCCTGTGTGGAGTGTTCTCATACAGCCAAGGTAAAAGACCTTGACTAGTGTCCCAAACTAAGAGAGGGGGAAGGTGGTCACCTGATGTACTCATAACCACACCTTCAGTGACGCGTGATCCAAAAATCACAACGTCAGCGGTGACGTGAGTACCAATCACTACCTTACTTAACGTCCTTGGATGGACGAAGGTAAAATCACTACATAATTGGCGTCCCCTGTTTGGGCCCAAAAGTGAAATTATTACAGATAAAAGCAGACAAGTGCGATAAAAAGCATTTAGTTAGTATAAACTCCAGGTATTTTTCTATTGTTTTGTAGACCATGGATGGTTCTGGGTATCTTTGGAAGACAATGAGTTGTGGCATATATTAGGAATCAAATAGTAAATGTTCTTTGAATTATGTGAAATATCTGTTTATTTTTTATACTTATTTCTTAAAGTCCACAGACTAAAACACATTGCATTTATGTTTTAAGATGGATAGCAAGAGAAGGCACACACTTCAGAAGATTCTACAGGAAAAAGACTAATGTGCAGCCAAGGAGGAATACAAGAGGCAAAAACTCCAGTCTCTGAGAACTATGCATGGCCATGGGTGCTTCATAAGCATGGTAAGTCTTGTGCCTTTGAACCTATTTCTTAATTTTTTCCATGAAATTTGTATTGCCGTATTTTAACAATTTTATAATGTACAGGCTATCACAAGTGATGCTCTTGAAACAAGTGACAGAAGAGTATGTTGTCTTAAAACAAATCTAGCATCACTGGCAAAGGCTACGTAGAGACCATACCTTTCTAAAATATATTTTTAAAGATCTGCTGTTTAAAAGGTTGCTGTTGATATGGGTAAAATAGTTTTTGTTCAGTACTTGGCTAATATTATGTGCAATATTATATACATAATGTTTCAATGTGTCTATTATATAATGTACTGACTGATGCTTTGTAAATTTAAATCAGGAATGGGCTATTCTGGCCCTTTTGAAATGGAGAGTTTACCTCCAAGCCTAATCGAGCACGTCTGAAATTTGTAACTGACTATGGGATGTTACAACTTTGTCCTCTGGTTAAGAAAAGGCTACACCACATCAGTGACCACATCATCTGTTTATCAATTATACACTGTAGGGTACAAGTAAGCAAATTGTTTAGAAGAAGAAGAAGAACAAGATAGAACATGGACATGATAGAGGGAAGAGCAAGAAACCAGTCTAGCTGTGATAATGAATCATTATTTTTCAACACAATATCAAATCTGTTTTCTGTATCATAGGGATGGGATGGGGTGGGATTCTGTGGCACTCATTTATGTGGCTTCAGCAGCTGTGAATGGATTAATATGATGTTAATGTATTTTTGAAGAACCATATTTATTTATCTTGAATCTCATTTGTCTTTATGCTACTGTATCAACTGTATACTGTATCCTCCAATAAAGTGATAAAGTATGGTGAATATTGTTTGTGTATGATGTTTGGAAAGTAAATACACATTTCAGACGTTTATTTAGGTTCTCTAATTAATTACCAAGATTATTTTACTTGAGACATACATTTTTTTTTATCTGGTTATATTATATTTGGTACAACAATGCACCAAAAAGTTGCATATACTTGCATGCTGTGACAATTATGCCAGTTTTCATTTAAATAAAGGAAAGGATTACAAACACTTCAAGCTTATCTGAAGATGATCCATGTTGATAAATCTGGTACATCTACTACTGCAATAAAAATTAAAGCATGCACATTACCGATGTCAGGTATGTGAAAATACATGAAATTTTGGCAATGTCTCTTTTGCTATTGGTGCATTGTCCTATATTTAATAATAATAGTGAAGTGTACATCTATGAATAGTTTTTGTTTACACTGGAAACTGGATAATTGCAAGTTGTTGCGGGTTCATACATTATATTGGTGTTTATCCATAAACGAAAAAAATGTATATTAATAATAATTATATTACAACATTTCTTTCAAATATTTCTGTATTTCATCAGATGGTCTCACAATACCCATCAAAACCTAATACAAGCATGATGTTAAAATAGAAAAGAGAAAATACTCTGATATTTAAATGTGACTGAAAATTTGTTGTCCATGATGAGGAGAATAGATCTGTGTATGTTGTACTGCCCTTTCGCCCAGTAGTGGCCCATGGAAGAGCAAAAAAAAAAAAGCACATTTCAAATGGCTGTTACTCAAAGTCTGGTTAGCGTATCACAGAGAAAACTGGCAGGACAACTGCTTATGCTATGTTTTCTAAATAATGTGGGGCACAGTTTTCAGACAGATATGGAAAGCTGGCATAAAGGTTTTCTAAAAGTGTTCACAGTAAAATATCAAATTTCAGCCTGCCCCTCAAATATGTCATAAATGTTTACACAATGAACATATTTAGATCTCCAGTTGTCCATTAAAGATGTCATTTACTTAGCATTTATTGTTTAAACGTTTTAAACTACATTACCCATATATCTCTGTCATTGTACCAATGCAATGGGAAACATGGCGCTGTAGTTCATTGAAGTGTGCAGGAATTCTTAGGGTTAGGGTTGGGATCTCGGTAGGAGTAATATCTCACAACATAGCGACACTTTATAATTAACTTAACGTATTACTAATGTAATAAAAACACCAAAACATACTTTGTAATGTGAAATGCCGTTTTATATGGGTTAAAAGATAGTCCAATCACAGCGAGTTCTGCGATAAAGTCAAACCCAATGACAACGCAGCAGAACAGAGGCATCACACTTACTTGTCCATTTATGGTAAATGATGACAGATCTCATCCGGTTTCAACTGAAGGGATAAATTCCTTAAATATTTACTATTTAGGCTGCTAAATATTTATTTCTTAAATATTTATAAGCTACAACAGCACGGGTAGTTGCAGTTTTTGTAACTAAAGATAATTGCATCTACTAATATACATTTACTGTGTGTGTGTGTATTTATATATATATATATATATATACACTGGCAAGGCACCGGGGGTGGATGAGATCCGCCCTGAGTACCTCAAGTCTCTGGATGTTGTGGGGCTGTCTTGGCTGACACGCCTCTGCAACATCGCGTGGCGGTCGGGGACAGTGCCTCTGGGATGGCAGACCGGGGTGGTGGTCCCTCTTTTTAAGAAGGGGGACCGGAGGGTGTGTTCCAACTACAGGGGGATCACACTTCTCAGCCTCCCCGGGAAAGTCTATGCCAGGGTACTGGAGAGGAGAATACGGCCGATAGTAGAACCTCGGATTCAGGAGGAACAGTCTGGTTTTCGTCCGGGCCGTGGTACACTGGACCAGCTCTATACCCTCTACAGGGTGCTGGAGGGTTCATGGGAGTTTGCCCAACCAGTCCACATGTGTTTTGTGGATTTGGAGAAGGCATTCGACTGTGTCCCTCGCGGCATCCTGTGGAGGGTGCTCGGGGAGTATGGGGTCCGGGGTCCTTTGCTAAGGGCTGTCCGGTCCCTGTACGACCAAAGCAGGAGTTTGGTCCGCATTGCCGGCAGTAAGTCAGACTTGTTCCCGGTGCATGTTGGACTCCGGCAGGGCTGCCCTTTGTCGCCGGTTCTGTTCATAATTTTTATGGACAGAATTTCTAGGCGCAGCCAGGGGCCGGAGGGTGTCAGGTTTGGGGACCACGCGGTTTCGTCTCTGCTCTTTGCGGATGACGTTGTCGTGTTGGCCCCTTCTAACCAGGACCTTCAGCATGCACTGGGATGGTTTGCAGCCGAGTGTGAAGCGGCTGGGATGAGGATCAGCACCTCCAAATCCGAGGCCATGGTCCTCAGTCGGAAAAGGGTGGTTTGCCCTCTTCAGGTTGGTGGAGAGTTCCTGCCTCAAGTGGAGGAGTTCAAGTATCTAGGGGTCTTGTTCACGAGTGAGGGGAGGATGGAACGGGAGATTGACAAACGGATCGGTGCAGCTTCTGCAGTAATGCGGTCGATGTACCGGTCTGTTGTGGTGAAGAAAGAGCTAAGCCGTAAGGCGAAGCTCTCGATTTACCGGTCAATCTACGTTCCTACTCTCACCTATGGTCATGAGCTTTGGGTCATGACCGAAAGGACAAGATCCCGGATACAGGCGGCCGAAATGAGCTTTCTCCGCAGGGTGGCTGGGCGCTCCCTTAGAGATAGGGTGAGGAGCTCAGTCACTCGGGAGGAACTCGGAGTAGAGCCGCTGCTCCTCCACATCGAGAGGGGTCAGTTGAGGTGGCTCGGGCATCTGTTCCGGATGCCTCCTGAGCGCCTTCCCGGGAAGGTGTTTCGGGCATGTCCAACCGGGAGGAGGCCCCGGGGAAGACCTAGGACACGCTGGAGGGACTATGTCTTCCGGCTGGCCTGGGAACGCCTCGGTGTCCCCCCGGAAGAGCTGGAGGAAGTGTCTAGGGAGAGGGAAGTCTGGGCATCTCTGCTTAGACTGCTGCCCCCGCGACCTGGCCCTGGATAAAGCGGAAGAAGATGGATGGATGGATGGATATATATATATATATATATATATATATATATATATATATATATATATATATATATATATATATATATATATATATAAGAAGTGATTCTATATATATATATATATATATATATATATATATATATATATATATATATAAATTGAATCACTTCTTTATGCCATTCTTCACCATCTGAACTGAATTAAAATAAATGTAACAAAAGCATAATGAATGCACACAATTTTATAAGCATATTCCAATATTTAATGTCAAAGATTTCAAAGACAAATGTAGTGCCCAAACTACTCCACAACAGTATAAAGAAGATCAGTTTTATATATATATATATATATATATATATATATATATATATATATATATATATATATATATATATATATATATATATATATATATATATACATATATATATATTGTCACGGGGTGAGGAATCACACGACAAGGCAGGTTGAGTGCAAAAGGCCCCGGAGGGTGGATTTTATTTACAGTGCTCGTGTAAGGGTGAAAACAGTCAGTGAGCCGGTGCGTGGTGGCTGGTGAATCCTCGTGCTCTGTGGTGCTCGAACCTGGTGAAAGTGGGTGTCCAATGTGCTCCAGTGAAGTGGGCACTCGCTGCTTTCTAGGAGAACAAATAAGAGAGAGGTTAGTCCAGCAGTACATTCAGCTCGAGACCAGAGTCTGTCTGTCTGCTCATCCGTAGCTGCTTATATGCCTCCGGGCTGATGAGGTGCAGCTGTGACCGATCAGCCCATGGTGATTACGTGCAGGTGCGTTGTTGCCAGGGCGATGCTGATTCCTCTGGGTGGACTCGTCACATCCCCCCCCCCTACGCGTCGTTCTGGTCCTGCGAACATATGGAGACAGTAGGGGTGAAACAAAGGGAGGGTGGGGAATGACCCCTGACAGACCTGCGTAAGCTGTCCATATCCTTGAGCGCTAGGAACCAGCGAGTCACCCTGGCGTTGGTGTCCTTGGCGCGGGCCATCCACTGCAGGGGCGCATGGTCGGTGACCAGGGTGAACTTGCGGCCTAACAGATAGTACCTCAGCTCCAGGACTGCCCACTTGATGGCCAGGGCCTCCCTCTCGACGGCGGCGTACCTCGTCTCAGCCGGGGACAGCTTCCTGCTGATGTAGACGATCGGATGCTCCTCGCCTTCCTGGATTTGGGACAGGACGGCTCCCAGTCCTGTGTCGGAAGCATCCGTCTGCAGCAGGAAGGGGCAACCGAAGTCTGGAGCGCGGAGTACCGGCGACGACGTCAGGGCTGTCTTGACCCGGGCTAAAGCCTCCTCGAGGGCTGGGGTCGAGCAGACTTTCTCCGGCTGCCCCTTTCACGGTCAGGTCTGTCAGGGGGGCGGCTAGAGAGGAGAAGTTGGGGATAAAACATCGGTAATACCCTGCCAACCCCAAAAAGGCCAGTACCTGGGTCTTCGTCTGCGGTCTTGGGGCGGAGTGGATGGCCTCGACTTTCTTCTCCTGGGGCTGGATGAGGCCCCTTCCGACTCGGAAACCCAGGTACTTGGCCTCGGAGAGGGCGAGGTGACACTTGCGGGGGTTGGCAGTGAGTCCAGCCCGCCGGAGCTCCGAAAGCACCCTCCGCAGACGTTCCAGGTGGTCTCCCCATGCCTCAGAGTGGATGACGACATCATCGATGTAGGCCGCCGCGTAGGCCTGGTGGGGCCGTAGGATGATGTCCATCATCCTCTGGAAGGTCGCGGGGGCCCCGTGCAGGCCGAAGGGAAGGGTCCGGTACTGCCAGTGGCCAATGGGGGTCGAGAAAGCAGTCTTGGGTTTAGCGGATTCAGAGAGTGGTACCTGCCAATAGCCTTTGATGAGGTCCAAGGTGCTGATGTACCGGGCCCTTCCCAACCGATCCAGTAGCTCGTCGACCCGAAGCATGGGGTACCCGTCGAATTCGGAGACTTCGTTCAGGCGTCGGAAGTCGTTGCAAAAGTGGAGGGTGCCATCCGGCTTTGGGACCATCACGATGGGGCTGGACCACGGGCTCCGGGATGGTTCGATTACCCCCAACTTCAGCATTTGTTGGATCTCTTCCTCAATAGCCTGCCGACGAGCCTCCGGGACACGGTAGGGCCGGTGCCGGACGATGACTCCTGGCGGTGTTCGGACGTCGTGCTGTACCACGTTGGTCTGCCCGGGCTGGGTCGAGAACACATCCTGGAACTGACTGACCAGGTGCTGCAGCTCCGCCTTCTGGGCAGCCGACAGATGGGGGTTGACGTCTACAACCACGGGATCGGTGATACTCAAGGCCGCTACTTTGTCCCGGGTCCCCACCCACTTCTTCAGGAGGTTGATGTGGTAGAGTTGCTCTGCCTGCCGTCATCCCGGCTGCCTCAGACGATATGTGACTGGCCCAATCCTTTCGATCACGGTATAGGGTCCTTTCCAGGTGGCCAGGAACTTGCAGGCAGAGCTGGGGACCAGGACCATGACGCTGTCTCCCGGCTGGAACTCCCGTGGTTGGGCTGCCCGGTCGTACCGGCGTTGCTGCGCCTGTTGAGCCTTGCTGAGGTGTTCCCGGACTAATGGCATCACCCGGTCGATCCGTTCCCTCATCTGGCGGACGTGCTCGATGAGGGTGCGGTGAGGGGCAGGATGCTGCTCCCAAGCTTCTCGGGCGATGTCCAGGAGCCCTCGTGGTTGGCGGCCGAACAGAAGCTCAAAGGGGGTGAAGCCAGTTGAGGCCTGGGGTACTTCGCGGATCCCGAAGAGCACATAAGGAATCATGAGGTCCCAATCCCGCTTATCCTCCGCCGCCACACGTCTCAGCATCTGCTTGAGGGTCTGGTTGAACCTTTCTACCAGCCCGTCCGTCTGTGGGTGATAGACTGTGGTCCCCAACTGCTTCACCCGCAGCAGCCTGCAGAGATCCGCCATTAGACGGGACATGAACGGGGTACCCTGGTCAGTCAGTATCTCCGCTGGTATGCCAACCCGGCTGGCCAGCAGGAACAGCTCCTGGGCGATGTTCTTCGCGGTGGCCTTGCGGAGGGGAATCGCTTCGGGGTACCGGGTGGCATAGTCGACGATGACCAGGATGTGTTCGTGGCCACGGGCAGACTTTGGCAACGGCCCCACTATGTCCATCCCAATCCGCTTGAAGGGCACCTCGATGATGGGCAGCGGAATGAGTGGGCTGGGGGGAGGAGTCCTGGACGACGTAACTTGGCAGGTCGGGCAGGCCTGGCAGAACCTCTTCACCTCGGCCTCCAGTCCCGGTCAGTGGAACCGGTCGCGGATACGCTGCGTGGTGTTAGCTGCCCCGAGGTGACCTGCCATCGGATGGGAGTGCGCCAACTCCAGGATGATTTCGGTCTTGGTCCGAGGAACAACTAGCAATTTTTTCTCCTCCCCCCTCCGCTGTGCGACACAGTATAGCAGGCCCTTCTCAACGACAAAATGCGGGAGAGGATGGGGCCGTGGGAGGACGTCTTTCCCGTCGATGGTCCGCACTTGGGACCAGCAGTGCTTCAGGCGATCGTCCTCCCGTTGTTCCTTGGCGAATGAGCCCCCTCCGGCAGCCTGCTGATACACATCAAAGAACGGATTAGTAGATTGGGAGGGGGACTCACCATCTCTCCCGCTGTCGGAGGCTAGTAGCGCTGGTCGGCGGCGGGGTCCTCGCGGCCGTCTCCGTCTTCGACGGTTCCCCTCCTGGCTGACAGGCTGAGTGGCGGCGGCGAGCAGGGCATCGAAGCCCGGCCAGTCTCTCCCCAGCAGTACGGCCACCGGAAGGTCCTCTACCAGGCCGACTTCCACCGGCCAGGTACCTTGGGGCGAAGAGATGGTGATTCGACGGGCCGGCACTTGGCGAGTGTCTCCATGCACACACGTAATGGGGAGGAAGCTCTTCTCGCCTCTTCGGGACCCACACACTCTTGACTGGATGAGGGTGACCGTACTGCCGGAGTCCAGCAGGGCTCGGAAGTGTCTTCCCTCGATCACCACGTCTGCTTCCGGGGCTCCCGATGGCATCCGCTGGTGGACGATGCAGCCTGCCAGCCACGCACGCGGAGGCGGCATGGGTTCGGCGCTGGGCATGGGCTCGTCTCGCTGCGGGGGAACCGTCGGCCTGCTCACTGGTCGCAAGGTGCCTTCGAGCGGCCGTCGCTCCTGGACCACCCTCCGGGGGAACGGCAACACTTGCTCCCCTGCCTCACGGTGGTGGATGGCATCCGCCAGCTCGATCGCCTCCACGAGGTCCGCGGTGTTGGCCGGGTTTTTCATTCCGACCGCCTGCCGGATGGTACGGGGAAGAGCACGGAGGAGGCAATCGACCACCACCCGTTCCGCTACCTGAGCTGCCGTGGGACTTCCTTCCATCAGCCAATGGTGAGCGATGCGTTTAAGTTCGGCTGCATGGGCACGGGCTGGCACACGAGGCTTGAATTCCCATTTATGAAACTGTTGGGCGGCACCGATAGATGAGAGACCCAACCTCGCCAGGATTTCACGCTTGACTTCGTCATAATCCTCAGCGATCGCACGGGGAAGTGAAAAATAAGCCCGCTGGGCTTCTCCAGTCAGCAAAGGTGCCAGCGCGCGTGCCCAATAGCCCTCTGGCCACTCTTCGCTCTGAGCAGTGGTCTCAAATACCTGCAGGAAAGCCTCCACGTCATCATCCGCCGTCATCTTCGGCAGCAGGTGGGTGGCTTGGGCACGCTGATCAGGTAGCGGAACGCGCTGGGCGGCGGCAACACGGATGGCGGTAAGTTCATCTTCCGTCCTGCCCTGGATTTGTTGCTGGCGGATGCTCACCTCCGTGAGGCGCTGCAACACTTCCTCCATCTTCGGGGAGCGAGCGCGCTACTTCCGGGTCCTGGCGTGCAGAAACAAATCAAACAGAGAAGATTAGGATTTTGGGTGCGGTGAACCTGTCGGTGATTCCTCACGCTTCTGCCCGCATTCTCCACCAATGTCACGGGGTGAGGAATCACACGACAAGGCAGGTTGAGTGCAAAAGTCCCCGGAGGGTGGATTTTATTTACAGTGCTCGTGTAAGGGTGAAAACAGTCAGTGAGCCAGTGCGTGGTGGCTGGTGAATCCTCGTGCTCTGTGGTGCTCGATCCTGGTGAAAGTGGGTGTCCAATGTGCTCCAGTGAAGTGGGCTGTCGGTCACTCGCTGCTTTCTAGGAGAACAAATAAGAGAGAGGTTAGTCCAGCAGTACATTCAGCTCGAGACCAGAGTCTGTCTGTCTGCTCATCCGTAGCTGCTTATATGCCTCCGGGCTGATGAGGTGCAGCTGTGACCGATCAGCCCATGGTGATTACGTGCAGGTGCACAGTGACAGAGTGTGAGCGTGGGGCTTAAGTGCAGGTGGTGATTACTGTGGTGATGACGTGCAGGTGTGTGTGCTCAGTACTCTGGTGATTGGGATCGTTATGGTAGTGAGGAGGTGGAGCCTGGCGTGCTTGTAACATTACCCCCCCTCCACGGCCATCTTCTGAGGGCCGAGGACCCCGACACCGTGGTGGTCGACCTCTACCCCGCGGTGCCAGTCGATCAGGGCGGGTAGCATGGAATGTCTCTAGTAGATTTGGGTCAAGGATGTCATGCCTGGGTACCCACGATCTTTCTTCAGGGCCGTACCCCTCCCAGTCTACCAGGTACTGGAGTTGACCACCACAACGCCGGGAGTCCAAGATGTCCTGGACCTGATATGCTGCGCCGTCGTCAACGAGAAGTGGAGGGGGAGGCTCTGGAGTAACGCCAGGCTCTGGGGAAACAGAAACAGAGGGGTAGTGAGGTTTCAGGAGAGACACATGGAAAGTGGGGGGAATCCGGTACTGAGGGGGTAGTTGGAGTTTGTACGTCACCGGATTGATCTGCTGCAGGATCTCGAAGGGGCCAATGAACCTGGGACGTCGGAGCATCGGAGCGGTGAAGGTCGGCTGTCAACCTGCGTCTGCAGAGTGCCCGTTGTAGTTGGTGATGGGCTGAGTCCCAGACCCTCTCACTCTCCCGGAACCAGTAGTCAACCGCAGGGACGTCGGAGGGTTCCCCGGACCAGGGGAAGAGGGGCGGTTGATAGCCGAGTACGCACTGGAAAGGTGTCAGGCCGGTGGTGGGTTGTTGAAGTGAGTTCTGTGCGTACTCGGCCCATCCTAGGAACTGGTTCCAGGAGTCCTGGTGGCCGTGACAGAAGGTACGGAGGAAACGGCCAATCTCCTGGATCTTTCTTTCTGTCTGCCCGTTCGTCTGAGGATGGTATCCGGACGTGAGGCTGACGGTCACACCTAGGAGTGCGAAGAAGGCCTTCCATACCTTGGAAATGAATTGAGGACCTCTGTCAGATACAATGTCTTCGGGAATGCCATAATACCGGAAGACGTGGTTAAACATGGCTTCCGCGGTCTCTAGGGCTGTGGGAAGTCCTCATAGTGGGAGCAGCCGGCAGGACTTTGAGAAGAGATCGACCACTACGAGGATACAGGTACAGTTCTCAGAATTGGGCAGGTCTGTGATGAAGTCCACCCCTAGGTGTGACCACGGACGGTTGGGAACGGGCAGAGGCAGGAGTTTCCCAGCTGGCAGGTGTCGAGGGCTTTTAGCCATGGCGCATTCCCGGCATCCCCGCACGTACCTTCTGACATCAGCTGTCATGTGTGGCCATGACAGCTGCGAGAGTGTTTCATTGACCCCAGGGTGACCAGTGCCCAGTGATGTGTGTGATGAGTGAACCAGAGGGATGCGTTGTGCTCGAGTGATGTATTGCAAGCCCGGAGGACAGCCCGGCGGCACGTTGGTGGAGGCATTGGTAGAGGGCAGGGTCTCTTCTGACCATGTGATGGGACTGAGGAAGAACTTCGTGGGGAGAATGGGTTCCTCTTCTTCCTCGGAACGTTCCTCTGGGCCGTGGATGCGGGAAAGGGCATCTGCCTTAATGTTCTTGGCCCCTGGCCGGTAGGAAATGTGGAAGTCGAACCTCGTGAAGAAGAGTGCCCAGCGAACCTGTCGGGGGTTGAGTCGTCTTGCCTCTCGGAGATACCCCAGGTTCTTATGATCAGTCAGGACCAGGAACGGATGTTTGGAGCCCTCTAGCCAGTGCCTCCACTCCTCCAGTGCGAACTTGATGGCAAGGAGCTCTCTCATCACTAGATACTCGTAGTGACCAGTGGGCGTGACAAAGGCGGTCTTCCACTCGTCCCCCTCACGTATCCAGATGAGGTTGTAAGCGCTGCGGAGGTCCAACTTCGTGAACACAGTGGCACCACGGAGATGTTCCAGGGCAGCTGGGACGAGAGGAAGGGGGTAACGGAACTTAACTGTAATGTTGTTTAATGACCGGTAGTCGATACAAGGCCGCAAGCCTCCATCCTTCTTTGCCACAAAGAAGAAGCTCGAAGCAGCAGGGGAGGTGGATGGACGGATGTAGCCTTGCTCCAGCGCCTCCTTGATGTACTCCTCCATGGCCTTCTCCTCCGGAAGAGAAAGGGGATAGATTTTCCCCCTGGGCACTGGTTCACCTGGCAGCAGATCGATGGCGCAGTCCCATGGCCGATGGGGAGGCAGCTTGGAGGCCCGTTGGGGACAGAAGACATCTCTGAAGGGGGCGTAACAGGAAGGGACATCCACCGATCGTCTCTCTACCGGACTCTCGATGGACGTGGCACAGACAGGGAGATCTTGGGGACGCGGAGAGGGACGAATCGGTGAAGATGGGAAGCAGTCCGGGAAGCAGCTGTCGTCCCACTCCAGGACTTCTCCTGTCTTCCAGGAGATGACTGGGTTGTGCTGCTCTAACCACGGGCGCCCTAAGATGATGTCAGTGGTGGATTCCTCCAGAACCAGCAGGTGTAGTCACTACATTTGGAGGATTCCAACTTGCACTTCGATGGGACCCACGGAGCGACTAACCTGCCTCCGACTGAGTGGTCTGCCAGTTATCAACTGGACTTGGTAGGTCGTCGTAGTTGCAGAGGTGCGGAGCTTGAGCTGACGGCAGAGGGTTCCCGAGATGAAGTTCCCGGCTGACCCAGAATCGAGGAGGGCAGTAACTGAAAGGGAAATTCCAGCAGCAGTAAGGTTCACAGTTGGGGTGAGTGGCTTCATCTTAGAGAGAGAAGGGATGATTGCACTCACCATGGGTCGAGGAGGACGGACTGGGCATTCAGAAATGTAATGCCCAGGTAGACCGCAGTAGAGGCAGAGATTCTGGGTCAGCCGTCTCTGCCGTTCAGCTGATGTCAGTCGGGTGTTCTCCAGTTGCATGGGCTCGGGGTTGGGTTCTGGAGTGCTGACATCACCTGGTCGGCGGAGGAACAATGACGACTGGCCCTGGTGTTCTTCCATGCACGACTGCATACGAGTGGCAAAGCGGATGGAGAGTTGGATGAAGCGTTCTAGCCCGATGGTATCCTCGTATGCAGCGAGATGCAGCCGCACCCGAGGATCCAGACCCTGTCGGTAGGTCGTAATCAAGGACTGCTCGTTCCATTCACTAGCAGCAGCGAGGGTTCGAAACTGTAGAGCATACTCATTAACTGTGGAGGTACCTTGTTTCGGATGATATAACTGTTCTCCGATCGACGAATCCCATGATGGTTTCCCAAAGACCTCCTTAAAGTGAGACATGAATCCCGACAGGGTCTGGATCACTGGACTGTCTGTGGACCACATGGATTCTGCCCAACGGAGCGCTTTACCGGAGAGTTGAGATGTGATGAACGCTACTTTAGCGCGATCGTTGGGGTACAGGCGCGGCTGCATCTCCAGGACCAGCGAACATTATAGAAGGAATCCGTTGCAATCCTCCGCCGAACCAGAGAAGAGCGCCGGTCTGGCCATGGGACTGGCGTACTCGGGGGGCGAAGAAGTGGTTGTGTGGATCCCGGAAGTGCTCGCCGGTGAAGGTGCAGGTGCGCTGGTGGGAAGTGGAAAGGATCCGGGGTGCTCATCCTGGTGCGCTGTGTTGGTCCGGTATTCTGTTACAAACAGAGGTGACACGGAGAACAAAGGCAAGTGCAAGCAGAGTTATTACTGAACCAGGAAGTGAGCAGGTGCAGTGAGAGTCAGAGTGAGAGTTTCTGGTAATGCTGGATATGTTGATAATACGATACGTCTTGGAATCTTGAACACAGGAACAATGGATCGATGGAGACGAGGACCAGGAGACAGGACGAGACGAGGAGACACTCAGGGTTCGTAGGAGATCAGGTAGGTTATCAGGTGAGTCCAAGGACGCAAGCATGTAGGGTCATGTGCAAACATTACCGGACAGTGACTGAGTGTGATCGTGGTGCTTAAGTGCAGGTGGTGATTGCTGTGGTAATGACGTGCAGGTGTGTGTTCTCAGTATTCTGGTGATTGGGATCAGTGGGTCTTTACAGGTATGTTTGGGCTTTCTTTTAAGTCCATATTTGTTTAATAATATAAATAAAAATAAAAGAACTAGCCTACAAATACTTTTTATCTCTGTTTTTTTTGTACCAAGGGTGTAAAGGAAAAAGGATTCTTAGTGTATATGTTTATTCATTTTGTAATGAATGAATTGTTAGTGCATCATTGTGTCATGACTTTACTTCAGGGGGCACGGCATTACTATCTCATGGTTAACTTACCATACACTAACATCAACTAATGGCTTGTTACTGTATGACTATGTCATGACTTTACTTGAGGGGGCACATCATGATTAATTCATTATTAACTAACCATACACTAACATCAACTCATGGCTTGTTAATGCATCATTGTGTCATGACTTTACTTGAGGGGGCACATCATGATTAATTCACTGTTAACTACTTATCAAATTCAGCTCACGATTGATCATAAACGTACTATCAAATACACATGTAACTAGTATAACTAGTATTCAGCCCAGTTAAGAGAATGGAGGTACATTATCATCACGGCCTGTGTCTGGGTGGAGAGAGAACTGTACGGATCCCAGCAGACGATCCCTCACTTCCTGACTTTACTGCATGTTTCCTGTTTGGTTATTTTTTGGTAACTAATTTCTTAGGATCTGTTATAAGTCACAGTAAGTTTAGTTTGATGGGAAAGAGAATATCACAAAACAGACTGAGACCTTTTGAGATAAAATATAGCAGATTTAGTATTTTCTATGTTTGATAAGGGTGATCAGTGAAAGTAATGAAAAACTATTCCTGTGGCTTTCAGTAATATTTATGATGAAGCTTCTGATAAAAAATGGTTTAAATTATGACAATAATACATTTTAAAATGTATTTCAAAGTCAAAATATTTGTTATTCATTCTTAGAAAGCCTGTTTGATTTAGTTTACCCATACATGTTAATTAATGCATTAATTATCAAACATGTACTAACATGTATTAATGCTGCTGTTATTCATGCATGAATCCTTATGACTCCTGTCTTAGTTCATGATAGCTCCTCATTTGTTCATGATTAGTTCATATCTTCACTAATCATGAGTTCATGTTGAATTAACTATTAATTCATGTATTAATACATGATTATTCATGTACTGTTATTGTAAAGTGTTACCATGTTATTTGAATTGTTTGAGACCAGATACAATAGTTAACATGAGAAATAATCATTGCATCCAGATATATTTTTGATGCATCATAAGTGAGCATATTTCGAATATGTTTAAAAACTGAGATATTGTATTTTAAAATATTAGACAAGTAGACAAAAAGTATTTGAATTCATCTACTACTTTAATCTTTTTTCCTTTTACAAAAACACATGGAAAAGTCATTGGTTTTCTAATATTAATAAAATACATTGGCACTGTTTTATTTACGTTAAGTGTAAGAGAAGCAGAGGTGAGCCAATCTGCAATGTTATTCATGACCTCAGTTAATTTGTTAGCCACACTAGTGGCATCATTTCCATGTGCATAAATAATTGTATCATCCGCATACATTTGAACATCCACCTCACCACACACTGAAGGGAGATCATTAATATAGAGTGTAAACAGCAGTGGCCCAAGAACAGAGCCCTGGGGGACACCTGTGTGACAAGCCTTTGATGTAGACAGCATATTATTGACTCGCACACACTGTACACGATCACTTAGATATGATTTTATCCACTGCAGTGCACTGTGAGACAGTTTGTAGTTTGTCAATTTCTTCAGCAGCACTGAGTGGTTGACCGTGTCAAATGCTTTGCGAAGGTCTAAAAACACAGTGCCCACGACCCCTCCCTTGTCCAACTTAGCTTTTACCCCTTCTATAAAATGGCAGCATGCAGTTTCAGTGGAGTGGTTTTTCCTATATCCAAAATGCATGGGATGCAGTAGATTATTTTTATTAAGGTGTTCTAATAACTGTTCTGCAATCACTTTTTCAATGACCTTTGAGACAACAAGTATGCTGATGGGTCTATAATTGCATACTTCATGTCTGTTGCCGGTTTTAAAAAACGGCGTGATAGCTGCATTTTTAAAAGCAGCAGGGAACACATTTTCTTTGATTGATTTATTTGTCATGTGAGTTATAGGAGTCATAAAAATATCTTTGTCTTTTTAGAATTGTACTATTAAGTCCCAAAATGACTTTACTTTTAGAGTTCGTCATTGATTCCAAAATGTTGTTTATTTTAAATTCATTGGTCGTTTCGAACTTCATAAAACTTGGATTATTCTCAAAAATAGGGTCAGACGTTTGATGATTGGTGCAATTTGAATGTTTGCAAAGTTCCTTAACTGATTCTATAAAATTATTATTAAAATAATTTGCAACTATTTGTGGATCGTTTTCAAGATTTTCGTTTACATAAATTTCCATTTTCTGGCGTTTAGAATGTTTTTGTAAGAATGGATTTCACCTGAGAATGAACTCACGAGATCTAAGGTGCAATAAGACAATAAAACTAAGATAAGGCAGGCAGTAGCCAAGTTCAGGTCTCTGAACTTGTGCAACAGGTGTCGAGGCAGCAGGTGCCATGACGGTGCGTCACCTGTCATCCTGAAGTCTGTCTGTGTGGTGCAGGTTTCTGCTTGTGGTCTCAGGAAGTGGTAAGGGGTCTGTGTGGCCTGAAGAGGGTTTCAGACTGACCTAGTGCTGGTAACAGGAGGGAAGCGGGTAGTTGTTAGCCTCTCAGTCACGAGAAGTCAGAAGGATCAGAGTTCTGCTCTGCTTCTTGTGGCAGTGCTGTTGTGAGCTTGCCTGAGCTGTGTGTGGCAAGGAGTTGGAAGCTTGTCCTTTGCAGTACTCATCTGGTGAGTCCTGTTCAGGGGCTATTTTGCTGGTGTCAGCAGCTCCTGTGACCCTGAGATAGTAGTGTCCAGCTGTCCTTGTGCAGCCTCCGCTTGACACCTGCGTGAAGGGTTTGGCAGAGGGCGTTGTTGTCGACGGCTGTGGGACATCCTGTGGTGTGCGCAGGTTGGACGCGCTGTCTTCCATGGCTTTGCCCAGTGGCTTGTCTGGTACTTGGTGTTTGCCATAGTGACAGTTCTGCATGGGTCCTGTGCTTGATCTGTCCAGCTGCTCTCATGGTTCAACAGCTGTCTGAGCCGCTTCAGGTGTAGTTTGTCAATGTGCTGGTGAGCAGTGTAAGTTCTGACAAAGCTAGAGTCTCTTGTTTGATGCAGCAGGGTCGTCTGACACCCAGTCACAAGTTCAAAAGTAGACACATGAGTTGATTCATGTGGGGTGGCTCTGATGGTCATGAGCACCAATGGACGTTTCACATCCCAGTCTTTCTGGTTGGCAGACACATACTTTCTCAGCATGCTGGCCCCAGCTCGATTGGTTCGTTCAACTTGGTGTCGTTGGGTGCTCAAAGACATTCTACTCACTTGGAGAACTGGCATACAACTGTGAGGAAGTACTTGTGGTCCCTCGTCAATCTGGGAAGGGATCCTGCCCAGTCTATTTGGAGGTATGACCACGGGACTGTGACTCCTCTGCGTTGCAGGGGCTCTGGGGTTTGGGTTTGCCGGTTAGAATTGTCAGCAAACCAGACACTTCTCTGACATACTCTGACACGACTTGCTGCATGCCAGGCCAATAAACCACTTGCTTCTGTGTCTTGTGGCTCTGGTACCGTGGTGTCCGGCACATGGTGCGTTGTGGGCATACATTTAGCATTACCCCCCTTTTGACACTGTGGCATCACAAGCTTTAGCGCTGTGAGGGCCTCAGAGGCATACCCCAGAATGTTTGTTTTCTCACGCAGCATGTGTTTGCCGTCATGCGGTCGTCTGAGGCCTGTGGTAGCAGTGAAGTCAGACATCGTGACAGGGTGGTTGGAGGGGTCTGGTATGTGGTTACTCATAGCTTGTATGGCAGTGTCAGAGGCTTGCATGTCAGCTTTGTCATTGATGGAAATTGTAGAGCTAGCGTAAGCGGCTGTGATGTTGGAATCGTCTCAGGAATAGTCAGTTTGCTGCGGGTTATCGCAGCGCCATCACGGGTGGTTGCGTGGGTGGGAGGTGACCATAGATTGCCGTGAAGTGTGCCAGTCTTGGCCAGGGAATCAGTTTGGTCATTCAAGTCTTTGTCAAGGCCGGGTTGCCTTGAGTGTCCTGTCACCTTTTCCCGGTGGACAGTCATGTCGTGTGTTCTTGTGATGTCATCACACGCTTCGAACAGGTGTTGGGCATGCTTCGTTTCGGAAGATGTTGAACTCGGCTGGTGAGTTGGCATAGCCGATTGGGCACCTTGTGAAAGTACGCTGTCGGTTGCAGAAGGTGAAAGACAGCTGGTGCTGCAGTATCCTGTTTGTTGATTAAAGTACAGACTCTTGGAATGGTCTGGCCTGGCAGGAGGTTTTCAGGCTTGGCAGGAACCACAGGGGGCTGTGATGTCATTGGGTCTCACACTACCTCATTGGTAAAGTCCACATGAGCCTTGAGGTGAATCAAGGGGTCTGCTTCTATGTAGACGTTATGTAGTGGATCTTGAAGGACCAGGATGTGGTGTGTGAGGCACTGATCATTCCATTTCAAGTTCAAAGTGCAGGTGCCCTTGACAGTTACCATGGTTGTTAGGCAGGAGTCCAACGGGCAGTGGGTGCACTTGCTTGCAGATGGAAGGTTGGATGTGTATTTCATGAGGGCTTTGAACAGTGCTAGACTGATGGCTGAGTTGTCTGCCCATAGTGAGAGTGTGATGTCTGTAGTTGTTACATCATTCAGCTGGAGGTCGGTCATGACCTTGGGGAGGTGAAAGTCAGAGTCTATGGTGAGTTGAAAAGTGCAGAGTAGCGAGCTTGAACTTTGCTCTGGTGCTGAGACAGTGCTCTCGCGGCTGGTTGCAAGATTTCTCTTGACCTCTGTGACCTGACAGTCTGGCTCAGGTGATCTGGGTGGCTGGAGAGGCAGAGGTTCTCGTACTTGAGCCCAAATCTTTAGCTGTTTGAAGTCTAGTAGGGGCTCAAAACGATCTAGCAGATCTTTGCCGACGAGAAAGGGGTACATGTCCATTGGTTAGATGTACCCTGGGTGTACCAGACTCATTAGGCCCATCGTTAGCTGGATGGGAGCTATCTGTTCAAGTTGGATCTCATTTGGCTGCATGACTGCACATTAAACTCACATTTTGAGATTTCAGAGTTCGATTGTTCAGGAAGTGCAGCTGTCAGTTAAGGGGGTTGAGCGACGCTGTCACTTGGTGATGAAGTCTCTGATCTTTGGACTGTGGTTTGTGCAGTGCTTGGTTCAGTCGGAGAGCAGTCAGGAAGGACGTTGGGTGCCGGTCTTAGTCAGTCGTAAGGTGTCTGGCCTGTCCTTCTTGTCTCCCTTGCGAGAAGTTCTGTCAGAATCCGCAGGATCTCTGCTGAGTCAGACGAAGCTGCACCGTCTGGCTTTGGTGAGTGCTCAGACTTGGGTTTGTTTGAGGCGAGCCGTTCCGCCGCTGGCTGTTTGGGCTAGGCGTGCTGCCGATGAGGATCGTCCATTTCTGGGCTGTCGGCTGGCATCTCACGTGGCTCCACCTTTGGATGGTTGGACAGACGTGGCTTGTCTCAGAGTCTTTCAGAGTGCTCGGACAGGTGCTTAAGACGGGCACCATGCCGGTTGCGCTGCTCTCTGCTGGCTTGGAGCGGTGTTGACGGTTACAAAGTCTGTCACTGTGTTGTTGCAGGGCGCCCCCTGGAGCCAGCTCTGAACGGTGATCAGAGACAGGGCAAACCATTGGGTTTCTCACAGTCTTTTCAGAAACAGTCTTTTTGGTCAGCAGTCCCGTAGCTGTTGGTAGTCCAGCTTTACGGTCTCAGGTTGCCGATCGAGGAAATGCCATGCCTCACGGCTGGACGTACCTCGGAGTAGACCTAATTGGTTCCATGCGGTCACGTTAGCCACAGGTTGTAAGTAAAAAGTTCATATCCTGCAGGTAGGCATGCGCGTCTTGGCTTCCTGCAGGGTTTGGGGTGAAAGTTGGGATGTTTCTGGCCAGCTTGTACAGTTCTTGGGAAGCCATGGTGTGTGAGCACGATTCTCTGGATTGGCTCCCACCCCCTTTGCTGCTGGTGGGGGCTCTTGGCTGCTGGCTGGTGAACTTGGGCAGTGGGCTTTCACCCCCCTTTTTAGCTTGGAACTCTTGGCTGGGGGTTTCTTGGCCCACTTGTCAGGAGAAACTGTGTGGTGTGTGTTTCCCCTTGCTGTTCACTGTGCAATGTACATGTGAACTTCAGTTCTCTGTGAACAGTTTCAAGTTCTTTGTCTTGAATGGTCTTTTTGTTTAACCAAATCTTGGACCTTGGCATGGGCCGTTTGCAAGTGGGTTTCACAAGCTTTGGCCTTGCTGTCTCTTTCTTTCAGTTCAATCTTTGCTCTTGTTAGGAGAGCTTCACCTCGTTGGAGTTTTTCTTTTGGTTCCTCTTCGGATTCTTTCTCCGGAACTGCTCTCTGTGCTTGTCTCTACACGAAGTTCTGCCAGGGCATTTTGGAGTCTCTCAACTTCCTCCCGAAGTTGTAGGTCCGTTCCATCCTTCCGTCCGCGTCGGTCCTGGGTCTCGAGGAGTAGCTGATCTAGTCGACTCTGCGCATGGTCCTGGTTCCTCCGGGCCTCCTCAGCCTGGAGCTTCAACGCTGCCTGCAACGCTGCAGGTCACCGTGGCTTTAGGCAGGAACGCAGTCATCATGGTGCTCGATCAGGTCTCGACGTGATCCCAGTGGCGGTGGGGCTGGATGAACGGGACACACCGCTTACTGTGGGCAAGAGGAAGACAACACAAAAGAGGCCAATGCAAGTCCGTATAGGGTTTAGTGCTTATAGCCATATGTGACTATTTAATTGTGTGTGCAACAGAACGGTAGAGTAGAAAAGCGCAAAATAACCAAGAATACCAATTTTTGAATACCAACAAAATGAGAACATGAGAAGAGATAGATATGGAAAGGCTCTAAGCTTAATACCAATGCTAGGGTTTATGACAGGGCAAACGAGTGAGGGGGCGCTGTTGAGCTATAAAGCCTAGGGGAAAGGTATGGTTTACAAAAAAGGAGAAAGGTGTGGCCAAACACTTAAATGACCGGGAATATGTATATTCTAGGGCTTGCAATAAGTGAATGGGCTTATTTAACTTACTATGCCTGGGGTGAATCGGGGTCGCTTCAGGTGAGAACCGATGGTGAGGTCAATCTCGCCGGCGGTCCCTGGACACTCGACTTCGGTGTTTCCAGATCCTCGTCCCTTGGTACCATGGTGCGCCCACTCAAACAGCGTGTGACTTTTAGCATGACTGGGCAGCACTCAGGTAAGTTTGGTCAACGGCCAGACTGAAGGGTTGAAATTGGGTTTCCTCTGAAATCCCTTTGGAGTCCAAACAGAGGATCAGAGTAATTAACCAAAATGCCCTTGAGCGGTTAAGTTGGACTCGTTGACTTCTCCCTGGAGTGCCCGAAATGCTTAGTCTGCTGCGTGCCGCCGCCAATGGTACGGAGACAGAGATGTCTGCGATTCACCCACGACCGGTGTCAGTTACGCAGGCCAGGTGACTCCACTCACCGGAACCCAGCCAGAAGACAACCAGAAATTCACCACAAGCACTAGGGGAGGTACTACCTGTAAATATATAAATGGCTAACAAGGAAAACGTGACATCAGCTTAAGCTTAAACTTGTTTGAACCAAATTCAAATAATTCTGTAAAGTGAGTGAGGTAAAAGACTATTCAATAAATAGTACTAAAATATAAAATGATGATAATGTTGGTAATTATCAGAACAACCTTGAAAAAGGGAGAAATAGAATTAATTAAATTAATCTATTCAGAAATGGAGCCAAAGGAGAAGGGAGAGAGGAAAGCCAACTTATGAGAGTGCCCAGCAGGGGGCGTGCTACTGATAAGTGGCTGTCGCAGGCTGAAAAGAGAAGGCTTAATTTAAATTCAGGTTCAAACTTGTTTAAACCAAAATTTAAATAAGTGCAGGGTATCAGACTGGTATGAAATGGAAGAAACCAATTGATAAAAATAAAAATAAAAAGGAAGGAAAAGAAAAGACAAGCAAAAATAACTCAAATTGAAAAAATGAGAAAGAAAGGGAAACTGACTTGTCAAAAAAGGGGCTTATTCCCCTTAGGTAGCCTCACTGGCTGAAAGGAGAACTTAATTTAAATTCAAATTCAAACTTTGTTTAAACCAAATTTAAATAAGTGTGAGAAGTCATTGAACCCGAAAGATTGAATGATATCAAACAATAGCAATAACAGGAACTAAATGAAAATAATTATAATAGTAAACAAATAAAATAACGAGAGTTCGCTTGAGAGAGTTTAATAAGGAAAACATCTGCAGACGTCCACAAGATGGTGTAGTGGAGTCGGGCGTGGGTAATTTGAGAGGTGCAGCACACCTAGCGGGATGCCCCCTCGTGTTACTCTGAGGTATTACATTACCCATAAATTAGGTGATTTGAAGCTTGAGCGTCCGACAATGGGGAGGGTCTAGCTTCCTAACGCAGCGATTTAACTGCAATCACAAGTGTGAAGGGAATTTGTTTTCAAAGTTCCTTTGTGCCAATTTGAAGCACAGAGTGTGTGGCCGGATTTATTTACCGCATATACACACAAATGTAGAACAGAGTATTTTCTCTGCAACAAATTTTAACGTGATCAAGGTTAAAATAAAATACTCCCATTCACACATCAAGCAGATACTGGCCAGCAGTTTTTTTTCTGGTTGATTTGTGCAAGGTGTGCGTTCTGGTTAGCTATGCCAAAACTCCACCTAAGGGGGTGAGATTGCTTAGTTGAATAACATTGGAACACGCAATGATTCAAATCTAGCGATTGATAAGGCCTTTTACAAAACGAATAAGAGGAACACGCTCAAATCGTTATATCATCATGCTGAAAGAAGACTTCTTCGTTCTAACAGGTGGAATTTTTCATATCATCACGCTGAGAGAAGATTTCTTCGTTCTAACAGGTGGAATTTTTCATATCATCACGCTGAGAGAAGACTTCTTCGTTCTAACAGGTGGAATTTTTCATATCATCACGCTGAAAGAAGATTTCTTCGTTCTAACAGGTGGAATTGATAATATTAAAATGTTCTGCAAGAGAAGTTTCTTTCCCTTTACAGAGACAGTTTTAATATTATGAATTGCAGTTTCTTTTTAACAATTAACAGTGACTAAAATGTTTGACCAAAATAGACGCTGTTAACATAGGACTAACTGAAATGAGCTTTGGGCTTTTCAGTTACAGATACGTGAGTTTGTGATTGCGACTTACAAGCGCGCATACAAGACAACAATTAACACAAATAATATACACATAAAATTGACAAAGTTGCTCACAAAACAGAGTTTAAAATGTGCTCGATATTATCTCCACCAAAATATGTAGCGTCTTAGGGTTATATATATATTTAAATTAAAAGTTAGCTCAATAGGGAATTGTGGGTATTAATATTTAGGGATTTATGATTAATCATAACGGGTTATAATCTAATCACAAATCTCCAAAATCACCCAAAAGGGGAATACCTAACCTCGGTATTTATGCAATATATAATATATATATATATATATGGTTAAAAACAATTTATTGTAATTAACTACAGATATATCTATATTAAATAATCACAGAATAACCTCTAGGGAGTTGATTCAAAATTCCTCTCCGTTCCGTTTAAAGAACGAGCTGTAATTCTTTATCCACTCACTAGGTCTATTCTTCCTACCCAATTTTCGGGAAGTTTATCCCTCTGGCCACAAAGGACAAACTTTCCGAGTTATGGTTTTAATTAAAGCATTCAACGATGCTTATAAGAGCTCGTAGCTTAGATCTGACATTAAAGGGACTTGTGTTCCGTGAGCAAAACAATGACAATCAAAACGTGAATATCATGGTTTTAATAAAGATTAATACTACGATTACATATGACTACATAAAGAATACATGTATTTACAGAATAGTGTAAAGAGGAGGATGAGGGGAAGGGAAAGGAAGAAGGGTATGATCGTGTCCAATCCGACACCTTCCCAGACATAACCACTAGAGCCAGCAAGAACCATATCACCTTAAACAGGGGTACAATCTTAAAACGCATCTAAATTTCGGTAGAATTGATACTTGCATGGTTTCTTGGTGTTGTGTAAAGCAAGATGCGTGCGTTGGCGTTTCTCAGAGTGTTCGTGCGTTGAAGCGCTCTCTCCGTTTGGTTCTTCTGGAGCTTCGCTGGTCCGCAGGAGTTTTAAAGGTGTTTGGGAAGGGAGCGTCTTGGAAGGGAAAGTTCATCTCGTCCAAGCTAAGTTCCTCGGTCTGGTGGAGCGCGCCGCTGACTGCGTCGCGGAGCGCGTCGATCTTCAAAGGAAACAACAGCTTGGCTGGACCGCGCCGGCTCGCAGGTCGAAACCCGCGAGCCGCTCGGATGAGATGGGAGGAAAGGGAAATTTGTCTCGTCGGGGTCCTTGCAAGTTGACTGAGCAACAAATGTGCTAGTGTTACTGTCTTTTGAAGTCCATTAACCTACGCCCATTTTCCCTGAGACGACCAATCGTTGGTGTGAATTTCAGGCGGGAGAGACTTTCTTTGTTCGGACTTTATTACTCAATGGAATGTTCTTGCTGGAAGCCAGAATTAGTAAAGTTTCACTCCAAAGACCTAACCATACTAGTGGTACATCTCATAATCATATACTTTGTACCATTGACTAAGACAAAGAAAAAGGAACATTTAGACATCAGACATGCCTTGGTTTACAGACATGAAGGCAGTGCATCTTCTATACAGAGCAATTTGGAGCGTTTAAGATAGCCCTTACATCACGCAAGCATAAGAAATATAGGGAGCATGCATACACTTAAGAAATCATCATATATGTCATTTCTGGGATAGTTTAATTAAAGGCTAAATAGAGGGGAATGCTTGTGTGTGTGTGTGTGTGTGTGTGTGTGTGTGTGTGTGTGTGTGTGTGTGTGTGTGTGTGTGTGTTTGTGTGTGTGTGTGTGTGTGTGTGTGTGTGTGTGTGTGTGTGTGTGTGTGTGTGTGTGTGTGTGTGTGTGTGTGTGTGTGTGTGTGTGTGTTAGAGTCAACCCCCGGCCGTTCCAGACTGAAGGGTGAGGGAACTGTCCTGGCTGATTAGAATCTGATTGAAGCTCAGAAAGGGCCATCAACTATCTTCTGGTCACACTCTAGCTGGTCATTAAACAGTCGGAGGTGCAATCTGACTCAGACTTTTTGGAGCCGTTGGAGCAGGAATTTAATTTATATGCAGAGCTGTTTTGAGGAAAGCATCTCTGATCACTTTGATCCCATGAGAGAGAGAGAGACACTCCAGACGCTACAGTTGCGATTTAATTTAGATCGTTGATTTTTCTTAGTATCACTTATTTTCAAATATTCTTTTGAAACGGCACCGCTCAGAGGCAATAGTGTCGCGACTCACTAGCTCTCACGACACAAATTAGTTAGTTCTGATATTACAGAGGATTGCAGAGTGAACTATTGTAACTTTAAATGAGTCCCGCAGGTTTACTCATAACAAAAAGTGTACCTTTATTTATAGCCACGAAGCTGCAACTTATAATATCAGCGACAGTCAGAAATCTGATTTTCTCTCATGCATGGCTCAATGCTCCCGCTATGGAGTCCTCAGTATAATCTGTCCCAACAGAGAGATTTGTGGTAGCGCCTACTTACTCCTCATGGACCCTACTAAAATAATGATTTCAGAAGAATACAAGATAAATCAAAATTAATGTTTATTTAACCAGGCAAAACATCAAATAAAGGAATTTAAAAAAATCCAACATACACAACTGATCAGCATAGAATACAAATCACAATTACCAATTAATAGTATCAAAATAGTATCAAAATAGTTTCAAAGAGTCATACCTGGCAGTAGAGACACACCGCAACAGTGTGGGAAGTTCTGATTACAGATGCTTCCTTGAGCGGTTTGTCAATTCCCCTTAAATACTCACCCAGAACAAAAGAACAATACACATTCAGCACCAAATATTTATGCAGCTTTTGGTTTGAACTTTTATCGTGCCCAAATGGTCACACCTATCTTGGACTCCTGTAGATGGTTCAATCTACAGGGTTGCCAAAAAGACTAAAGAAATGTTATCAGAAAGATGGAAGAAAACTGTACATTTCTCGTCTATTTCCACCCACTGCAACTTATACCAACGACGGAGATAAGCGCAGTTACAATAGCAAAATATGTGGGAGAGCGTTGCTATAATGTGACTATATTGTATTGCAATAGGGAGCACTTCAAAGTCAATACTAAATCAAAACTAGTTCGCACAGTATTTGTAATAGAAAGGATTTAATGACAAAATCTGGTTGTGGTTACACTTAAAATAGTTTCAAAATGGATGAATGAGATGATAAACTTATACCATTAATCGTACACAGCATGAATACAATGTTACCAGAGAGAGAGAGAGAGAGAGAGAGAGAGAGAAGAAGAGAGCAAAGAAAAGAAGCCCCAATGACTTCAAGAGCCAGAGGAAAAGAGAGAGGGAGCCACAGTTCCAATCCTTTATCTATTCCTTGACCATGTGACTGAAACCAAATGTATTCTTTTAAACTGACCAATCAGACCAAACTCACACATAACATTCAAACTGACCAATCAGCCCAAACTTCCCCCACTGTATAGGATAGGTGTGGCACCCCATGCAGCCTACAGGCCTCTCTATTGTCTTTCAGGTGGTCCTTCTGATAAGCAAATGTGTTGACAACAGTAAAGCAAATTTCTTTGTTGGATTTCAAATTTCAAATATCTTTGATTATTTTAAATCCCTTCAGGGATGACAGCAATCAATGAGCATCTCCCACACCAGGAGAACAAGCATTGTTTTCTTTATTTGGACCTGTGTGGGACTGAAACCTCTTTACCATTCGCACCAACAGTATTTATATTGACCCTCAAGAAAGGGCCTGCAGGATCTGAGATTTGCATGATTGTGTGAGCCCTGAGAAAGAGAGGGTGAAAAAGGTCAGGCCTCAGCAGGGAGAGGAGATAAGGTTGAAACAGGTGGTGTCCTGTTTTCTCTTGTAGATCTCATATTCAGATGAGTGGCCAAAGGGTGCCATGTGCCACCCTGATGATCTGGCATCGTAATACCTCCCTAGTGAAGAGTACTGGTCAGAGCTGGAAACCCCATCCTTCTTCAAGAATCACAACTTCACTCTAGATCCAGAACTGGAACTAAAGGTTGAGAAAAAGGGGGGGGGGGGGGGGGGGGGGTCCTAGCAAATTGACATCACTGCCATCGACACGGCCCTCCAAGAACTGTCCCGGCTGCCCATCCTGACCAACTCCACTGTTGGCCAAGCGCGGACCACCGCCGACACAGCTCTTTACCTCGCTATAGCATTAGGCCACACCCTGACACTGGGCCTGGCTTTCATCCTATTCAAGAGGGTCCACGAGATGCGAGAGTCCATGACCAAGAACAAGGCCTCTCTCTCCCTAGGATTCAAATGAAACCCACGGAAGGGAGGTACCAAGACAGAGACAATGCCAAATCTCATCGAGATGGACTCTCAGCCTGAGGAACCAAAGGCTGAGAACAAGTAGAGACCACCTGCCACTCGACCACCATGATCCACCTGCCATCCGACCATCATGATCCACCTGCCACTCGACCACCATGATCCACCTGCCATCCGACCATCATGATCCACCTGCCGCTCGACTACCAAGATCCACCTGCCATCCGACCGAAATGACAACTGTCATCCGACGAGGTCACCCAGACTTCGTCACATGACAAAGGGGGAATGTAGCGTCTGGAGTGTCTCTCTCTCTCTCATGGGATCAAAGTGATCAGAGATGCTTCCTCCAAACAGCTCTGCATATAAATTAAATTCCTGCTCCAACGGCTCCAAAAAGTCTGAGTCAGATTGCACCTCCGACTGTTTAATGACCAGCTAGAGTGTGACCAGAAGATAGTTGATGGCCCTTTCTGAGCTTCAATCAGATTCTAATCAGCCAGGACAGTTCCCTCACCCTTCAGTCTGGAACGGCCGGGGGTTGACTCTAACACACACACACACACACACACACACACACACACACACACACACACACACACACACACACACACACACACACACACACACACACACACACACACACACACACACAAGCATTCCCCTCTATTTAGCCTTTAATTAAACTATCCCAGAAATGACATATATGATGATTTCTTAAGTGTATGCATGCTCCCTATATTTCTTATGCTTGCGTGATGTAAGAGCTATCTTAAACGCTCCAAATTGCTCTGTATAGAAGATGCACTGCCTTCATGTCTGTAAACCAAGGCATGTCTGATGTCTAAATGTTCCTTTTTCTTTGTCTTAGTCAATGGTACAAAGTGTATGATTATGAGATGTACCACTAGTATGGTTAGGTCTTTGGAGTGAAACTTTACTAATTCTGGCTTCCAGCAAGAACATTCCATTGAGTAATAAAGTCCGAACAAAGAAAGTCTCTCCCGCCTGAAATTCACACCAACGATTGGTCGTCTCAGGGAAAATGGGCGTAGGTTAATGGACTTCAAAAGACAGTAACACTAGCACATTTGTTGCTCAGTCAACTTGCAAGGACCCCGACGAGACAAATTTCCCTTTCCTCCCATCTCATCCACGCGGCTCGCGGGTTTCGACCTGCGAGCTGGCGCGGTCCAGCCAAGCTGTTGTTTCCTTTGAAGATCGACGCGCTCCGCGACGCAGTCAGACCGAGGAACTTAGCTTGAACGAGATGAACTTTCCCTTCCAAGACGCTCCCTTCCCAAACACCTTTAAAACTCCCGCAGACCAACAAAGCTCCGGAAGAACCAAACGGAGAGAGCGCTTCAGCGCACAAACACTCTGAGAAACGCCAACGCACGCATCTTGCTTTACACAACACCAAGAAACCATGCAAGTATCAATTCTACCGAAATTTAGATGCGTTTTAAGATTGTACCCCTGTTTAAGGTGATATGGTTCTTGCTGGCTCTAGTGGTTATGTCTGGGAAGGTGTCGGATCGGACACGATCATACCCTTCTTCCTTTCCCTTCCCCTCATCCTCCTCTTTACTTTCCACTATTCTGTAAATACATGTATTCTTTATGTAGTCATATGTAATCGTAGTATTAATCTTTATTAAAACCATGATATTCACGTTTTGATTGTCATTGTTTTTCTCACGGAACACGAGTCCCTTTAATGTCAGATCTAAGCTACGAGCTCTTATAAGCATCGTTGAATGCTTTAATTAATACCATAACTCGGAAAGTTTGTCCTTTGTGGCCAGAGGGATAAACTTCCCGAAAATTGGGTAGGAAGAATAGACCTAGTGAGTGGATAAAGAATTACAGCTTGTTCTTTAAACGGAACGGAGAGGAATTTTGAATCAACTCCCTAGAGGTTATTCTGTGATTATTTAATATAGATATATCTGTAGTTAATTACAATAAAATGTTGTTAACCATATATATATATTATATATTGCATAAATACCAAGGTTAGGTATTCCCCTTTTGGGTGATTTTGGAGATTTGTGATTAGATTATAACCCGTTATGATTAATCATAAATCCCTAAATATTAATACCCACAATTCCCTATTGAGCTAATTTTTAATTTAAATATATATGTAACCCTAAGACGCTACACAACTAATGTTAAAATCAGCTGATAAACTCTAAACGTAACACACTTTATGGAGTCACATAAAATTGGAGTCAGATTAACTTATACATGGAGTCAGATTTGAGGAAATGGATCTTCACATTTTAATGAATTAAAGTGATTTTTGCAGAAGTGCCAGAAAAGACATACATGCAGAAGTCCTTCAACCAGCCGCTGGATTTCGAAATTTGAGCCAGTGGGTGGACCACGCCCTCCGTGATCTCCCAGTCTCAGGAGAGTGACGTCTTTTGGCGCGACAATTCAGATCCAAGCTGAGTGAGATGAGGTTTGAGGTTCTTCTTCTCTGTCTACAGCTGTCCTGGTAAGTTAATTTGTTTCCTTTTAGAACGTGTTGAGGGAAAGCCTAGACGCACTCAATATAGACACATTTGTAGAACGAGTCGGAAAACTCATCATAGACCGGAGACCGTAGAAATCCGGTGGTGTTTAAGATATTAGAAAACAACATGGCTTATCAGGGAAATGGTAGTTCGAGCGTAGATCAGAAGGTAATGGACGCTCACGCAATACAAATTAAAGATCTCCTTGTTCGCTTGATTAACAAGGGATTAGATTTTGAGTGGAACAATGATTAAATTTTACCCTGGTACAATACTGAGGGCTGAAAATTGGAAACTAAGGGTCCTTTTAAGAAAACTCTAGTCGCGATCGTCTATCTACTACGTCGAAATGATTTGAAAACTATTGCAGAAAACGAACGTGTGATAGCGAGTGTAAACTCCACCCGCTAGCTCAATGACGACATCCAGCGGCTGGTTGAAGGAATTCTGTGTGTATGTCTTTTCTGGCACTTCTGTAAAAATCACTTTAAGATATTAAAATATGAAGATCCAACTTTACTATCTGACTCCATGAATGATTTAATCTGACTCCAATTGTATACGTGATTTCCTCAAATTAGTTACATTTGCTGATCATATGATTAATTGCGATTTAATTTAGATCGTTGATTTTCTTTGTATCTTCCTAGTTTTCATATTCGTTCATCGAGAGACCCAATATCGCAGAGAACCGACGCGTCCGGTTCGCGCGTTCACGAGCACAAAATGATACTTCTGTAATTAGTCAGAGGATGCAGAGTGAATATTTTACCTTTAAGTGGTTGCACATGCTCACTCAACAAAAAGTGTAATTTTAGTAATATTCACGAACTGCAACTTGCCAATCCAGCGATAGTCAGAAATCGGAATATCGCGCACGCTGCGCCCCATGCTTCAGTCGTGCCGTCATCGGTGTGATCTATCATAACCCTAGATTTTGCAGTAATAAAGGAGTATACATCAATCCATACTAGAATAATGATTTCAGAACCATACAAGATAAATCAAGATGAAAGTATAAGCAAAAATGTAAAATTAAGGAATTAAACATAATCCATCATACACAACTTGATCAGCATATAATATAAAACCCAATTATAAAAAAATATAAGAATAATTGCATACCTGGCAATAGAGACACACAGCAACAGTGTGGGAAGTTCTGGTTACAGATGCTTCCTTGAGTGGTTTGCCAATTCCCCTTAAATACTCACCCAGAACAAAAGAACAATAAACATTCAGCACCCAAATATTTATGAAGCTTTTGGGTTGAACTTTTCTCATGCCCAATTGGTCACACCTATCTTTGGGGGATGACAGCAAATGTTTATCAAAAGATCTCTATGAACATCTCCCACACCCGGAGAACAAGCATTGTTTTCTTTATTCTGACCTGTTCTACTGATGTGGGACTTGAACCTCGTTACCACTCGCATCAAAAGTATTTATATTGACCATGAAAGAGTCTGCAGTATCTGTGAGATTTGCATGATTGTGTGAGCCCTGAGAAAGAGAGGGTGAAAAGGGTCAGGACTCAGCAGGGAGGGGAGATAAGGTTGAAACAGGTGGGTCCTGTTTTTTCTTGTAGATCTCCTCTTCAGATGAGTGAAGTTTTATTGTCTTATTGCACCTTAGATCTCTTGAGTTCATTCTCAGGTGAAATCCATTCTTACAGACGGCCCTTGGTCCATTGGGGCAGATTCAGAGCAGTCCCCGAGGGGCCACTTCCAGGGATTTCTTGACGTTTTCTTTATAGATGCACTTTTCGTAGGGCTGGCACCTGTAATGGGCTGAGTGCGATGGCCACATTGGTTGAAGTGCACTTTGCTCGAAGAAGACATCTGAAGTAACAGCACTGGCAGAGGGTGAATATGAAGATGAGCCCACTGGCAATGGCACATCCACAGAACATCCAGTCCCACCAGGTGTAGGCCTCCCGCGCAGAGCGGGTAGAGGAACTAGACAGGATCTCTGCAGTCTTTTTTGCCAGATTTGCCTCTACTTGTGCTTGGTTGAGATGATATTCCATATGTAAAAGCAGTTCTTGTACCAAGTCCATTGTGTTTACCAAATCTTGTGTGCTTTGTTCATAAAAAGTGTCCTCCCACCAGGGGGAAATGTTTGCGTCCATTGGTACCCTTCCCAGGATGTTTATCTGACCCATTGAAAAGTCCTCTTTCACTTCTATACAGAAAGTGTGGTTCGCAGGGCAGGTCAGACCTCCGTAGGTGAAGGAATTCATCTCACTGACGATGCACCACTGTGTGTGAGACACTTGAACAGCATCAGAATGACCATGCAATGACTGGACGTTAAAAAGCTTAGAGTCTTTAGGAGAAAAAGGTTGTAGTGTTGCAAAGTGTTGCAAGTGCAAATGATGTAACTGGATGTTTCATGACAACAGGTGCGAGTGGTAAACAAAGTTTCAGTGCCTTTCAAAGTCATATACCCCGTAAGATGGTCCCATTTAATAATTTGGTCCTTCACTACAACGCCAATAGAGCATATGGTAGTGGAATCTAGGTAAACCTGATCTGGGTGAATTAAAGGGAAAGTGGCAAAGAACCCAATACAGCCAATACATTCAGTACCAGTATACATCATTAGTGTCGATAATAATTCAGAGTACTTAATATTTTTCATTTTCTCTGATGCAAGCCATCTATGCAAATCTAAAATTTCAATAAGATCATTCAAAACATGTCTAGGTGTCTTATGGAGACGAAGATCAAACATCTCTTGTCTTGCTGCAGTAAATAAATCTTGTGCATACAACCTACAGGCTAAGTCATGCTCGATGGTACGGGTCTGATTGAAAAGTATCTGGCTGGTCGTCAGAAGCGCCTGCGCTTCAGATCGGACAGCTTTGATAATATTCTCATTACTATTAGTGATGTGTTGAAAACCAGTGGCCACCTGATTTTCCAACCATGTTGAAAATTGAGATTGACCTGCTATTTTGTAAGTGTTGGATATAGAATTGACTGAACCAAAAAGGCCTGCTATATTTCCAAAAAGATCTCGTTTAGTGCGAGCAGGTGGAATTTGGAGTGCAAGTCTAGTTTTGTAATCAGAAACTAAATCATCGATGCGTGACTGTAGCCATGTGTATGTTTTGTCATCAACATTACAGTGTTCTACATAAGCAGACAAAATATTAGAGATGTTATACGTCACATGTGTTATTACAAGATTTACATCATGAAGCAACGTCTTATTTACATTTCCTTTGATCAGACCACCAGGAGGAGTGGGATGTAATTTTGGACACTGTGTGGGTTTCCTGTATCCACAGGTAGTCAAATTAAAGCCATGAACAATTGTGAGGGCTTGTAAAATTGTCCATATTTGCCTCACATTTTCCCACACAATATGTTCCTTCTTTCCGACCGGTCCAAACAAATGTTTTTACAATGTTACGTGGTGTATTGGTTAGATCAAAAAGAAGTTCAGTAAACTTCAAATGTGTATCATTATGTGTTGTTCTGTGTGTGCACCTATATCTTGTTGGTTCTAGATCTGTAATGGAATAACATTTTTTAGGATCGGTGCCATAATTGTTCGCCTTATACAATACATTCATCCCGCCAATTTTCGAATCTGGGTACTCTTTAAGTTGATCCCAGGTCGTCTGGTTATGGTGCATTTTCGGTGCTTGTGCGTAGCTAGTGAGGTTTTGGTATGGGAGATGGGTAGAACCCGCGTTACAGAAGATTTTTGTGACGCAATTTTGTTCCGGTGCTAATCCGGGGGGCCATGTGACTACTTCTTTGTATGTAATTGGAGTGTAAGATGTGAATGGCCCCTTGATGTATTTCCATACCCATCTCTCACATCCTAAGGTGTGTGTGTGAGTGTGATGCGTTGTCCTAGTTCGATGCAGGCTGGTCCGGATATTGCCCTGGCGTCCGGCCTCCATGGAATTGCAGTGATTGTCCTGAGAAGGAAGAAGATCGTAATTAATTCACTGAACCTTTGAATGGTTTACACTGGGACATGTGGTACCATCTTAATTTTCCTCTGACAGTCACGGTCACGCAGCTGTTACAAACAGCTTTGATTTCATAGGGCCCGTGCCATCTAGGGGAAAATGCGTTTTGTTTCACAAAGACACGTACCATCACCACATCCCCTTCTGAAAATTTTGTTTCAGAGATTGGATTAAAGTGTGCATCATTTGACAGGTCTGACTGTTGTTGTTTCAGTACAGCCTGTGCTTGCAGCACCTTCAATCTTTCTTGCAATTTCACCAACACAGTCTGCTGAGTTGAAAACATGAAGGTCTGCTGGGGAAATTTCTGGATCAATGGGCAACTTCATCCCCCTTCCAGTCATAAGCTCATATGGGCTAACGCCTGTAGCTTTTGATGGGGTTGCCCGCAGTACAGTCAGAACTGTGGGTAAAGCATCAATCCACCTGTTTTGGTGTTGTGCTATTTGCTTTGCAATATTTTCTTTTATCGTGCGGTTAACACGTTCAACAAAGCCCGAACTTTGTGGACGATAGGCCACGTGGAATCGTTGCTTGATGTTCAGCATTTTGCACATGTTTTTCATCACTTGTCCAGTAAAATGAGTCCCCTGATCGGATTCAATTTGAATTGGTTCTCCCCAAAGAGGGATGATTTGGTTCGCCATCACACGTGCCACAGTATTTGCAGTGTTATTACGAGTGGGAATTGCTTCAACCCATTTTGAGAATTTATCAATTATCACGAGGCAATACCGATACCCCCCTTTGGTACTGGATAGCGGACCAATGAAATCTAATTGCAAGGACTCCCAGGGCCCTTTCGGTGGTTCTGACCTACGCAGGTTTGTTCGGCCTTGTTTTCCCTGGTTGATTGTGGCACACACCATGCAGGTGCTGCACCATCTTTCAATGTCGGCTGTCATTCCTTGCCACCAAAACTGATTTTGTATCAACTGTGTTGGTTTTTTCGCCGATACATGCGCATAATCATGATATAATTTGATTACTGTTTTTTGGAGGGCTTCTGGAACGACAAATTTCCCATCTCGGATTACTATGCCTTCGAGTACTTTTACCATCTGATCATGTTTCAAGTGAGGTACAAGTTCTCCATCAGAGACCCACAGATCTTGTTGATACTGTTTGAGGTCAAGTGGTGTGACCTGGACTGCACTTGCTACAGAAGCAGAGGGTGTTTCTCTTTGCCACTGATCACCTTTCACAGCAGCCAGCTTAGCCAATTGGTCAACAACATTATTGTTTTCCTCATGCACATCCGGATTTTTGTTGATGTGTGCGCGCACTTTCACAACGGAAATGGGAGTTTCTCGTGCTTGTATTTCTTGCCATATTGACGTTATGGTGTTGAAATGTTGTATAGGCGTTCCGGCAGAAGTTAGGAATTTTCGTAGCCTGGATGCCAGCCGAACTTAGCCCCGCCCACAAAATTATACTCGGGCAGTTCGGTCTGGACTTGAACGGTAGAGAAGTAATTATTCCAGAACAGAAACTGTTCGGACCAATGAAATTGTCAGGGCGGGCTTTAGACGATGATGGACAGATGATAAAAAGTAACGTCATCATCCACGTCATCAAAGGTGCTTGGGTTGAGTTTGTTCTAATCCTAAACGGAGAACTTGTTGGTATATGCATTCACCTTCGCTATTTCTTTCAGAAATGATGATCGTGTTGGTAAGTACTCTGTGTATCCTTAAATTCTTTTTTTTACAACAACGGCAAAGATCGTTTACACTCATCTTTTTCTTCTAACGTTAGGCTACTTATTCCAGTGTGCGTGCAGACAGGGTTGCCAAGTTTTTACAACAAAACCCGCCCAATTGCTAACGTTCCTCAAAACTAGCCCAAAACAAGCCCAATAGCTTTCCGGGGGGGTTCTCCGGGAAAAAAAGGCATTTGCGGGATAAAATATGTGTTATTTTGGCAGGGCTGGCAGCTAAAAATCGCATTCCTGGGTCTGTATATCACATAATTGGGGTCGCTTCAACCCGCGGACATGGCAACACAGTGCAGTTGAGTTCTGTTGACATTTGACAACTAACGTTATGCGTCGCTCCGTTGCTCTGATTGGTTGTAGGTCTATCCAATTGAGGTCTTTCCTGGTTCGGTTAAAACACGCCCCATAACCACAGCCCAACGGAGCAGTATCAGACTCATATTCTGACTAGAATTGAGATATGCTTTAATCGCTTCTAGTAATGCAATGAGTTTGGCTTCCTGTGCGGATATGTGACCCGTTACGGCAACCAGGGACACAAGTCGGCAGCACAAGTTTCGAGCAAAATAAGAATGAAGCGTTTTTTTCAAAATTGGTGAAATTTCGCTTTTTTGCCAAATCTGTTATTTGAGATCATGAAGAAGCCTCTCCTTGTTTGAGATAGCAGTATTGGTATATTTAAAAGCATACACTTTGAGGTTGAAATCGCCTTGTTTTTAGGAGATTCTAGCATGCAGTAGAGGCGTGTTTCTCTTTTGTTATTGTCCCGCCCTCTAAGGGAAGCGTGGCTCAGTGTTGCCAAGTCCGCTGTTTTTCATGTCCGCGGGTTGAAGCGACCCCAATTATGTGATATTTAGCCCCGGGAATGTGAATTTCAGTAGGCAAACATGCCAAAAAAACACATATTTTACCCCCTTTTTTTACCGGAGAAGCCCCCCTGAAACGCGATTGGGCTTGTTTTGGGCTAGTTTTGAGTAGCAATTGTGCGGGTTTTGTTGTGGCAACCTGGCAACCCTGGTGGCTGATACACGAGCACAAACACTGTTTTAAATCAGTAAAAGCTTGTTCGTTAGTCCATTCAAGGACCTCGCTTGGTTTTGTTTTTCCTTTTAGAAGCGAATACAACGGTGCCGCGGTGTTTGCAAAATCAGGGATACATTTTCGCAAATAGTTTGCGGTTCCTAATACTTTTTCCAGCGAGTTTAAAGAATGAGGTTGTGGCAGTTCGGCAATGCATTTTTTCCTATCGTCTGTCAAAGCTCTGTGGCTTTGCGTCAGAATGTATCCTAAATAGTGTACCTCTGTTAGTGCAATCTGGGCTTTTTCTTTGTTCATTTTAAAGCCTGCGTCACCTAACATCTGTAACACTCCATCAACCAGCTGCAAGTGGTTCTCAAGTGGCCCTTCTGTTGCTATCAGAATGTCGTCTACATAGTGAACGACCTTGCCATTCCCTAGTAAGGGACTGAGCACATCTGCCACAGCTCTGTGAAAAATGGCTGGGCTGTTGTGAAGGCCTTGTGGCATTCGTTCCCATGTATACTGCATTTGATTGACAGTAAATGCTAACTTGCATTGGTCTTGTCGTTTAACTTTAAGAGACCAGAAACCATTTTTGATATCAAGCAATGTGAACCACGAAGCATTGGTTGAAACTTGTGATAAGATGGTAGCTGGATTTGCCACTATTGGTGTCGCTTTAGGTAAAACTTTGTTAAGACGCTGATAATCAATGCACAGACGCCATTTACCGTTAGGTTTTGGCACAGGAAGGCACGGAGAATTTGTAGTTGAACTGCATCGCCTAACTATTCCTCTCGCCTCAAGCTGCTGTACTATCTCATGAACAGCGACTTCCGCCTCTGGCTTAATGCGGTATTGCTTTTGTGGAGGAGGGGGCTCTCCTTCAATGCACACCTCAAAGTCAACAAGGCCGCAGTCGTGTTCATGATTAGCCCAAACATTGCTGTGTTTACTGATGAGAAGTTGAACTGGATCTGTACTGGATATGGACATAACGTTTGCGTTGCCTTTAGGCAAGCATCTCTTTGTAGTTTTATACGTTTGCAGTTCAATTTGCTTTTCAAAACAATGAATTACAAAGCCATGTTTTCTCATAATGTCCATTCCCAGCACAGTTCCTTCGCTATTATCTGGTAAATACCAGAATTGTTCTGTTAGCACTACAATGCCAAGATCGAGTTGTACTGGTTTTGTTTGTGTTGCCGTCATCAAAGTATCGCCTATAACTTTAATTTGAATTGTTCTCGTGCTTAGGGGTAATGGAATGTTTGTGCAAGAGCAGGCGGCTCCAGAATCAATGAGAATGTTAACTAACCGGCCTCCAAGATTAGCTCGTATTTTGATTCGATTACCGCTTGTGATAACGCTTCCAATAGCAACGGAGGCCACGCACCCCTATTGGGGTTTGCTATGTTTTGCTAACAGTGCGGTGAGCTCTGCCTGTAATTTGTTATACGGCCTTTCTTGGTACGATGGCTGTTTTCTGAAGTTGTCTTCTCTTCAATCAACTCCCCCAAACGCCTGAGAATTTCACTGTCACTTTTAGAGTGCATTCTTTGATTGTTTTGTACTTGTTTCAACTTAAAACAGTTCTGGATAGTGTGGTTAATTCTCTTACAATAATGGCATCGAGGCTGAAAATTAGGTTCAGGATGTTTAGCACCTTTCCCCTCTGCTAACCATTGTGTTGTAGAAATGGAACAAGCCTTTGTTTGTTTTAGTCTGTGTGGCGGAGGGGGCGTGGTTCTGCGAAGTCTGTAGCGGGAGCGAGGAACTGCGGAGACGAGCGGTGAGTAAGTAGGTCAAGTGCAGATCACTAACACCTGTGTCTCATTCCAGTGATTGGCGTGGAGAGACCGTAAAAGCCGCTGTTTGGAGAGAGAGGGGAGAGAGAGTTGAGGACTGGGACTGCAGACACTGTCGGAGAGAGTTCTAAGAGATATTGAGTTTGAATTACAACGTTACAAGTTTGAGTGAATGAGTTTATGAGTTCTGAACGCGCTGAGCGCTTGAAAGTTTTGAGGATCGTGAGATCGAATAAATTGCAGTCCCAGTTAAGCCGACCCCGTCTTCTTCCTTCCCGCATCTACACGAACATACATCACACTGGTGCCGAAACCCGGGAAGGGAGAAGAGTGCCGCCGCCATGCAGACCCCGCCAAAGACGCCGCTTGCGGACCTGGTTAAATCACTCGCCGGTCTTCACCAACAGACCCATGAAGATCTGCTGGCCGTGAGGGCCGAACAGGACAAAAGTTTTGAGGCCCTCATTCACGCCCAGCATGAAGACCGCGAGCTGTTCCGGAGCTGGATGGCCTGGGAGATTCCGGCCACCCCCCCGTCTACCACCGACTCGGCCGCCACCATCCACCTCTCGAAGATGGGCTCCGAGGATGATCCGGAGGCATTCATCGACCTCTTCGAGAGGTCCGCCGAGTCCCGGGGGTGGCCCCGGTCGGACTGGCAAATGCAGCTCCTGCCGCTGTTGTCAGGAGAAGCGCAGGTAGCAACACACCAACTGCCAGTCCTGAATCTCCTGGACTATAAAGACCTGAAGCGCGCCATCTTGCAGCGGGTCGGCCGGAGCCCAGAGCAACAGCGGCAGCAGTTCCGGACCCTGACCCTCGGCGAATCCAGCCGACCCTTCACCTTCGCACACCAGCTCCGGGACTCGTGCCGCAAGTGGCTGATGGCCGACGGAGGCGACGTCGAGGGAGTCATCGACCGTGTGGTGCTGTAGCAGTTCATCGCGCGGCTTCCCCAGAAGACCGTGCAGTGGGTCCAGTGCCACCGCCCGACGACGCTAACCCAGGCCATCCAGTTGGCGGAGGACCACATGGTGGCGTGCCACGGGGTCGGCGAGCCCCTACCATCTGCGTCTCTCTCTCTCTCTCTCTCTCTCTCTCTCCCCTTCTGTTTCTTCCCCTTCTCTCCCCAAGCCTGTTCCCCTTCCCAGGTCACGTGGGCTGTTGCCGCCCAGACCAGTCCCAAGGTGGAGGACGGGCGGCCCCAGCGATCCGGCAGCACCACCCCGCCCGCTCCAGAGGGGAGGGGCGACCGTCTCGGATCCCTACGCCTCCACCTCTGACTCAGCGCTCTCTCCACGGCAATCACAGGACCTACTTCCAGCCACTAGGGCGGCGGGGAAGTCTGGGCCGGCTTGCTGGCGCTGCGGGGATCCGGGGCATTTCATCGACCGCTGTCCCGTCATGGAGATCGGGACACTGGTCCAGGTCCCCGACGCTCCACAAGCCGCCCCGATCAAGCTGGGCTGTACCTAATTCCTGTGAGTATCAAGGGGGGTACGTATCAGGCCTTGGTCGATTCGGGTTGTAACCAGACCTCTATCCACCAAAGCCTGATTCGCCCTGAGGCATTGGGTACCGGCCGCACGGTTACGGTGAGGTGTGTGCACGGGGAAGTGGTGAAATATCCGTTGCTGCCCGTGGATATTCTATTTAGGGGTCAAAAGCAAAGTGTGGAGGTGGCAGTTAATCCGCACCTCCGGCATCCACTAATTTTAGGGACCAATTGGACAGCCTTTAATGAATTGTTGGGACATTTGTGTGCGGGTGCTTCTTGGGATAAACATGTAAACCGGAAAGAGTCGGTTGCTCAGGTGGGAGAGGTGGATTCGGGACCTCTGGGAGCTGTTCCGGGGGAACAGAGCGCTCTTGAGATGCCCGTTCTCACAGACCGCAATGATTTTCCCCTGGAACAATCCCTGGATGAGTCGCTTAAAAACGCGTTCACGCAGGTCCGTTCCATCGACGGCCACCTCCTCCACCCTGACCAGCCGCTCTCTTATCCGTATTTTTGTATTTTAAAAGATAAGTTGTATCGGGTGACCCAAGACGCCCAGACAAAGCAAGATTCGCAAACTTTACGAGTTGTTGGGCATTAAATCGATTCGCACCAGCGTCTATCACCCACAAACAGATGGTTTGGTGGAACGATTTAATCGCACATTGAAATCCATGATTCGTAAGTTCGTTCACGAGGACGCCAAAAATTGGGATAAGTGGCTAGAACCTCTGTTGTTTGCTGTTCGCGAGGTCCCGCAAGCCACCACGGGGTTTTCCCCCTTCGAGCTTCTTTATGGGCGCCAGCCTCGGGGGGTGCTGGATGTCCTTAGGGAGGCTTGGGAGGACGGACCTTCCGCGAGTAAGAATGAAATTCAGTATGTCCTGGACCTGAGAACAAAACTCCACACTTTGGGGCGGCTATCAATGGAGAATTTGGATCATCTCTCGCCGTCGCAGCTCACTGACATTAAAACATTACAAGCAGAGTTTGCTGAAGTGTTCTCGCCCCTCCCTGGTCGCACAGACCTCATTCAACACCATGTTGAGACAGAGCCGGGCGTGGTAGTTCGCAGCCGGCCGTACCGTTTACCTGAACACAAGAAAAAAGTTGTTCAGGCGGAATTAGAGCCTATGCTGGATATGGGGGTAATAGAAGAGTCCAGCATTGGGCGAGCCCGATAGTTTTGGTCCCAAAACCTGACGGCTCGGTTCGGTTCTGCGTGGACTATAGAAAAGTGAACGCGGTGTCGAAATTTGATGCGTACCCAATGCCAAGGGTGGACGAATTGCTTGATCAGCTAGGAACCGCTCGCTTTTATTCGACGCTGGACTTGACCAAGGGATATTGGCAGATCCCCTTGTCACCAATGTCCAAAGAAAAGACCGCTTTCACCACGCCGTTTGGATTACACCAATTTGTCACCCTTCCTTTCGGCTTGTTCGGGGCTCCCGCGACCTTCCAGCGTCTGATGGACAGGATTCTCCGGCCGCATGCTGCATATGCTGCTGCGTACTTGGATGATATTATCATCTACAGTGCGGACTGGCAGCGGCATATGCAGCACCTGCGCGCTGTCCTGAAGTTGCTGAGAAGGGCGGGGCTCACGGCCAACTCAAAGAAGTGTGCAGTTGGGCGGGTGGAAGTAAGATATCTGGGCTTCCACTTGGGTCATGGACAGGTGCGTCCCCAAATTGACAAGACTGCAGCCATTGCAACCTGCTCACGGCCCAAGACCAAAAAGGAGGTTAGACAGTTCCTGGGGCTAGAGGGATATTATAGAAGGTTTGTACCTAATTATTCGGACCTCGCTAGCCCGCTGACTGATCTAACTAAAAAGGAGGTACCAGATACAGTTCAGTGGACGGAGCGGTGCCAGCAGGCTTTTACCCAGATAAAGGCTGCACTGTGTGGTGGGCCACTCTTACAGGCTCCTAATTTCTCTCTCCCTTTTTCCCTACAGACAGACGCCTCGGACAGGGGAGGTGGAGGGTGAGGAACGGCCGGTGCTGTACATCAGTCGCAAGCTCTCTAAGAGAGAGACGATGTACAGCACCATAGAAAAGGAGTGCTTGGCGATCAGGTGGGCCATTCTCACCCTCCGCTATTACCTCCTGGGGCGGGAGTTCACCCTCTGTTCGGACCACGCCCCCTTGCAGTGGCTCCACCGCATGAAGGATACCAACGCCCGGATCACCCGTTGGTATCTAGCTTTACAGCCTTTTAAATTCAAGGTGGTCCACAGGCCGGGTGCTCAGATGGCTGTGGCTGACTTCCTCTCCAGGAGGGGGGGGGGGGGGGGGGGGGTCGGCCTGGTGCAGGCGGTGGCGGTATGTGGCGGTGGGGGTATGTGGCGGAGGGGGCGTGGTTCTGCGAAGTCTGTAGCGGGAGCAAGGAACTGCGGAAACAGGCAGTGAGTAAGTAGGTCAAGTGCAGATCACTAACACCTGTGTCTCATTCCAGTGATTGGCGTGGAGAGACCGTAAAAGCCGCTGTTTGGAGAGAGAGGGGAGAGAGAGTTGAGGACTGGGACTGTAGACACTGTCGGAGAAAGTTCTAAGAGATATTGAGTTTGAATTGCAACGTTACAAGTTTGAGTGAATGAGTTTATGAGTTCTGAACACGCTGAGCGCTTGAAAGTTTTGAGGATCGTGAGATCGAATAAATTGCAGTCCCAGTTAAGCCGACCCCGTCTTCTTCCTTCCCACATCTACACGAACATACATCACAGTCTGGCTTCTATTTTGGAAGCCCAATCCACCAATGACCGGTAGGTATTCTCTGGTGGATCGGCTCCGTGAATTAATGCCTGCTGTATATGAGGTCCAGCGTTATTTTTCAGGAGTTGTAGTAAAATTTCCTGATCACGCTGTGCATCCTCTAACCCCGAGTGCTCTTTATATGTCACCCATAAGCGTTCAGCATAAATTTCAAACGGTTCTTGGCTTGTTTTATTTCTAAAATCCTATTCCACTCAGCGTGTGTTGGTCCCCTTAGCTCTAATAAAACCTCCCTCAGTCTTTCATAGACTTCATCGTCTTCCTCATCTTCCAGTTTGATTACAATTTCGCCATTTCTCAATTCGCGGGGCATTTTTGGTTTTAGCTCTTCTGGAATAGTAAGAAGGGCTACTTGCCAAACATCTCGGACTTCTAATTCGTACACCGATGCTTGTAACATTAAGTTGTCCCAGTAGGGTTGGAAAGGGCCTTTTCGGGGCATCATTCCCACAACTTCTTTGTGTTTAGTGCATTCTTCGCAAGTTAACAGACGGCTAATTGTAGTGACTTCATCATCAGCGTTAGTCATTGTCTTAAGCACAGCAATTTTCACGGGTTTTCGGAGAACAGCGCCTGATTTAATTCGCGTCATTACAGGACTACGTTGTTTTGGCTCTTCGGGCATGCTTTGCACATTAGTGGGCGCTGAAGAAATTTCACGCTCTCTCAGATCCAGCTGTCCTTGCATACTGAATGAGAGAGCTGCTACATCATCTTCATCGCTATCACTATTTATCTCACTACCCAATTTACTATTTATCGCCGCGACTCTTACCGCAGATACAGGAAATCCTGCGGATTTGCAACAATCCTCGAGTGCGGACGTGTACTTTTTATCTAGTCTAAGCTTCTTTTCAAGCTTTTTCATTTGTGTTTCCATTGCGTCGCCCTGTCTTGCCCAAGTTTGCTAACAGTGCGGTGAGCTCTGCCTGTAATTTGTTATACGGCCTTTCTTGGTACGATGGCTGTTTTCTGAAGTTGTCTTCTCTTCAATCAACTCCCCCAAACGCCTGAGAATTTCACTGTCACTTTTAGAGTGCATTCTTTGATTGTTTTGTACTTGTTTCAACTTAAAACAGTTCTGGATAGTGTGGTTAATTCTCTTACAATAATGGCATCGAGGCTGAAAATTAGGTTCAGGATGTTTAGCACCTTTCCCCTCTGCTAACCATTGTGTTGTAGAAATGGAACAAGCCTTTGTTTGTTTTAGTCTGTGTGGCGGAAGGGGCGTGGTTCTGCGAAGTCTGTAGCGGGAGCGAGGAACTGCGGAGACGAGCGGTGAGTAAGTAGGTCAAGTGCAGATCACTAACACCTGTGTCTCATTCCAGTGATTGGCGTGGAGAGACCGTAAAAGCCGCTGTTTGGAGAGAGAGGGGAGAGAGAGTTGAGGACTGGGACTGCAGACACTGTCGGAGAGAGTTCTAAGAGATATTGAGTTTGAATTACAACGTTACAAGTTTGAGTGAATGAGTTTATGAGTTCTGAACGCGCTGAGCGCTTGAAAGTTTTGAGGATCGTGAGATCGAATAAATTGCAGTCCCAGTTAAGCCGACCCCGTCTTCTTCCTTCCCGCATCTACACGAACATACATCACACTGGTGCCGAAACCCGGGAAGGGAGAAGAGTGCCGCCGCCATGCAGACCCCGCCAAAGACGCCGCTTGCGGACCTGGTTAAGTCACTCGCCGGTCTTCACCAACAGACCCATGAAGATCTGCTGGCCGTGAGGGCCGAACAGGACAAACGTTTTGAGGCCCTCATTCACGCCCAGCATGAAGACCGCGAGCTGTTCCGGAGCTGGATGGCCTGGGAGATTCCGGCCACCCCCCCGTCTACCACCGACTCGGCCGCCACCATCCACCTCTCGAAGATGGGCTCCGAGGATGATCCGGAGGCATTCATCGACCTCTTCGAGAGGTCCGCCGAGTCCCGGGGGTGGCCCCGGTCGGACTGGCAAATGCAGCTCCTGCCGCTGTTGTCAGGAGAAGCGCAGGTAGCAACACACCAACTGCCAGTCCTGAATCTCCTGGACTATAAAGACCTGAAGCGCGCCATCTTGCAGCGGGTCGGCCGGAGCCCAGAGCAACAGCGGCAGCGATTCCGGACCCTGACCCTCGGCGAATCCAGCCGACCCTTCACCTTCGCACACCAGCTCCGGGACTCGTGCCGCAAGTGGCTGATGGCCGACGGAGGCGACGTCGAGGGAGTCATCGACCGTGTGGTGCTGTAGCAGTTCATCGCGCGGCTTCCCCAGAAGACCGTGCAGTGGGTCCAGTGCCACCGCCCGACGACGCTAACCCAGGCCATCCAGTTGGCGGAGGACCACATGGTGGCGTGCCACGGGGTCGGCGAGCCCCTACCATCTGCGTCTCTCTCTCTCTCTCTCTCTCTCTCTCTCCCCTTCTGTTTCTTCCCCTTCTCTCCCCAAGCCTGTTCCCCTTCCCAGGTCACGTGGGCTGTTGCCGCCCAGACCAGTCCCAAGGTGGAGGACGGGCGGCCCCAGCGATCCGGCAGCACCACCCCGCCCGCTCCAGAGGGGAGGGGCGACCGTCTCGGATCCCTACGCCTCCACCTCTGACTCAGCGCTCTCTCCACGGCAATCACAGGACCTACTTCCAGCCACTAGGGCGGCGGGGAAGTCTGGGCCGGCTTGCTGGCGCTGCGGGGATCCGGGGCATTTCATCGACCGCTGTCCCGTCATGGAGATCGGGACACTGGTCCAGGTCCCCGACGCTCCACAAGCCGCCCCGATCAAGCTGGGCTGTACCTAATTCCTGTGAGTATCAAGGGGGGTACGTATCAGGCCTTGGTCGATTCGGGTTGTAACCAGACCTCTATCCACCAAAGCCTGATTCGCCCTGAGGCATTGGGTACCGGCCGCACGGTTACGGTGAGGTGTGTGCACGGGGAAGTGGTGAAATATCCGTTGCTGCCCGTGGATATTCTATTTAGGGGTCAAAAGCAAAGTGTGGAGGTGGCAGTTAATCCGCACCTCCGGCATCCACTAATTTTAGGGACCAATTGGACAGCCTTTAATGAATTGTTGGGACATTTGTGTGCGGGTGCTTCTTGGGATAAACATGTAAACCGGAAAGAGTCGGTTGCTCAGGTGGGAGAGGTGAATTCGGGACCTCTGGGAGCTGTTCCGGGGGAACAGAGCGCTCTTGAGATGCCCGTTCTCACAGACCGCGATGATTTTCCCCTGGAACAATCCCTGGATGAGTCGCTTAAAAACGCGTTCACGCAGGTCCGTTCCATCGACGGCCACCTCCTCCACCCTGACCAGCCGCTCTCTTATCCGTATTTTTGTATTTTAAAAGATAAGTTGTATCGGGTGACCCAAGACGCCCAGACAAAGCAAGATTCGCGAACTTTACGAGTTGTTGGGCATTAAATCGATTCGCACCAGCGTCTATCACCCACAAACAGATGGTTTGGTGGAACGATTTAATCGCACATTGAAATCCATGATTCGTAAGTTCGTTCACGAGGACGCCAAAAATTGGGATAAGTGGCTAGAACCTCTGTTGTTTGCTGTTCGCGAGGTCCCGCAAGCCACCACGGGGTTTTCCCCCTTCGAGCTTCTTTATGGGCGCCAGCCTCGGGGGGTGCTGGATGTCCTTAGGGAGGCTTGGGAGGACGGACCTTCCGCGAGTAAGAATGAAATTCAGTATGTCCTGGACCTGAGAACAAAACTCCACACTTTGGGGCGGCTATCAATGGAGAATTTGGATCATCTCTCGCCGTCGCAGCTCACTGACATTAAAACATTACAAGCAGAGTTTGCTGACGTGTTCTCGCCCCTCCCTGGTCGCACAGACCTCATTCAACACCATGTTGAGACAGAGCCGGGCGTGGTAGTTCGCAGCCGGCCGTACCGTTTACCTGAACACAAGAAAAAAGTTGTTCAGGCGGAATTAGAGCCTATGCTGGATATGGGGGTAATAGAAGAGTCCTGCATTGGGCGAGCCCGATAGTTTTGGTCCCAAAACCTGACGGCTCGGTTCGGTTCTGCGTGGACTATAGAAAAGTGAACGCGGTGTCGAAATTTGATGCGTACCCAATGCCAAGGGTGGACGAATTGCTTGATCAGCTAGGAACCGCTCGCTTTTATTCGACGCTGGACTTGACCAAGGGATATTGGCAGATCCCCTTGTCACCAATGTCCAAAGAAAAGACCGCTTTCACCACGCCGTTTGGATTACACCAATTTGTCACCCTTCCTTTCGGCTTGTTCGGGGCTCCCGCGACCTTCCAGCGTCTGATGGACAGGATTCTCCGGCCGCATGCTGCATATGCTGCTGCGTACTTGGATGATATTATCATCTACAGTGCGGACTGGCAGCGGCATATGCAGCACCTGCGCGCTGTCCTGAAGTTGCTGAGAAGGGCGGGGCTCACGGCCAACTCAAAGAAGTGTGCAGTTGGGCGGGTGGAAGTAAGATATCTGGGCTTCCACTTGGGTCATGGACAGGTGCGTCCCCAAATTGACAAGACTGCAGCCATTGCAACCTGCTCACGGCCCAAGACCAAAAAGGAGGTTAGACAGTTCCTGGGGCTAGAGGGATATTATAGAAGGTTTGTACCTAATTATTCGGACCTCGCTAGCCCGCTGACTGATCTAACTAAAAAGGAGGTACCAGATACAGTTCAGTGGACGGAGCGGTGCCAGCAGGCTTTTACCCAGATAAAGGCTGCTCTGTGTGGTGGGCCACTCTTACAGGCTCCTAATTTCTCTCTCCCTTTTTCCCTACAGACAGACGCCTCGGACAGGGGAGGTGGAGGGTGAGGAACGGCCGGTGCTGTACATCAGTCGCAAGCTCTCTAAGAGAGAGACGATGTACAGCACCATAGAAAAGGAGTGCTTGGCGATCAGGTGGGCCATTCTCACCCTCCGCTATTACCTCCTGGGGCGGGAGTTCACCCTCTGTTCGGACCACGCCCCCTTGCAGTGGCTCCACCGCATGAAGGATACCAACGCCCGGATCACCCGTTGGTATCTAGCTTTACAGCCTTTTAAATTCAAGGTGGTCCACAGGCCGGGTGCTCAGATGGCTGTGGCTGACTTCCTCTCCAGGAGGGGGGGGGGGGGGGGGGGGGCGTGGTTCTGCGAAGTCTGTAGCGGGAGCAAGGAACTGCGGAAACAGGCAGTGAGTAAGTAGGTCAAGTGCAGATCACTAACACCTGTGTCTCATTCCAGTGATTGGCGTGGAGAGACCGTAAAAGCCGCTGTTTGGAGAGAGAGGGGAGAGAGAGTTGAGGACTGGGACTGTAGACACTGTCGGAGAAAGTTCTAAGAGATATTGAGTTTGAATTGCAACGTTACAAGTTTGAGTGAATGAGTTTATGAGTTCTGAACACGCTGAGCGCTTGAAAGTTTTGAGGATCGTGAGATCGAATAAATTGCAGTCCCAGTTAAGCCGACCCCGTCTTCTTCCTTCCCACATCTACACGAACATACATCACAGTCTGGCTTCTATTTTGGAAGCCCAATCCACCAATGACCGGTAGGTATTCTCTGGTGGATCGGCTCCGTGAATTAATGCCTGCTGTATATGAGGTCCAGCGTTATTTTTCAGGAGTTGTAGTAAAATTTCCTGATCACGCTGTGCATCCTCTAACCCCGAGTGCTCTTTATATGTCACCCATAAGCGTTCAGCATAAATTTCAAACGGTTCTTGGCTTGTTTTATTTCTAAAATCCTATTCCACTCAGCGTGTGTTGGTCCCCTTAGCTCTAATAAAACCTCCCTCAGTCTTTCATAGACTTCATCGTCTTCCTCATCTTCCAGTTTGATTACAATTTCGCCATTTCTCAATTCGCGGGGCATTTTTGGTTTTAGCTCTTCTGGAATAGTAAGAAGGGCTACTTGCCAAACATCTCGGACTTCTAATTCGTACACCGATGCTTGTAACATTAAGTTGTCCCAGTAGGGTTGGAAAGGGCCTTTTCGGGGCATCATTCCCACAACTTCTTTGTGTTTAGTGCATTCTTCGCAAGTTAACAGACGGCTAATTGTAGTGACTTCATCATCAGCGTTAGTCATTGTCTTAAGCACAGCAATTTTCACGGGTTTTCGGAGAACAGCGCCTGATTTAATTTGCGTCATTACAGGACTACGTTGTTTTGGCTCTTCGGGCATGCTTTGCACATTAGTAGGCGCTGAAGAAATTTCACGCTCTCTCAGATCCAGCTGTCCTTGCATACTGAATGAGAGAGCTGCTACATCATCTTCATCGCTATCACTATTTATCTCACTACCCAATTTACTATTTATCGCCGCGACTCTATTCAAGGATTTGCAACAATCCTCGAGTGCGGACGTGTACTTTTTATCTAGTCTAAGCTTCTTTTCAAGCTTTTTCATTTGTGTTTCCATTGCGTCGCCCTGTCTTGCCCAAGTTTGTTTATCATACACAGATGCTTCGACCTGTGCTTTGAGATTTTTCAGCTCGTCTGATCGCTGTGATTCTAGCGCTTTTATGCTCGCTACCACGCGTTCGTTTTCTGCAATAGTTATCAAATAATTTCGACGCAGTAGATAGACGATCGCAACCAGAATTTTCTTAAAAGGAGCCTTAGTTTACAGTTTTCGGCCCTCAGTAATGTACCAAGCTAAAATTTGATCATTGTTCCAATTAAAATCGAATCCCTTGTTACGCAAGCGAAAGAGGAGATCTTTAAATTGTATTGAGAGAGCGTCCATTACATTCTGATCTACGCTGGAACTACCATTTTCCTGATAAGCCATGTTGTATTATAATATATATATATACACCACCGGATTTCTACGGTCTCCGGTCTATGAGGAGTATCCCGACTCGTTCTACAAATGTGTCTATATTGGGTGCGTCTATGCTTTCCCTCAGCACGTTCTAAAAGGAAACAAATGAACTTACCAGGACAGCTGTAGACAGAGAAGAAGAACCTCAAACCTCATCTCACTCAGTTTGGATCTGAATTGTCGCGCCAAAAGACGTCACTCTCCTGAGACTGGGAGATCACGGAGGGCGTGGTCACCACTTTGTAAACTCCACCCGCTAGCTCAATGACGACATCCAGCGGCTGGTTGAAGGAATTCTGCGTGTATGTCTTTTCTGGCACTTCTGTAAAAATCACTTTAAGATATTAAAATATGAAGATCCAACTTTACTATCTGACTCCATGAATGATTTAATCTGACTCCAATTGTATACGTGATTTCCTCAAATTAGTTACATTTGCTGATCATATGATTAATTGCGATTTAATTTAGATTGTTGATTTTCTTTGTATCTTCCTAGTTTTCATATTCTTTCATCGAGAGACCCAATATCGCAGAGAACCGACGCGTCCGGTTCGCGCGTTCACGAGCACAAAATTTCTTTATTTGGACCTGTTCTACTGATGTGGGACTGAAACCTTGTTACCACTCGCATCAAAAGTATTTATATTGAGCATGAAAGAGTCTGCAGTATCTGTGAGATTTGCATGATTGTGTGAGCCCTGAGAAAGAGAGGGTGAAAAGGGTCTGGACTGAGCAGGGAGGGGAGATAAGGTTGAAACAGGTGGGTCATGTTTTCTCTTGTAGATCTCCTCTTCAGATGAGTGAAGTTTTATTGTCTTATTGCACCTTAGATCTCTTGAGTTCATTCTCAGGTGAAATCCATTCTTACACGAGCATAAAAGAGCCAGAATCGCAGCGATCAGACGAGCTGAAAAAACTCAAAGCACAGCTCGAAGCATCTGTGTATGATAAACAAACTTGGGCAAGACAGGACAACGCGATGGAAACACAAATGAAAAAGCTTGAAAAGAAGCGTCGACTAGATAAAAAGTACACGTCCTCGCTTGAGGATTGTTGTGAATCAGCAGGATTTCCTGTATCTACGGTAAGAGTCGCTGTGATAAATAGTAAACTTGGTAGTGAGATAAATAGTGATAGCGATGAAGATGATGTAGCAGCTCTCTCATTCAGTATGCAAGGACAGCTGGATCTGAGAGAGCGTGAACTTTCTTCAGCGCCCGCTAATGTGCAAAGCATGCCCAACGAGCCGAAACAACGTAGTCCTGTAATGATTCGAATTAAATCAGGCGCAGTTCTCCGAAAACCCGTGAAAATTGCTGTGCTTAAGACAATGACTAACGCTGATGATGAAGTCACTACAATTAGCCGTCCGTTAATGTGCGAAGAATGCACCAAACACAAAGACGTTGTGAGAATGATGCCCCGAAAAGGCCCTTTCCAACCCTACTGGGACAACTTAATGTTACAAGCATCGGTGTATAAATTAGAGGTCAGAGATGTTTTGCAACTAGCACTCCTTACTATTCCAGACGATCTAAAACCAAAAATGCCCCGCATTTTTTTTTCAAATTAAGAAATGGTGAAATTGTAATCAAACAAGAAGATGAGGGAGACGATGAAGTCTATGAAAGATTGAGGGAGGTTTTATTAGAGCTAAGGGGATCAACGCATGCTGAGTGAGGATTTTAGAAACAAAACAAGCCAACAAAGAACCGTTTTAAGTTTATGCTGAACGTTTATGGGTAACATATAAAGAGCATTCGGGGTTAGAGGATGCACAGCGTGATCAGGAAGTTTTACTACAACTCCTGAAAAATAACGCTGGACCCCATATTCAGCAGGCATTAATTCACGGAGCCGATCCACCAGAGAATACCTACCGGTCATTGGCGGATTGGGCTTCCAAAATAGAAGCCAGACTAAAACAAAACAAAACTCGTTTCGTTGCAACGACACAATGGTTAGCAGAAGGAAAAGGTGTTAAAAGTCCTAGCTCTCAACCTCAGGTAACGCCTCGGTGTAAGTATTGCAAGAAAATCAATCACACCATTCAGAACTGTCTCAAATTGAAACGAATAACGTTACAAGACAATCAATTCTTGCACTCTAAAAGTGACAGTGAAATTCTCAGGCAGTTAGGGAATTTGATTGCAGAGAAAAATACTTCAGAAAACGGTTTAAAGCAAACTGAAGAACAACCATTAAGGCCGTATAACACGTTACAGGCAGAGCTCGCTGCCCTGCTAGCAAAACATAGCAAGCCCCAATAGGGGTACGTGGCCTCCGTTGCTATAGGAAGCGTTATCACAAGCGGTAATCGAATCAAAATACGAGCTAATCTTGGAGGCCGGTTAGTTAACATTCTCATTGATTCTGGAGCCGCCTGCTCTTGCACAAACATTCCGTTACCCCTAAGCACGAGAACAATTCAAATTAAAGGTATAGGCGATACTTTGATGACGGCAACGCAAACAAAACCATTTCAACTCGATTTAGGTATGGTAGTGCTAACAGAACAATTCTGGTATTTACCAGATAATTGTGAAGGAACTGTGCTGGGAATGGAAATTATGAGAAAACACGGCTTTGTAATTCATTGTTTTGAAAAGCAAATTGAACTACAAACGAATAAAACTACAAAGAGATGCTTGCCTAAAGGCAATGCAAACGTTATGTCCATTTCCAGTACAGATCCAATTCAACTTCTCATCAGCAAACACAGCAATGTATGGGCTGATCATGAACATGACTGCGGCCTTGTTGACTTTGAGGTGTGCATTGAAGGAGAGCCCCCTCCTCCACAAAAGCAATACCGCATTAAGCCAGAGGCGGAAGTCGCTGTTCATGAGATAGTACAACAGCTTGAGGCGAGAGGAAAAGTTAGGCGATGCAGTTCAACTACAAATTCTCCGTGCCTTCCGGTGCCAAAACCTAACGGTAAATGGCGTTTGTGCATCGATTATCACCGTCTTAACAAAGTTTTATCTAAAGCGACACCAATAGTGGCAAATCCAGCTACCATCTTATCACAAGTTTCAACCAATGCTTCGTGGTTCACAGTGCTTGATATCAAAAATGGTTTCTGGTCTCTTCAAGTTAAACGACAAGACCAATGGAAGTTCGCATTTACTGTCAATCAAATGCAGTATACATGGGAACGAATGCCACAAGGCCTTCACAACAGCCCAGCCATTTTTCACAGAGCTGTGGCAGATGTGCTCAGTCCCTTACTAGGGAATGGCAAGGTCGTTCACTATGGAGACGACATTCTGATAGCAACGGAAGGACCACTTGAGAACCACTTGCAGCTGGTTGACGAAGTGTTACAGATGTTAGGTGATGCAGGCTTTAAAATGAACAAAGAAAAAGCCCAGATTGCACTAAAAGAGGTACACTATTTAGGATACATTCTGACGCAAAGCCACAGAGCTTTGACAGACGATAGGAAGAAATGCATTGCCGAACTGCCTCGACATCATACTTTAAACTCGCTGCAAAAAGTATTAGGAACCGCAAACTATTTGCGAGAATTTATCCCTGATTTTGCAAACACCGCGGCACCGTTGTATTCGCTTCTAAAAGGAAAAACAAAACCAAGCGAGGTCCTTGAATGGACTGACGAACACGAACAAGCTTTTACTGATTTAAAACAGCGTTTGTGCTCTGCGCCTGCCCTGGGACTGCCCAATGTTTCAAAAGTTTTCCACATTCAAGTAGACGCGAATGAAAGCATGCTAAGCGGAGTCTTAGCTCAAGAATATGGGGGAAAACTGCGTCCAATCGCTTATTATAGCCGGAAAAAATCTCTGGTCGAGCAAGGCTTCGACACATGTACACAGCATGTGCTAGCGGTGCATTGGATGCTAAAAACAACAGAACCCATTGTAGGTTTTCAGCCTGTTGTTGTACACACAATGCACACGCCGGTACGAATGCTGTTACAGGGCCGAATAAAGGGAGTTTCTTCCCAATAGCGAGATGGCTAGCAGACATTCAAGCCCGTGAAATTACCATTAAGAACACACAAATTTTGCCACGTCTGCTCGGGGATGTTGAGGGAAGTCCACACACATGCCAGCCTGTAAAAGAGGCACAAAGCCTTGTACATGACCTGCCATTACCAGGCCAAGCCCCTGTGTAGATAGATGGTTCTCGATTCTGTCAAAATGGTCATTTTTATGCTGGATGTGCAGTGTGGGCCCCCCATCTTCCCGAAACAGATGCGAGGCAACAATTGTTGTTTAAATTACCATCTAACATATCCGCACAGGAAGCCGAACTCATTGCATTGCTAGAAGTAATTAAGGCACACCCTGAACCGTTGTGCGTGTATACAGACAGTCGGTATGCGTTTGGTGTTGTAACTGATTTTATGGCTCAGTGGCAGTTGCGAAAATTCCTCACTTCTGCCGGAACGCCTATAAAACATTTCAACACCATAACGTCTATATGGCAAGAAATACAAGCGCGAGAAACTCCCATTTCCGTTGTGAAAGTGCGTGCACACATCAACAAAAATCCGGATGTGCATGAGGAAAACAATAATGTTGTTGACCAATTGGCTAAGCTGGCTGCTGTGAAAGGTGATCAGTGGCAAAGAGAAACACCCTCTGCTTCTGTGGCAAGTGCGGTCCAAGTCACACCAATTGACCTCAAACAGTATCAACAAGATCTGTGGGTCTCTGATGGAGAACTTGTACCACACTTGAAACATGATCAGATGGTACAAGTACTCGAAGGCATAGTAATCCGAGATGAAAAATTTGTCGTTCCAGAAGCCCTCCAAAAACCAATAATCAAATTATATCATGATTATGTGCATGTATCGGCAAAAAAAACAACACAGTTGAGACAAAATCAGTTTTGGTGGCCGGGAATGACAGCTGACATTGAAAGATGGTGCAGCACCTGCATGGTGTGTGCCACAATCAACCAGAGAAAACAAGGCCGAACAAACCTGCGTAGGTCAGAACCACCGAAAGGGCCCTGGGAGTCCTTGCAATTAGATTTCATTGGTCCGCTATCCAGTACCAAAGGGGGTATCGGTATTGCCTCGTGATAATTGATAAATCCTCAAAATGGGTTGAAGCAATTCCCACTCGTAATAACACGGCAAATACTGTGGCACGTGTGATGGCGAACCAAATCATCCCTCTTTGGGGAGCACCAATTCAAATTGAATCTGATCAGGGGACTCATTTTACTGGACAAGTGATGAAAAACACGTGCAAAATGCTAAACATCAAGCAACGATTCCACGTGTCCTATCGTCCACAAAGTTCGGGCTTTGTTGAACGTGTTAACCGCACGATAAAAGAAAATATTGCAAAGCAAATAGCACAACACCAAAACAGGTGGATTGATGCTTTACCCACAGTTCTGACTGTACTGCGAGCAACTCCATCAAAAGCTACAGGCGTTAGCCCAAATGAGCTTATGACTGGAAGGGTGATGCAGACCTGGGGCCTCTCATACTTTCAACTCAGCAGACTGTGTTGGTGAAATTGCAAGAAAGATTGAAGGTGCTGTACGCACAGGCTGGACTGAAACAACAACAGTCAGACCTGTCAAATGATGCACAATTTAACCCAATCTCTGAAACAAAATTTTCAGAAGGGGATGTGGTGATGGTACAAAACGATCCATCACCATTTTACTTTGTGAAACAAAACGCATTTTCCCCTAGATGGCACGGGCCCTATGAAATCAAAGCTGTTTGTAACAGCTGAGTGGGCGTGACAATCAGAGGAAAATTAAGATGGTACCACATGTCCCAGTGTAAACCATTCAAAGGTTCAGTGAATTAATTATGATCTTCTTCCTTCTCAGGACAATCACTGCACTTCCATGGAGGCCGGACGCCCGGGAAATATCCGGACCAGCCTGCATCGAATTAGGACAACGCATCACACTCACACACACCTTAGGATGTGAGAGATGGGTATGGAAAAACATCAAGGGGCCATTCACATCTTACACTCCAATTACATACAAAGAAGTAGTCACATGGCCCCCCGGATTAGCACCGGAACTGTCGTGGCAAATCTCAAAGTACCAAGTGTCCCCTCAGATCAGTCAGTGAAGAAAAAAATCTCTCAGAGGCGAAGTTCCAGGTTTCAGAAGGTTAACTTTATTGTCAGAACAACAAAGTGAGATGCCAGCTGAACATCTGAATCTCCCCACTTGTAGCTCACACTTTTATACAGTTTTGACAAGTGATCTCATCTGCAGGTGCTGTTCTCCCTCTCATTTCCCAGAATCTACCAAGCACTCCAACATCGTCATCAAGTCAAACCATTCATAAGCTATCTCTTTGTAATGGTGGCCAACATTTTTGGATTGTCTCAAACAGTGATTTTTGCCTCATTATTTTTATCAAGAGAAAAACACATCCAAGGCCACGCGAACCAAAAGAGCAACTCACTATCAGTGCAGATGGCAAATGCAAGCTACTTCAGATAAAATCCTATCCTTTCCCATGAAACTTTTCTCAGTCATGAAGGCCATGAGGCCTCCAAACACGTATAAGCCAATTTATTTCTGCAATTATTTTAATTGTGGAAAATCCCACACTTAATAGTACCATCTTAAGGCTTCTTATCTGACAGACCTGCTTTTTCATACATTCTCATACTCTTTGTGTTCCACTCACATGCTCTTAGTATCATCATATTCTCAGGGGAAATTCCCCAACACATATTAGACCTAATTTTTATATTAACTGTGCTCTTTACTAAAAGGACAAAAAAGACATATATTGACCTTTGAAAATCTCCAACACATCCCCCCTTTGGGACTTAAAAAGTTCCACATCTATGCCCTCATGGTAAAGTATTCTCCCATAAGTCCAGGCCCTTCCAGCCTATCCTTCTGTTATGGCCAATGTAGCCACACATCTCTTATCCAAACACCTGTTCTCGTGTGAGCATACTTTAACTGGAGTGTGAGGCCAAACATCTCCCCCCTTTCTTAGCTAGGGAGGAGTAAAAGACCTCACCTCCCTTTCCTAAGAGAATCTCTATGGGGATGAAAATCAGCCAATATTTCAGTGTAATACACTCATCAAAGTAAATTAGTATGTCGTTATAGCATTACTTCAGTAGATTATCATTTCAGTGAACTATACTTCAGTGATTAGTACTATCAGTGATTCGATTATATGTCCCACGATGCCAGAGGAACTCTCAGGCGCTTCCGGTGGCCTGGAGCGCTATCTGGGCTGCTCCACCGTTGCCAAGTGTACTCAGTCTTTCTTTGAGTGCTACTTGGTGTTGGGGCTGACAGCGGGTTTTTAAACCACCAGTAGAGTCTAGCCCAGTTGCTAAGCACTGTTGTGCTCGTCGATCCTCTTCTTCTTTGGCTTTCTCATAAGACTTCACATTACTTCATCATTCACAGTTTATCAATATCTTTGGAATACATGCTTATATGGAGGTAGCAAAGGTTAACACTTTACAATAATGTCTCGTTTGATAACATTAGTTAAAGCATTAACTAACATGAACGAACAGCAAGCAATACATTTGTTAAAGTATTTATTACGCTGTGCTTGTCCTATAATTTATAATCCATTTTTAATTTCAATTGTCTTAATTTTCCTCATAAAAGGTCTGATGACAGTCACAAAAAGCAGAAAGTGACACCACGATGTCTATGGCAAGTGGAAGACTATTCAGAACACGTCCCACTCTCTGTGAAAAGAAGGGTGATATATTCCTGTCAGCATGGAAAGAACTACAAGAAGACACCCACAACAGATGATTTGGTATGTATCTGTACACATTTTGTTCACCACACTTGTAATGGGTTCAGTGCAGAACTGTCCGGTTATGTTCTTGCAGGGCCACTTTGTCACAGTTCAGTGATTTTGAAGCCCTTTATTAGTGGAATTATAAAAAGGTTAGTTAACCCAAAAATGACAATTGTCATTGATTACTCTGTAAGACTTTTGTTCACCTTAGGAACACAAAGTAATATTTTATTAATTAATCTGAGCGATTTCTGTCCCTTCATTGACTGCTACGTAATTACCACTTTCAAGCTGCAGGAAGGTAGTAAAGAAGACCTCATTAAGGTAATCCATATGACTCCAGTGGTTTGACCTGAATTGTAATTTCTTTTTTCGCTAATTTTTTCTAAATATTTCCAATAAATATCCAAATAAATCTAATTATTAAACTAAATTAACCATATAAACTAAATTACTGATCTAATTATTGATCTAAAGCCCACACTGTCACTGTATGATAATTGAAATGAGCTGATGACATCACCGTTTTCTCCAGAATGGCTATACAGCAGCTATATAAACTTATGCTGCATTATTTTCCTGTTTAACACTGTAAAGCTGCTTTGAAACAATCTGCATTGTTAAAAGCGCTATATAAATAAAGTTGACTTGACTTTTGGGCATTGATTTTGATTGAATTTTTTTTTTTTTACACAAAATATTAATCTCTAACAAGTGTTCACAGGCATGTGTTGTGATCTTGTACACGCATTTTGGAGATTAATATTCTGTAAATAAAGTGCTCGTGTTGCTTTATAAAATTGAGGTTACACTACTGGAGTCACATGGTTTACTTTAATGATGTCTTTGAACATGGTAGTTGTGTGGACTGTAAATGAATGGACAGGAATATCTCAGATTTCATTAAAAATATATTGTTTGTTTCTGAAGATGAGTCTTATGGGTTTGGAATGATATGAGGGTGAGTAAATAATGTTGTAAATAAAACTTATATTGTACCCTTTTTTTTGTAAATTTAAGATATCCATACATCTGCATGGTTTATATTTGTCTACATAACTAATCTACCATTTAAGCATAACTGTCAATCAAATGTTTTTTTTTTTTTTTAATGCCGGGAAACAGGGTTTCTGCATTCATTCTGCAGAATGAGAAGCATGTTCACTTTACAAAATTATATATGCCACATGAAAATGTTTGTTCACTCACAAATACTAGTGCCTGGTCCTAAAATGTTTTATTTAAGTTTGATTTTCTTTCGTTCTGCAGCATACTGAACATGAATACACAAGAAGAAAAAGGTTCCATATTCAAAACAGCAAGAAAGTGGATTGCCCAGCAAAACTTTATATCCGATATGTAGTAAGGCAAGTATTGCATTACACAAAGGGCTTTTAAAATTAAGTGAATTAAAAGGCAATTTCTCTTCTTTAAAATAGTTTTCTTAATACCAGTATGTAGTAGTATTTTGAATACAAATATCTGCTAGTTAATGAAGCTTTAAAACACTGGGAACAGTTGGTCTCATTCACTAATATGTGAATACAATTCATATTTATACGCACATTTGAACTTCTCACGAAAACTTTATTCACCTAATTCACAACACATGTGTATGCCCATGAGTTTATTAAACTTATTCTAATGTGGAATATTTTAAATGCAGTGTTGGGGGTAACGAGTTACAAAATAACGGATTACAGTAACGATATTACTTTTTTGGGTAACGAAGTAAAGTAACGCATTACACTAAAAATATTGGTAACTACACTACTTTACTAGACTATAGGAACGCGCTTTCCTGCGTTACTCAAGCCGTGTTTGCCTGTGTGTAAAGATCTGATATGTTTAAGTGCTGCGTGCACCGTTGCCATACAACAGTGTTTCCCAACCGAGGTGCCGTCTGACAAGAGCAGGAGTGCCGTGTAAAAGTCCTTCAAATTCTCTCTTTGTAAACTTTGTTCAATGCATATAGTGCTGCAGTATGTTCGAATACCAGTCATTTTCGCCGTCATCACAAATCAGAAGTTGCGCGCGCTGTGAGAATATTTTGTCTATGTGCACTCATCCGAAAGCACGCACACGTCTCACAGTGCGCAAATATTGAGTTCTCTTTCAAGTTTTGCTCTTGAACGGACAAACTCACACAAAAACGATGTCAACATGCCCATCTTGATGAGTATCCTAGCAGACATAGTCTGTATATGCCTTAAAACGACGTATATCCGAGCATTAGGTCCAAGATTAGGTCTTAAAGGGGCAGTATTATTAGGTCTAAAAGGGGCAGTTTTATTAGGTCTTAAAGGGGCAGTAGCCTTTACTGCTGTCTGTTTAATGTCAAACAACAAAAGACAAGGGCATCACTCACTGCTCTTGATTGAATAGATTTTGTAAATTTAATAGGATTAATGTTTAATTTATACAGTCAAATATGCAATGTTATTTTACATTTGATTTCTGTACCTGAAAACTAATGTTAGACGTACCTGAAAAACCTGAAAAGCATTGTTTATTTTATTAGTGTCTTTGCTCAATAGTATTTATTTGTGCTGCTGCTTATTTAAATTATTTGTTCTTATTATTTTCTTTATCTTTATTTGACAGTAGTCCTTTTTGTTTGTTTGGGGAAACTGCCATAGAACCATGATGTTTGTCCATATATCTACACGGTAAATTAAGAAATGGGAAAGTAAAGTAATAAGTAGTGTAGTTACTTTTCAAATACAGTAACTAGTAAAGTAATCTCATTACAATTTACAGATGTAACTAGTAACTAGTAACTAATTACTTTTTTTGAGTAACTACCCCAACACTGTTTAAATGAACGACCACATGCCCAAGATTAGTAATTTACATTTCTCATCTGAGATCCTCGAGCAATGCCAAGAGTGCCATCCTCACAAGTTCAAACGCAATAAACACCTTTTATATAGACATTACAGACCTCTGATTAGCCTGCTGTACATATGTCTATCTGCGTCATTATGCAGAGCTACCTCACAGCTTTAGCTGTAACGCATCTTTTCTTACTTATTTCATCTTAACATGGCCACCAAGAGTTTTTTTTATTTTTTGGGTCCTAAATTTTAGAATGAAAGTTATTGATGAATGATTTGTTTAGGAAAACGTTCTTATGCAGATTTCATACACAAATCTGTGCATACACATGCTTAGTAAATGAGACCAAGAGGTTATCAACTGTTTTTGCTTAGTGCCCCGGTTTTTTCTTGTGACATTGTGCTGATGAATCAACCTTACTACAGGTTTGTAACTACAGTGTTTCTTCTATGTTTTTGACTATAAAAACAGACACACAATTGAGAATCACTGCTTTAAAGTTTATATGATTTGTTTCTCTTTGTGTAAAATCAATTTAATTAGTGATGAAAATATGGTGGCAGAGAAGTGCAAAACAAATGTGATTTGCTTTGCAATTCTCGGTCAACGTATGAAATGCATATTTCTTGTGTTGTCTCATAAGGTTAGTACAACATATTGAATATTGATTGAATGGGTATCATTAAACAATGTGTTTTTTCACAGATACGACCAGTTTGCTGTGACTAAAACAAGTTCTAGAACTGAAAAACAAGCGGCAATTAAGGGTGTTCTGGAGTCATTAAAAGAGAACACCACCGTCACTTCAGAAATTATCCATGTGAAAATACCTTTGGCAGAAGCACACCAAAACCACAACACTTCACAAAACTGTCATTTCTCAGATAACATCCATCACATGGTACGTGACAAAATAAAGGGATATGTGTCACTTGGAATAACCTCAGTGCCTTTCTTAAAGAAGGTTCTGAAAACCTTTGTCCAGAAAGAGCATTGTACCACATCCACAAGACCCACCGTACTACCCTTCAAGCCATGTTATCCAAAACCATGTGCATCACGCCTTAGTTTCTGGAAACTATTCTGGCTTTGATCAACTGCAGGTAGAAAAAAAGATTGATGTATGTAAATTAACAGATCCAAGTGCCAATTTTTTTTTCCGGAAATGTACAGAGAACAACTTCGATCAGACAGTTGTGAGGTTTGAAGCGAAGACAGAAGAACAAGGATTTCCAGACTCCGATTTAGAGGATAACACACAGGAGATGACGTCATCACAAGAAACTTTCTTATTTATTCATCAGAATGTACAACAACAGGAGTTACTTAAGCGTTATGGAGACATGGTCCTTCTTGATGCTACTTATAGAACCACCAAATATGCCTTGCCCTTGTTTCTTCTTGTTGTTCTGACAAATGTTGGATACAAACCTATCGCTCAGTTTATCTGTGAAAATGAGACGACTGCTGCAATAACCGAAGCCCTTAACATCTTGAAACAGTGGAATCAGCAATGGGAGCCGAAATACTTCATGCTTGATTACTCACAACAAGAATACCAAGCTTTGGAATATGTCTTTCAAAATTCTCAGAAGTATCTCTGCTCATTCCACCGTGAGCAAGCTTGGATACGATGGACAAGACAAGGTATGGATGAAATAAACTTGTATTTGTAATGTATAATATATTGCACTGCATTTAAAACATAGTCCTCTGAAAATATGACCAGAAAGGTTTGATTCATGATGGAAATTAAATAATAATTTTTACATTGGTTGCTATTTTTTTTTACGCATTGTCGTTAGCAGTACACCAGTAGAGACTTAAACAGATAGTTCACCCAAAAATGAAAATTGAAAATTGTCACGTTGTTCCAGTTTCTTTGTTCTGCTGAACAAAAAAAAAAATATATGTATTTTGAAGAATGTTTGTAACCAACCAAGATAGAGCAACCATTGACTACCATAGTGGGGGGGGGGGGGGTACTATGGTAGTCAATGGTTGCTCTATCTGCTCGGTTACAAACATTCTTCAAAATACCTTTTTTTTTTTTTTTTTTTTTTTTGTGTGTGTTCAGCAGAACAAAGAAACTGGAACAACGTGAGGGTGAGTAAATTACAGAATTTTCATTTTTGGGTGAACTATCCCTTTAAGTACTTTCAGTAAACTATCGCAGTTTATTTATGTTTTAGAAATTCCAAAATTACCATAGGCCATTGCCCTTTTTGGACCCATTTTATCCTATTCAGTTGATTTATACAGTTGAAACACACACTATTTGGCCCAGAGTATGTGGATACACCCAACTAAATAACAGGCTTGGCTATTCCAGTAATTTCTGTGTGGACAAATCTTAATTTTACACTGTACATTAACGAATAATTGTGTGCTTTTGGCTTTGTTGCAACAGTTTGTGAAGGATACTTTTGTATTCCAACATGACAGTACACCTGTTGCAGTTTTTTTTTGTTTGTTTTTTTGGAATAGCCAAGCCTGTTTATTAAAAGGTGTCCAAGTACTTTTGCATTTCATTTTATTCATGTTTTTAGTTCTAAATAAGAAAATACAACCAAGTTGAATCTCTTTCCAAAATGACTTTTTAATCTCCCCTGTACTCTCCCTAACAGCCAAGAACAAGTTGTCCCTCTCGGAGCAAAATGAACTACTTGACCACCTTCGTGACATAGCTAGCGCCCCAAGTCAATCATCTTGTGATAGGGAGGTTGAAAGACTGAAGGAGAGCAAAGTTTACAAATCCCTTGAAGTCAGAAATTATGTTGATAGAAGGTGGTTATGTGTTCGGGAGGTGAGGTACTGCACTGGACATGTTCTGTGTTCCACATTTCATGTTCAATTGTTGTACACTTAGACAGGTAGAAGGTGAAACAGACAAGCAGGCATTTAGAGCACTTCCACACACTTTGCGCTTGATGTTTAGCCTAGTTGTGCTCCATTCTTTATGCAGAACCTACTAGTATGAAGATGATGTTTTTTTTTTTTTTTTTTTTCAGAGATGGTGTAGAGCCTATGCACCGCATGGATTCTCTGTTGCAGTTACCACCAACAATGGAGTTGAGGCACTCAATAAATCATTGAAGAGCTTCTACCTCAAATTTTGTGGCACAGGAAGTCTTTCATCTCTGCTTGAAACTCTAGTATGCGAGTTTGTTCCAGAGCAGTTGCGATCATACAGTAGACTCAACTTCATCTACAGTAGTGAATGCAAGACTTACAATTCAGCTGTTCCAGCATTCCTGAAAGACAGACCCAGAAGTTTTGTCAGACATTGCTTGAACAGTATCAAGGCATCTTCCAGCTATTCCAAAGAACATGTAAATGAGCTTGGAAAGGAATCTTTTAAGGTCAAGAGTGAGACAACGTCTGCATTTCTTTGCCATTTTTAGGCACACTGACAAAACATGGATTGACCTTAGCCCAGCGTACCGTCAAAGCCCATATATAACTCTGGATTTCAATGTTGCTTTGACACAAGATCCCCAGAACAATGAAAACGGCATTCAAGATGACTTCTTCTCTGATGTTTTTGATAGTCCTGTACCATGCATGGGGACGCAGACACACAGTAGTGAGTCACAGTCAGAGAACAGCTCAAGACTTTGCATGACATTTCATATATTTGCACTGATAAAGAGGCTATCAAGAATGCTTCCAGAGTTGTTCATGGTCTTTGTGAGAACCTGAAATCCTGTTTACCCAAGGAAGATGGGCTGGTTCTCCAGCAGCAAGAACCTGTCAAGCAAAACCTTCGAGCTTTACCAAGTCACTTGAAGAAAGTCAAACAAAAAACATCCAGGAAACGGAAAATTGTGGCAACAGATGCAAATGAAGGTATGTTAGACTTTTTTAAAAATCATATACAATGTTTAAAGGGTTAGTTCACCCAAAAATGAAAATTCTGTCATTAATTACTTACCCTCATGTCGTTCGACACCCGTCAGACCTCCGTTCATCTTCGGAACAGAAATTAAGATATTTTAGTGTAAATCTGATGGCTCTTAAAGGCCTGCATTGGCTCAATGGCACGGTTCACTCTCAAGACCCTTAAAAGGCACTAAAGACTTCGTTACAAAGTCCATCTCACTACAGTGGTTCTACAATAACTTTATGAATCGGCGACAATAGTTTTTGTGCGCAAAAAAACCCTAAATAACGACTTGTATAGTGATGACGATTTCAAAACAAAGCATCATGAAGCTTCGAAGCGTTATGAATCAATGAGTCGATTCAGCAGTTTGAATCGCCAAATTTCAGCAGTTTGGCGGTTTGACACGCAATCCGAATCATCATTCGGCTCAGTGATTCATAACGCTTCGAAGCTTCATGATGCTTTGTTTTGAAATCGTCATCACTATGTAAGACGTTATTTAGGGTTTTTTTGCGCACAAAAACTATTGTCGCCGATTCATAAAGTTATTTTAGAACCACTGTAGTGAGATGGACTTTGTAACGACGTAGTACCTTTTAAGGGTCTTGAGAGTGTGACGTGCCATTGAGCCAATGTAGGCCTTTCAGAGCCCTCAGATTTCAACTAAAATATCTTAAAGAGCACCTATCATGGCATTTAAAATGTTCCAAATATTGTTTTAGAAGTCCCCAACAACAGTTTTGCATGCATGCAATGACAAAAAAGACTTTAGTTTTCTTATAATATGCATTTATTTTTACCTGTTTTGACAGCGATTCTCAAATGATTCCTTTAGTGATTCACTTTTCAAAACCCTGCCTTTACTTGACGCTAATCTGCGTTGATTGGTCCGATGACCCAGTCAGTTGTGATTGGTATAGTATGTGCAGATATTTTAGGAAACGGAACGCCCATCAAAGTCTTATAGTGACAGTAATTTTTTAAAATGTGTCAGGAGTTATGAATATGTAAACCGCGTCTGTACCGTTTGATTGTAATATGAGCCTCAGCTGATCTCATTCATAAAAAAAACGTCTCGGTTACGGATGTAACCCTCGTTCCCTGAGGAGGGAACGGAGACGTAACGTTATTGACTAACGAATGGGGGTTTCGCTTAGAAGCCTATCAACTTCGAGTTTAGAGAAAACGCCCAATGGTGTGCCAATGCCATGGGGCATGCGGAATTGTACACGTAACTCCACCTCACCGCGTGAGTATATAAGGAAGTACGTGGCAATATCGCATTATGTTACCTGCTTGAGGAGCCAAGACTGAACTCCTGCGTTCCAGGTAGCACAGCTGATGTGGCAACGGGACGTTACGTCTCCGTTCCCTCCTCAGGGAACGAGGGTTACATCCGTAACCGAGATGTTCCCTTTCGTTCAGTCACTACGACGTAACGTTAGTGACTAACGAATGGGGGTCCCAATATAATCCCGCCACTCAGCTGTCTTCCAGTGCCCTGCGTAAGTGTGAGTACCCTGTCGTAAGACTAGTACGGACGAAGGTTATCACAGGATTACCAAGGTACACTGGGAAGCATATCCCAGTGAGGGAATGCCAAGGATGCCTACCCGTGGGGAGGACTTAAGAGACATATATGAGCCGGCTAGGGGCTGCATATGGAGATCTCTAGGGTACCAGCCGAAGGTGGATTTTTAACCCTAGGGTTGGCGGGGACACGCCAAGGGAAGAAACCCGCTCACTGCGGAGACTAACGGTGAAATACTCGTGTGGGGGTCGCCGGAGGGGAACCATGCACACGGGGCACCTGGCCGGAGACGAGGGTCCGGGCTCGCTAGAGGGCAGACACACAGGTATCGGCGTAAGCAGTGCTGGAGGAGCTCAGGGCTCTCGGGGGAGCTCACCTGAGGAAATATCGCACGTATCCAGTCCGTGGAGTGGAGTGGCGAGCAAGCGAAGACACCCGAATGAGTTGGGTGTCGCCCAGCCTGCAGCTCTGCAGATGTCTGTCAGCGAGGCGCCATGCGCTAGAGCCCAAGAGGAGGCCACACTCCGAGTGGAGTGTGCCCTCACACCAAGGGGACATGGTCGACCTTGCTGCTGGTAAGCCAAAACAATGGTGTCCACTATCCAGTGAGACAACCTTTGCTTTGAGAGAGCACTTCCCTTCCGCTCTCCACCATAACAGACAAAGAGGTCCTGAGGTCCTGAAACACTGCGTCATGTCTACGTAGGCGCCGAGGGCGCGTACTGGACAGAGCAATGCCAAGGCTGGGTCTGCCTCCTCCAAGGCAGCGCTTGCAGGTTCACTACCTGATCTCTGAAGGGAGTGGTAGGAACCTTGGGCACATATCCAGGCCGGGGTCTCAGGATCACGTGAGAGTTAGCCGGCCCGAATTCCAGGCACGCTTCGTCAACCGAAAAAGCCTGCAGGTCCCCGACCCTCTTAAGAGAGGCCAACGCGGTCAGCAGAGCCGTCTTCATCGACAGGAACTTAATATCAACCGACCGCAAAGGCTCAAAGGGAGGCCTCTGCAGAGCACTTAAAACTACTGAGAGATCCCAAGAGGGTACGAGAGGAGAGCGAGGAGGATTCAGTCTCCTCGCCCCCCTCAGGAACCTGATGATCAGGTCGTGCTGACTTACCTTTTTGTTCTCCAAGAGATCGTGGCGGGCAGATATAGCGGCCACATAAACTTTGAGGGTGGAGGGAGACAGCCCACGCTCCAACCCCTCTTGGAGAAACTCAAGCACGGACCCGATCGGGCATTTCCAGGGGTCTTCTGGCGGGAAGAGCACCAGGTGACGAAGAGGTTCCACTTCAACGCATAGGCATGCCGAGTGGACTCTGCCCTAGCGGAAGTGATGGTGGCGACCACCGTAGGTGGCAGGCCACTCAAACCTGCCGCGTCCCGTCTAGGAGCCACACTTGGAGGTTCCAGAGGTCGGGATGCGGGTGCCATAGGGTGCCCCGTCTCTGAGTAAGGAGGTCCGGTCTCAGAGGAATAGGCCAGGGAGGGGCTGTCGCAAGGAGTATGAGTTCGGGGAACCAGGTCCGGCCGTGCCAGTACGGGGCGACCAAAAGGACCTGCTCCTTGTCCTCCCTGATCTTGCACAGGAGCTGTGCGAGTAGGCTCACTGGGGGGAACGCATATTTGCGTAGGCCCCGTGGCCAGCTGTGTGCCAGTGCATCCGTGCCGAGCGTGCCCTCGGTCAGGGAAAAGAACAGGCTGCAGTGGGAAGAGTCGTGGGAGGCAAACAGATCTACCTGTGCGTCGCCGAACTGTTTCCAAATCAGCTGGACCGTCTGGGGATGGAGTCTCCATTCTCCCGGGAGAGGCTGAAACCGCGAGAGCTCGTCGGCTGCGTGGTTCAGGACCCCCGGAATATGGACAGCACGAAGGGACCTCAGGCGCTTCTGACTCCATAAAACGAGATGGCGGGCGAGTTGAGACATACGGCGGGAGCGTAGACCGCCCTGGTGGTTGATATACGTTACTACGGCCGTGTTGTCTGACCGGACAAGCACATGTTGACCCTTCAGCAGCGCTCGGAAGCGGTGCAGGGCGAACCGTACTGCCAGCAACTCGAGGCAATTGACATGCAGGAGGCGCTGGGGTCCTGTCCAGGAGCCCGCGGCTGCTTGTCCATTGCACATGGCACCCCAGCCCGTGGCAGAGGCCTCCGTCGATACGACAACATGCCTGTAAACTCGTTCTAAGGGCACACCGGCCCGTAGAAAACTGAGGTTCGACCACGGGGTGAGCGTCTGTAAGCAGGCCCGAGTCACTTGGATCCGGGGCGTGCCAGACAGCCATGCCCATCTCGGGACTCGATCGCGAAGCCAGTGCTGAAGCGGTCTCATATGAAGCAATCCGAGCGGCGTTACCGCGGCTGCAGATGCCATATGCCCCAGGAGCCTCTGAAATAGTTTCAGTGGAACCGCACTCTTGCTCTCGATTTGACGGAGGCAAGCCAGCAGAGACTGCGCGCGCTCGCTCGTAAGCTGCGTGCACATGGCGACCTAGTCGATCTCCATACCGAGAAAAGAGATCCTCTGCACGGGGCAAAGTTTGCTCTTTTCCCAGTTGACCCGAAGGCCCAGACGGGCTAAGTGGTGGAGAACCAGATCTCTGTGTCCGCAAACCTGCTCTCGAGAGTGGCCCAGTATGAGCCAGTCGTCGAGGTAGGTCAGGATGCGGACCCCGTGCTGCCGAAGGGGCGCAAGGGCTGCCTCGGCAATCTTCGTGAAGACGCGAGGGGAGAGAGATAGCCCGAATGGGAGAACCGCGTACTGATATGCCCGCCCCTCGAAAGCAAACCGTAGGAACGGTCTGTGTCGAGGAAGGATGGAGACATGGAAGTAGACGTCCTTCAGGTCGATCGCTGCAAACCAATCGTGAGGACGAACGCATTCGAAAGGCGTTTCGCAGTCAACATCTTGAACGGAAGCCGGTGAAGGATCGGTTCAAGATGCGAAGGTCCAGGATTGGTCGTAACCCACCGGTTTTCTTGGGTACAATGAAGTAGGGGTTGTAGAACCCCGACTTCATTTCGGCCGGAGGGACAGGCTCGATCGCACCCTTCGCCAGTAGGGTGGCAATCTCCGCACGCATGACGGGGGCATGGGCCCCAGTCACGGTATAGCGGACTCCCCTGTAACGGGGAGGAGCCTGCGCGAACTGAATCGCGTAGCCGAGCCTGACGGTCCGCGCAACCCAGCGGGACAGCCCCGGAAGCTGAAGCCATGCTTCCAGAGACTGCACCAACGGGGTCATACGGACGGCAGACGTACCCAGGGTGGGGCAGCGAGGCAGCGTTACCGGCCCGGACAGGGGAGGCTGTTGGGCGTCCCGGGGTCGGGGCACGGTTAACGGCTGCGTCCTGACAGAGGAGACCAGGGAAGGACGCACGTTCCACTGGGGTCTGCTCTGCCAGGGGGCTGGCGACAGAGAGGGATGCGAGTGCGAGACCCGAGGGTGGCGCACACTGTCATCACCAGTCTCTGGGTCCTCAGAGACAGGAACATGAGTTCTTCCCAAGCGCTGCTAGCCCGGGGGCCAGCAGCGGAAGGATTTTCCCCCGGCCCTCCACCGGGGGAAGGAGAGGCCCTGCTACCATCCCCTGGGAAGAACTGGAACCCATCTCTGAGTTGTCCACCTCCATCCTGGCGTTTAACCAGTCTGGGGAGCGGACTGGGCGACATCCTCAACCACCTCCACGGCGCGGCCCAGGTGAAGGCTGCTGCTGGGGCCGAGCAGGAAGAGGGAGGGCGCCCTCGGCGGCGAGCGGACTGAGGCGACTGAGCCGGCGGCTGGTGCGGCAGCTGGCCGCCGGGGCAGTACGTGTTACAGCCTCAGTCTGCTCTGGGGCGGCCGAGAACTGTTGGGCGCAGTTCTCAGCCGCGCCGCCGAAGAGGCCAGCCTGGGATATGGGTGAGTTGAGGAGGCGGGCCCGCTCAACGTCCTCCACATCACCAGGTAAGGCCAGGTGTTCTCCCGGACCACAGCTGTGGACATCGCCCGACCCAGGGAGCGTGTGGCCACCTTCACCGCCCGGGGGCGGGGTCAGTTGCGGCACGCAGCTCAATGAAGAGCCCTGGGTCGGCTCCACCCTTGTGCATGTGCAAAGGGGCGGCGGCCTGCCCGTAGCTCTGCGGGACCACGCCACCGAAGTAGACGAGCCCACAGGCTTTGGGAGGCTTAGGACAGCCACACCACGCCACTTCAAAGCCTCTCTGTGGACACCGTAGTGCGCAACAGAGAGTTCAACAGTGGGGGGGAGGGGGCCCCAGTGTACCCTAGGCCGCGGCCCCATCAAGGGCAGAGAAGGCGGAGGAGGCCACCAAACGGTCGCGGGAAGCACGAGGACTTCCGGGACCGCGTGATCTCCTCATGCACCCCGGGAGCGAAAGGCATTGGGGGCGGGGCCCAACAGCTGTCGGGTGCCGCCCCCAAAAACCAATCGCGCAACCACGAGCACCCGCGACTGGGCGGAGTTCCACACCAGCGCGAGACTCGCGGCTGCCCGAGATAACATGGCTGTCAACTTTAGGTCAGATCAGGCAGTGCTGACACACCCGGAGGCGGAGCACAACCTAATCGTCATCCCCAAAGGACTCCAGCCCACCTTGGGATGCGGCGATCGACATCTCACTGCTATCCGGAGCGTGAACTGAACGAACGGGGCGTCAGAGACGGGCCGTAGATTCAATCCAACACTCGCGGGAGCGATGTATAAGAGGGGGGCGTGGCCCGAGGAATGAACGTCGGTGTTCTTAATACCACAGCACCGCCCTCAGGTCACCCTGGCCACCAGCCAAAGTACCATCTCACTCGGGGACGGTAGATTGGGGTGTGGCAGAGGGGACTCTCTCTCCTCACGGAGATCATTGAGTCTCGACCGCGACATCGCGATGGTCACGCCCCCGCAATGGAAACGTGACACATCCGCAAACACTGCCCGAACATGCTGAAGCCCAAACACGCTCGAGCAGTGAATGCGTCCATAGACAGCAGCGGAAAATCGATCGCACCCGGAAGTGCACGGGCGAGCCGTCTTGAAAAAGACGTGCCACGCGCAAGCTCTTTTTGTGAGAGGAAAGCCTCGCAGTCGATGCCGAAGCGCCCAGGGAAACACACACCAGCTGTCAAACGGACCACTGCGCAGATCAGCAGGCAGGAAGTATGCGATCACTGGAACGCGCCGTTACACCAACACCGACTGGAAAGCTGCTCGTCTCGAAGAAGCTGACAGAGTCTCAGAAGGCTGTAGGAGTGAAGAGGTAGGTTCTCTTGGCTCCGAAAGCAGAACATAATGCGATATTGCCACGTACTTCCTTATATACTCACGCGGTGAGGCGGAGTTACGTATGCAATTCCGCATGCCCCATGGCATTGGCACGCCATTGGGCGTTTTCTCTAAACTCGAAGTTGATAGGTTTCTAAGCGAAACCCCCATTCGTTAGTCACTAACGTTACGTCGTAGTGACTGAACGAAAGGGAACTCCTCTATTCTCCTCACGAAGACTCGCGACAAATCAACATCCCTCAGGGCTTTTAGTTCAAAAGTGTGCAGATGAGGAGACATATTGATAGATTCTCATATGTCTGTGTCAAATTTCTAAACAGAGGAGTATTTTTTATTCAATACTTCCTCAAAATGCGCAGAAATAGCCTAATCATGAGCGATTGAGTCTCTTATGTGTTGTTTTCAATTCATACTGGCAGCCGGAGGGCGCTCTGTGCACATGTAGTCCATGTACAGACAGACGAAGAAGATACCATGTGCCATAATAGAAGTCCATAATAAAAGCTTCCTGAGATCGCGAAACATACATTTGACGACTAATAAACACTCAATCGTGACGATGTATGGTTTGTCTTCAAGCCACTTAGTCTTCAAATGCTCATCCTTGGGCAGATGAAAAAAGTTTGCTTTTGAGTCGCACTTCAGAACACAGGGGTCTCGTCGCCATGATGTTTTCTAGTTTTCACTGGCATCTTGGAGCGCAATAAGTGGGCGTATCGTATTCAAATAACTTGACAAGTTGACGTCATCTAGTCAGAGAAAAAGCTTCGGTCTTCTAACGATTCTTAAAAATGACTCAGAGTCGACTCTTACTTTTGAAAGAAAATAACTATATATACGGTGCACTGTCATATTTCAAACTATGCAGGATGTTTTTGTTCACTTAGATCTATGTTACACACTACATGAAAGGTAAATTTCAAAATTCCATGATAGGTGCTCTTTAATTTCTGTTCCGAAGATGAACGGAGGTCTGACGGGTGTCGAACGACATGAGGGTGAGTAATTAATGACAGAATTTTCATTTTTGGGTGAACTAACCCTTTAATGTCCTGGCTCTTCCAAGCTTTATAATGGCAGTTAATAGAGGACATGATTTTGAAGTCCAAAAAGTACATCCATCCACCATAAAAATTATCAATTTACGGTGAATCAGTAACCCCGGACATGAAGCATTGAAGAACAGAGAAGTTGGAAGCACAGAGGATAGAGCAAAACTAAAAGTCTAAAACCAGAATTTTTAAAGAGAAGGATGACATGCATTGCATAATTTTTCCTCTTCTCTTTTCAAGGTTATGAACTTCTATTTGTCCTTGCTGAAGAAGAGAAACAGTGATCAGCTGGGAAGTCTTAAAGTCTTCTCTTTCAGCACTTTCTTCTACTCCAAGCATCTTCTTCTACACCATCACAGTGGTGATGGACATTTTGCAGGCCATGCAGTAGTGAAGAATTGGACAAAAACTGTGGATCTCTTCCTGTATGATCTTGTTTTTGTTCCTTTGCACCTATGCATGCACTGGGCTTTGGCTGTAAGTAATTTATGATTTATGATGCCTTTTAAAATTTTCTGTTTTAATATCTACATGTGTTTTAGAAAAGCGTAAAACACTATGATTTTCTGTTCGTCTTTAAATTGTTGTCTATATTGCTCCTTACCACCAGGTAATTGATTTTAAATCCCAGACGATACAGTGCTATGACTCAATGGGTCAGAGACATGATGATATCTGTCACATGTTGTTGTGAGTGCCTCCTTATTTTTGCCATTATTTAGTGGTTTGATCGTTCATCATCTTTGAATATCTGGATGCACCTCTTCTGTTTTATTTAACAGAAAGTACCTCACAGAGGAGTACAAGGTCAAGAAAAGCTGCATCTTGGAGGCTTCCAGGTGGACCATCGGCCGGATGAGAACTAATGTATGACATCATTATAAAGAATTGTATGGATTTTCTCTGGGGGGGGGGGGGGTGTCATTGTAAGACTAATTGATGTTTTATAAACAAATTTCGGGAGGAACACATTCAGGAAATTAAAACTGTTAAGTGGAGCAGACCCAGATAATTAAACCTAATTGAACACAAGAGGAGCTCATTAAAAAATCAACGATAGGAGGTGTATATAGACAGCCGATTTACCTTCCTGTCGTTGACTGTTTCTTAGCATCCCTCCACCACCCCTTCTCCTCACTTAATTAAACTCACATAAGACATCAAATTAATATATGTAGTCTAGTTCTAGACTATTTCCATCAGGGGGGGTACTCTGGGTTCGGGCAAAATTCCGAGCCCGGAGCCCTCCCCCGGACAGCACGCCAAATACGCATAATATTTACTCTATTTAATTTGATGTAAGTGTGAACTCGTGAAATGTTCTGCTTAATTTTGTCAAGGCAATTCCTAAACAGGTGACTGGCAGTGACTGTGGTGTTTTTGCCTGTAAATATGCAGACTTCCTTTCTCAAGGAAAGCCACTCACTTTCAGACAGGTACATGATCAAGCTAGAGTATTCCTGTTCACACCATTCATTTTCAAAAAATTTTATTATGCTCTTGATTCATCTGTCTCGTTTTCTTTGTAGAGTGACATTCCACTCTTCAGAAAAGTGATGGTTTGGGAGATTGTACATGAGAAGATCCTGTAAGACCTGAATCAACCAGTTCTTCAAACATCAAGCATCATATTCATGTCATGTTTTTCTGTGTAAGTAACTGAATATGGCATTATGGAAAAGTTAGTTTTTTTACAGACAAGAAGTGAAATTAATAAAAACTTAGGTTTAACGACAGATTTGTCTTGCGTGATATGACATGATTGAATGTGAAGTCTGTGGTTAAGTGAAGTTTAAGTGAAGTTATTCCATAGCTGAATGGTATATTTTAATCAGGACAGGTATCTGAAGTTACTACAGTATGAATTTAATCTGACATGAAACACCCGTGATCGCGGACAGGTATATGAAGTTACTACAGTATGAATGTGATATGACACGAAACACCAGTGATCGGGACAGGTATCTGACGTTACTACAGTATGAATGTGATATGACACGAAACACCTGTGATCAGGACTGTCACATGCCTGTCCTGTCTTGTGTGCACATGTGGGTTTTGTTAGTGTGGCCATGTGCCTCTGTCATTGTTTGATCCCTCCCCCTTGTTATCTGATTAGTGTTTGATTTCTTCCACCTGTTCCCTCCTGATTTTTTCCCCTTTATATAGTTCCCATGTGCTCATAGTCTTTGTGGTTACGTTGTCTTGTCTACGTGTTCCTTCCCTGTGATCCGCTCCCTGACTTCCCTTCCCTGTGATCCGCTCCCTGACTTTTTGGTTTGTTGTTTGGTTCTATTATGTTATGTTTTGTATTATATTATGTTTTCCCCCTTGTGGGTTTTTGTTTGTGTTTATGTTCATTTTTATATTAAATTCATTCTCATCCTGCACATGAGTCCTCACCTCAGTTTCCCTCAGCGTAACGTGACAGAACGTAACCACCATGCAGAGGACTCAGCAGGAAACGGTCCCACCACGTATGAACATTTTGGAGTGCTTTGCGTGGTGGGCTCGTCTCACTGAGGAGGCCGATAGACTCCGTGTTCCGGTGGATTTGGTGCCGGTGGTCTCTAAGCGGAGGAGGAGAAGGAAGGCTCCCTCCGTGACGGCTCCGGGGGTCCCTGTGCCGGTGGTCCCTGTTCCGGTGGTCCCTGTCCCGGTGGAGCGTGTCCCGGTGGAGCGTGTCCCGGTGGATCGTGTCCCGGTGGATCGTGTGCCGGTGGTCCCTGTTCCGGTGGATCGTGTGCCGGTGGTCCCTGTTCCGGTGGTCCCTGTTCCGGTGGTCCCTGTTCCGGTGATCCATGTTCCGGTGGTCCCTGTTCCGGTGGACTCGGTGCCAGTGGTCTCTAAGCGGAGGAGGAGAAGGAAGGCTCCCTCCGTGACGGCTCCGGGGGTCTCAGTTCCGGTGGTCCCTGTGCCGGTGGTCCCTGTCCCGGTGGTCCCTGTCCCGGTGGTCCCTGTTCCGGTGGTCCCTGTTCCGGTGGTCCCTGCTCCGGTGGTCCCTGCTCCGGTGGACCCTGCTCCGGTGGACCCTGCTCCGGTGGACCCTGCTCCGGTGGACCCTGCTCCGGTGGTCCCTGCTCCGGTGGTCCCGAGTCCTGACACAGCCTGGAGGGCTGTGATGGGGTTCTTCATGGCGGCAGTCCTGCGTGCCTGGGAGGAGCACAGGGTTTCCCCTGGCGTGGTCCCAGTTCCGGTGGACCCTGCTCCGGTGGACCCTGCTCCGGTGGACCCTGCTCCGGTGGACCCTGCTCCGGTGGACCCTGCTCCGGTGGACCCTGCTCCGGTGGACCCTGCTCCGGTGGACCCTGCTCCGGTGGTCCCTGCTCCGGTGGTCCCTGCTCCGGTGGACCCTGCTCCGGTGGTCCCGAGTCCTGACACAGCCTGGAGGGCTGTGATGGGGTTCTTCATGGCGGCAGTCCTGCGTGCCTGGGAGGAGCACAGGGTTTCCCCTGGCGTGGTCCCAGTTCCGGTGGACCCTGTTCCGGTGGACCCTGTTCCGGTGGTCCCTGCTCCGGTGATCCCTGCTCCGGCGGACCCAGTTCCGGTGGTCCCTGCTCCGGCGGACCCAGTTCCGGTGGTCCCTGCTCCGGCGGACCCAGTTCCGGTGGTCCCTGCTCCGGCGGACCCAGTTCCGGTGGTCCCTGCTCCGGCGGACCCAGCTCCGGCGGTCCCTGCTCCGGCGGACCCAGCTCCGGCGGTCCCTGCTCCGGCGGACCCAGCTCCGGCGGTCCCTGCTCCGGCGGACCCTGCTCCGGCGGTCCCTGCTCCGGCGGACCCTTCTCCGGCGGTCCCTGCTCCGGCGGACCCAGCTCCGGCGGTCCCTGCTCCGGCGGACCCAGCTCCGGCGGTCCCTGCTCCGGCGGACCCAGCTCCGGCGGTCCCTGCTCCGGCGGACCCAGCTCCGGCGGTCCCTGCTCCGGCGGACCCAGCTCCGGCGGTCCCTGCTCCGGCGGACCCAGCTCCGGCGGTCCCTGCTCCGGCGGACCCAGCTCCGGCGGTCCCTGCTCCGGCGGACCCAGCTCCGGTGGACCCTAGGCCAGAGACCATCCCGGCAGTTCCTGCCGTGTCCGGGCCTCCCGAACTCTGCGGGCCGTCCTGGCCTCCCGAACTCTGCGGGCCGCCCCGGCGCCCTGCTCTTCCCGCGCCGCCCCGGCGCCCTGCTCTTCCTGCGCCGCCTGAACTCTGCTGGCCGCCTGAACTCTGCTGGCTACCCTGGCCGTCCCGGCCGCCTGAACTCTGCTGTCCGTCTGAACTCTGCTGGCCGCCTGAACTCTGCTGGCCACCCTGGCCGTCCCGGCCTCCTGAACTCTGCAGGCCGCCTGAACTTTTTGTGATCCCCGTCTCTCCCTTGTTTTCCCCTTCCTTTTCTGTTTCTCCCTTGTCTGTCCCTCCCGTCCCGCCCTGGTCAGTCCCTCCCGTCCCGCCCTGGTCAGTCCCTCCCGTCCCGCCCTGGTCAGTCCCTCCCGTCCCGCTCTGGTCAGTCCCTCCCGTCCCGCCCTGGTCCGTCCCTCCCGTGCCGCCCTGGTCCGTTCCTCCCGTGCCGCTCTGGTCAGTCCCTCCCGTCCCGCCCTGGTCCGTCCCTCCCGTGCCGCTCTGGTCCGTTCCTCCCGTGCCGCCCTGGTCAGTCCCTCCCGTCCCGCCCTGGTCCGTTCCTCCCGTCCCGCCCTGGTCCGTTCCTCCCGTCCCGCCCTGGTCCGTTCCTCCCGTCCCGCCCTGGTCCGTTCCTCCCGTGCCGCCCTGGTCTGTCTTTCTTGCCCCGCCCTCGGCTGATGGAGCGTCTGGTAGCCGCTCCGTAGAGAGGGGGTTATGTCACATGCCTGTCCTGTCTTGTGTGCACATGTGGGTTTTGTTAGTGTGGCCATGTGCCTCTGTCATTGTTTGATCCCTCCCCCTTGTTATCTGATTAGTGTTTGATTTCTTCCACCTGTTCCCTCCTGATTTTTTCCCCTTTATATAGTTCCCATGTGCTCATAGTCTTTGTGGTTACGTTGTCTTGTCTACGTGTTCCTTCCCTGTGATCCGCTCCCTGACTTCCCTTCCCTGTGATCCGCTCCCTGACTTTTTGGTTTGTTGTTTGGTTCTATTATGTTATGTTTTGTATTATATTATGTTTTCCCCCTTGTGGGTTTTTGTTTGTGTTTATGTTCATTTTTATATTAAATTCATTCTCATCCTGCACATGAGTCCTCACCTCAGTTTCCCTCAGCGTAACGTGACAAGGACAGGTATCTGACGTTACTACAGTATAAATGTGATATGACACGAAACACCTGTGATCGGGACAGGTATCTGAAGTTACTACAGTATGAATGTGATATGACATGAAACACCTGTGATCGGGACAGGTATCTGACGTTACTACAGTATGAATGTGATATGACACGAAACACCTGTGATCGGGACAGGTATCTGACGTTACTACAGTATGAATGTGATATGACACGAAACACCTGTGATCGGGACAGGTATCTGACGTTACTACAGTATGAATGTGATATGACACGAAACACCAGTGATCGGGACAGGTATCTGAAGTTACTATGAATGTGATATGACACGAAACACCAGTGATCGGGACAGGTATCTGACGTTACTACAGTATGAATGTGATATGACACGAAACACCAGTGATCGGGACAGGTATCTGAAGTTACTGTGAATGTGATATGACACGAAACACCAGTGATCGGGACAGGTATCTGAAGTTACTACAGTATGAATGTGATATGACACGAAACACCAGTGATCGGGACAGGTATCTGAAGTTACTACAGTATGAATGTGAAATTACACGAAACACCAGTGATCAGGACAGGTATCTGACGTTACTACAGTATGAATGTGATATGACACGAAACACCAGTGATCGGGACAGGTATCTGAAGTTACTATGAATGTGATATGACACGAAACACCAGTGATCGGGACAGGTATCTGAAGTTACTACAGTATGAATGTGATATGACACGAAACACCTGTGATCGGGACAGGTATCTGACGTTACTACAGTATGAATGTGATATGACACGAAACACCTGTGATCGGGACAGGTATCTGACGTTACTACAGTATGAATGTGATATGACACGAAACACCAGTGATCGGGACAGGTATCTGAAGTTACTATGAATGTGATATGACACGAAACACCAGTGATCGGGACAGGTATCTGAAGTTACTACAGTATGAATGTGATACGACACGAAACACCAGTGATCGGGACAGGTATCTGAAGTTACTACAGTATGAATGTGATATGACACGAAACACCAGTGATCAGGACAGGTATCTGACGTTACTACAGTATGAATGTGATATGACACGAAACACCAGTGATCGGGACAGGTATCTGAAGTTACTATGAATGTGATATGACACGAAACACCAGTGATCGGGACAGGTATCTGACGTTACTACAGTATGAATGTGATATGACATGAAACACCAGTGATCGGGACAGGTATCTGAAGTTACTACAGTATGAATGTGATATGACACGAAATACCTGTGATCGGGACGGGTATCTGAAGTTACTACAGTATGAATGTGATATGACACGAAACACCTGTGATCGGGACGGGTATATGAAGTTACTACAGTATGAATGTGATATGACACGAAACACCAGTGATCGGGACGGGTATCTGAAGTTACTACAGTATGAATGTGATATGACACGAAACACCAGTGATCGGGACGGGTATCTGAAGTTACTACAGTATGAATGTGATATGACACGAAACACCAGTGATCGGGACGGGTATCTGACGTTACTACAGTATGAATGTGATATGACACGAAACACCAGTGATCGGGACAGGTCTCTGAAGTTACTATGAATGTGATATGACACGAAACACCTGTGATCGGGACAGGTATCTGACGTTACTACAGTATGAACGTGATATGACACGAAACACCAGTGATCGGGACAGGTATCTGAAGTTACTATGAATGTGATATGACACGAAACACCAGTGATCGGGACAGGTATCTGAAGTTACTACAGTATGAATGTGATATGACACGAAACACCAGTGATCAGGACAGGTATCTGAAGTTACTACTGTATGAATGTGATATGACACGAAACACCAGTGATCAGGACAGGTATCTGACGTTACTACAGTATGAATGTGATATGACACGAAACACCAGTGATCGGGACAGGTATCTGAAGTTACTATGAATGTGATATGACACGAAACACCAGTGATCGGGACAGGTATCTGACGTTACTACAGTATGAATGTGATATGACATGAAACACCAGTGATCGGGACAGGTATCTGAAGTTACTACAGTATGAATGTGATATGACACGAAATACCTGTGATCGGGACGGGTATCTGAAGTTACTACAGTATGAATGTGATATGACACGAAACACCTGTGATCGGGACGGGTATCTGAAGTTACTACAGTATGAATGTGATATGACACGAAACACCAGTGATCGGGACGGGTATCTGAAGTTACTACAGTATGAATGTGATATGACACGAAACACCAGTGATCGGGACGGGTATCTGAAGTTACTACAGTATGAATGTGATATGACACGAAACACCAGTGATCGGGACAGGTATCTGAAGTTACTACAGTTTGAACGTAATCAGACATGAAACACCCGCGATCGCGGACAGGTATCTGAAGTTTAACTGTAATGTATTTATAACAGTATGAACGTAATCTGACATGAAACACCCGCGATCGCGGACAGGTATCTGAAGTTACTACAGTATGAATGTGATATGACACGAAACACCAGTGATCGGGACAGGTATCTGACGTTACTACAGTATGAATGTGATCTGACATGAAACACCCGCGATCGCGGACAGGTATCTGAAGTTTAACTGTAATGTATTTATAACAGTATGAATGTAATCTGACATGAAACACCCGCGATCGCGGACAGGTATCTGAAGTTTAACTGTAATGTATTTATAACAGTATGAATGTAATCTGACATGAAACACCCGCGATCGCGGACAGGTATCTGACGTTACTACAGTATGAATGTGATATGACACGAAACACCAGTGATCGGGACAGGTATCTGAAGTTACTATGAATGTGATATGACACGAAACACCAGTGATCTGAAGTTACTACAGTATGAATGTGATATGACACGAAACACCAGTGATCGGGACAGGTATCTGAAGTTACTACAGCATGAATGTGATATGACACGAAACACCAGTGATCGGGACAGGTATCTGACGTTACTACAGTATGAATGTGATATGACACGAAACACCTGTGATCGGGACAGGTATCTGACGTTACTACAGTATAAATGTGATATGACACGAAACACCTGTGATCGGGACAGGTATCTGAAGTTACTACAGTATGAATGTGATATGACACGAAACACCTGTGATCGGGACAGGTATCTGACGTTACTACAGTATGAATGTGATATGACACGAAACACCTGTGATCGGGACAGGTATCTGACGTTACTACAGTATGAATGTGATATGACACGAAACACCTGTGATCGGGACAGGTATCTGACGTTACTACAGTATGAATGTGATATGACACGAAACACCAGTGATCGGGACAGGTATCTGAAGTTACTATGAATGTGATATGACACGAAACACCTGTGATCGGGACAGGTATCTGACGTTACTACAGTATGAATGTGATATGACACGAAACACCAGTGATCGGGACAGGTATCTGAAGTTACTATGAATGTGATATGACACGAAACACCAGTGATCGGGACAGGTATCTGAAGTTACTACAGTATGAATGTGATATGACACGAAACACCAGTGATCGGGACAGGTATCTGAAGTTACTACAGTATGAATGTGATATGACACGAAACACCAGTGATCAGGACAGGTATCTGACGTTACTACAGTATGAATGTGATATGACACGAAACACCAGTGATCGGGACAGGTATCTGAAGTTACTATGAATGTGATATGACACGAAACACCAGTGATCGGGACAGGTATCTGACGTTACTACAGTATGAATGTGATATGACATGAAACACCAGTGATCGGGACAGGTATCTGAAGTTACTACAGTATGAATGTGATATGACACGACATACCTGTGATCGGGACGGGTATCTGAAATTACTACAGTATGAATGTGATATGACACGAAACACCTGTGATCGGGACGGGTATCTGAAGTTACTACAGTATGAATGTGATATGACACGAAACACCAGTGATCGGGACGGGTATCTGAAGTTACTACAGTATGAATGTGATATGACACGAAACACCAGTGATCGGGACGGGTATCTGAAGTTACTACAGTATGAATGTGATATGACACGAAACACCAGTGATCGGGACGGGTATCTGACGTTACTACAGTATGAATGTGATATGACACGAAACACCAGTGATCGGGACAGGTATCTGAAGTTCCCTTTCGTTCAGTCACTACGACGTAACGTTAGTGACTAACGAATGGGGGTTTCGCTTAGAAGCCTATCAACTTCGAGTTTTGAGAAAACGCCCAATGGCGTGCCAATGCCATGGGGCATGCGGAATTTGCATACGTAGCTCCGCCTCACTGCGTGAGTATATAAGGAAGTACGAGGCAATATCGCATTATGTTTCTGCTTTCGGAGCCAAGAGTACCTACCTCTTCACTCCTACAGCCTTCTGAGACTCTGTCAGCTTCTTCGAGACGAGCAGCTTTCCAGTCGGTGTTGGTGTGACGGCGCGTTCCAGTGATCGCATACTTCCTGCCTGCTGATCTGTGCAGTGGTCCGCCTGACAGCTGGTGTGTGTTTCCCTGGGCGCTTCGGCATCGACTGCAAGGTTTTCCTCTCACAAAAAGAGCTTGCGCGTGGCACGTCTTTTTCAAGACGGCTCGCCCGTGCACTTCCGGGTGCGATCGATTTTCCGCTGCTGTCTGAGGACGCATTCACTGCTCGAGCGTGTTTGGGCTTCAGCGCGCACGGGCAGTGTTTGCGGATGTGTCACGTTTCCATTACGGGGGCGTGACCATCGCGATGTCACGGTCGAGACTCAATGATCTCCGTGAGGAGAGAGAGTCCCCTCTGCCACACCCCAATCTACCGTCCCCGAGTGAGATGGTACTTTGGCTGGTGGCCAGGGTGACCTGAGGGCGGTGCTGTGGTATTAAGAACCCCGACGTTCATTCCTCGGGCCACACCCCCCTCTTATACATCGCTTCCGCGAGTGTTGGATTGAATCTACGGCCCGTCTCTGACGCCCCGTTCGTTCAGTTCACGCTCCGGATAGCAGTGAGATGTCGATCGCCGCATCCCAAGGTGGGCTGGAGTCCTTTGGGGATGACGATTAGGTTGTGCTCCGCCTCCGGGTGTGTCAGCACTGCCTGATCTGACCTAAAGTTGACAGCCATGTTATCTCGGGCAGCCGCGAGTCTCGCGCTGGTGTGGAACTCCGCCCAGTCGTGGGTGCTCGTGGTTGCGCGATTGGTTTTTGGGGGCGGCACCCGACAGCTGTTGGGCCCCGCCCCCAATGCCTTTCGCTCCCGGGGTGCATGAGGAGATCACGCGGTCCCGGAAGTCCCCGTGCTTCTCGCGACCGTTTGGTGGCCTCCTCCGCCTTCTCTGCCCTTGATGGGGCCGCGGCCTAGGGTACACTGGGGCCCCCTCCCCCCCCACTGTTGAACTCTCTGTTGCGCACTACGGTGTCCACAGAGGGCTTTGACGTGGCGTGGTGTGGCTGTCCTAAGCACCCCCCCCAAAGCCTGTGGGCTCGTCTAATTCGGTGGCGTGGTCCCGCAGTGCTACGGGCAGGCCGCCGCCCCTTTGCACATGCACAAGGGTGGAGCCGACCCAGGGCTCTTCATTGAGCTGCGTGCCGCAACTGACCCCGCCCCCGGGCGGTGAAGGTGGCCACACGCTCCCTGGGTCGGGCGATGTCCACAGCTGTGGTCCGGGAGAACACCAGGCCTTACCTGGTGATGTGGAGGACGTTGAGCGGGCCCGCCTCCTCAACTCACCCATATCCCAGGCTGGCCTCTTCGGCGGCGCGGCTGAGAACTGCGCCCAACAGTTCTCGGCCGCCCCAGAGCAGACTGAGGCTGCAACACGTACTGCCCCGGCGGCCAGCTGCTGCACCAGCCGCCGGCCCAGTCGCCTCAGTCCGCTCGCCGCCGAGGGCGCCCTCCCTCTTCCCGCCCGGCCCCAGCAGCAGCCTTCACCTGGGCCGCGCCGTGGAGGTGGTTGAGGATGTCGCCCAGTCCGCTCCCCAGACTGGTTAAACGCCAGGATGGAGGTGGACAACTCAGAGATGGGTTCCAGTTCTTCCCAGGGGATGGTAGCAGGGCCTCTCCTTCCCCCGGTGGAGGGCCGGGGGAAAATCCTTCCGCTGCTGGCCCCCGGGCTAGCAGCGCTTGGGAAGAACTCATGTTCCTGTCTCTGAGCACCCAGAGACCGGTGATGACAGTGCGCGCCACCCTCGGGTCTCGCCACTCGCATCCCTCTCTGTCGCCAGCCCCCTGGCAGAGCAGACCCCAGTGGAACGCGAGTCCTTCCCTGGTCTCCTCTGTCAGGGCGCAGCCGTTAACCGTGCTCCGACCCGGGGACGCCCAACAGCCTCCCCTGTCCGCGCCGGTAACGCTGCCTCGCTGCCCCACCCAGGGTACGTCTGTCGTCCGGATGACCCCGTTGGTGCAGTCTCTGGAAGCCTGGCTTCAGCTTCCGGGGCTGTCCCGCTGGGCTGCCCGGACCATCAGGCTCGGCTACGCGTTTCAGTTCGCGCAGGCTCCTCCCCGTTACAGGGGAGTCCGCTATACCATGACCGGGGCCCATGCCCCCGTCATGCGTGCGGAGATTGCCACTCTACTGGCGAAGGGTGCGATCGAGCCTGTCCCTCCAGCCGAAATGAGGTCGGGGTTCTACAGCCCCTACTTCATTGTACCCAAGAAAACCGGTGGGTTACGGCCAATCCTGGACCTTCGCATCTTGAACCGATCCCTTCACCGGCTTCCGTTCGAGATGTTGACTGCGAAACGCCTTTTCGAATGCGTTCGTCCGTACGATTGGTTTGCAGCGATTGACCTGAAGGACGCCTACTTCCATGTCTCCATCCTTCCTCGACACAGACCGTTCCTACGGTTTGCTTTCGAGGGGCGGGCATACCAGTACGCAGTTCTCCCATTCGGGTTATCTCTGTCCCCTCGCGTCTTCACGAAGATCGCCGAGGCAGCCCTTGCGCCCCTTTGGCAGCACGGGGTCCGCATCCTGAACTACCTCGACGACTGGCTCATACTAGGCCACTCTCGAGAGCAGGTTTGCGGACACAGAGATCTGGTTCTCCACCACTTAACCCGTCTGGGCCTTCGGGTCAACTGGGAGAAGAGCAAACTTTGCCCCGTGCAGAGGATCTCTTTTCTCGGTATGGAGATCGACTCGGTCGCCATGTACGCGCAGCTTTCGAGCGAGCGCGCGCAGTCTCTGCTGACTTGCCTCCGACAAATCGAGAGCAAGAATGCGGTTCCACTGAAACTTTTTCAGAGGCTCCTGGGGCATATGGCATCTGCAGCCGCGGTAACGCCGCTCGGATTGCTTCATATGAGACCGCTTCAGCACTGGCTTCGCGATCGAGTCCCGAGATGGGCATGGCAGTCTGGCACGCTCCGGGTCCAAGTGACTCGGGCCTGCTTACAGACACTCACCCCGTGGTCGAACCTCAGCTTTCTACGGGCCGGTGTGCCCTTAGAACGAGTTTCCAGGCATGTTGTCGTATCGACGGATGCCTCTGCCACGGGCTGGGGTGCCATGTGCAATGGACAAGCAGCCGCGGGCTCCTGGACAGGACCCCAGCGTCTCCTGCATGTCAATTGCCTCGAGTTGCTGGCAGTACGGTTCGCCCTGCACCGCTTCCGAGCGTTGCTGAAGGGTCAACATGTGCTTGTCCGGACAGACAACACGGCCGTAGTAGCGTACATCAACCACCAGGGCGGTCTACGCTCCCGCCGCATGTCTCAACTCGCCCGCCATCTCGTCTTATGGAGTCAGAAGCGCCTGAGGTCCCTTCGTGCTGTCCATATTCCGGGAGTCCTGAACCACGCAGCCGACGAGCTCTCGCGGTTTCAGCCTCTCCCGGGAGAATGGAGACTCCATCCCCGGACGGTTCAGCTGATTTGGGAACAGTTCGGCGACGCACAGGTAGACCTGTTTGCCTCCCACGACTCTTCCCACTGCAGCCTGTATTATTCCCTGACCGAGGGCACGCTCGGCACGGATGCACTGGCGCACAGCTGGCCGCGGGGCCTACGCAAATATGCGTTTCCCCCAGTGAGCCTACTCGCACAGCTTCTGTGCAAGATCAGGGAGGACAAGGAGCAGGTCCTTTTGGTCGCCCCGTACTGGCACGGCCGGACCTGGTTCCCCGAACTCATTCTCCTTGCGACAGCCCCTCCCTGGCCTATTCCTCTGAGACCGGACCTCCTCACTCAGAGACGGGGCACCCATTGGCACCCGCGTCCCGACCTTTGGAACCTCCACGTGTGGCTCCTAGACGGGACCCGGCAGGTTTGAGTGGCCTACCACCTACGGTGGTCGCCACCATCACTTCCGCTAGGGCAGAGTCCACTCGGCATGCCTATGCGTTGAAGTGGAACCTCTTCGTCACCTGGTGCTCTTCCCGCCAAGAAGACCCCTGGAAATGTCCGATCGGGTCCGTGCTTGAGTTTCTCCAAGAGGGGCTGGAGCGAAGGCTGTCTCCCTCCACCCTCAAGGTATATGTGGCCGCAATATCTGCCCACCACGATCTCTTGGAGAACAAAAAGGTAAGTCAGCACGACCTGGTCATCAGGTTCCTGAGGGGAGCTAGGAGACTGAATCCTCCTCGCTCTCCTCTCGTACCCTCTTGGGACCTCGCAGTAGTACTAACTGCTCTGCAGAGACCTCCCTTTGAGCCTTTGCGGTCGGTCGATATTAAGTTTCTGTCTATGAAGACGGCTCTGCTGACCGCATTGGCCTCAGTCAAGAGGGTCGGGGACCTGCAGGCATTTTCGGTTGACGAAGCGTGCCTGGAGTTCGGGCCGGCTAACTCTCACGTGATCCTGAGACCCCGGCCTGGATATGTGCCCAAGGTTCCCACCACTCCGTTCAAGGACCAGGTGGTGAACCTGCAAGCGCTGCCTTTGGAGGAGGCAGACCCAGCCTTGGCATTGCTCTGTCCAGTACGCGCTCTCCGCGCCTACGTAGACATGACGCAGTGTTTCAGGACCTCAGACCAGCTCTTTGTCTGTTATGGTGGAGAGCGGAAGGGAAGTGCTCTCTCAAAGCAAAGGCTGTCTCACTGGATAGTGGACACCATTGCTTTGGCTTACCAGCAGCAAGGCCGACCATGTCCCCTTGGTGTGAGGGCACACTCCACCCGGAGTGTGGCTTCCTCTTGGGCTCTAGCGCATGGCGCCTCGCTAGCAGACATCTGCAGAGCTGCAGGCTGGGCGACACCCAACACATTCGCCAGATTCTACAATCTCCGAGTGGAGCCAGTGTCCGACTATGTACTCGCCCCCCCGAGGGGCCGGTGATGGGCCAGGCTCAGGTGTCTTCGCTTGCTCGCCACTCCACTCCACGGACTGGATACGTGCGATATTTTCCTCAGGTGAGCTCCCCGAGAGCCCTGAGCTCCTCCAGCACTGTCGACGCCGACATCAGTTCAGTCTGCCCTCTCGAGCCCAGACCCTCATGTCCGGCCAGGTGCCCCATGTGCATGGTTCCCTCCGGCGACCCCCACATGTGTATTTCACCGTAAGTCTCCGCAGTGAGCGGGTTTCTTCCCTTGGCGTGTCCCCGCCACCCCTAGGGTTAAAAATCCACCTTCGGCTGGTACCCTAGAGATCTTCCATATGCAGCCCTCTCCGGGTCATATGTGTCTCTTAAGTCCTCCCCACGGGTAGGCATCTTGGCATTCCCTCACTGGGATATGCTTCCCAGTGTACCTTGGTAATCCTGTGTTAAGTGGGAGTCCTTCGTCCGTACTAGTCTTACGACAGGGAACTCACACTTACGCAGGGCGCTGGAAGACGGCTGAGTGGCGGGATTATATTGGGACCCCCATTCGTTAGTCACTAACGTTACGTCGTAGTGACTGAACGAAAGGGAACGTCTCGGTTACGGATGTAACCCTCGTTCCCTGAGGAGGGAACGGAGACGTAACGTCCCCTTGCCACATCAGCTGTGTTGCCTGGAACGCAGGAGTTCAGTCTTGGCTCCTCAAGCAGGTAACATAATGCGATATTGCCTCGTACTTCCTTATATACTCACGCAGTGAGGCGGAGCTACGTATGCAAATTCCGCATGCCCCATGGCATTGGCACGCCATTGGGCGTTTTCTCAAAACTCGAAGTTGATAGGCTTCTAAGCGAAACCCCCATTCGTTAGTCACTAACGTTACGTCTCCGTTCCCTCCTCAGGGAACGAGGGTTACATCCGTAACCGAGACGTTACTATGAATGTGATATGACACGAAACACCTGTGATCGGGACAGGTATCTGACGTTACTACAGTATGAATGTGATATGACACGAAACACCAGTGATCGGGACAGGTATCTGAAGTTACTATGAATGTGATATGACACGAAACACCAGTGATCGGGACAGGTATCTGAAGTTACTACAGTATGAATGTGATATGACACGAAACACCAGTGATCGGGACAGGTATCTGAAGTTACTACAGTATGAATGTGATATGACACGAAACACCAGTGATCAGGACAGGTATCTGACGTTACTACAGTATTATAGTAAATATTACAGTAAATATTATATATTTTATGTTAACCACTTATTTTTAAGTCTACAGTTTATCTCACTTATCATATCCACATATTTTTTATATATTTTTTTTTTTTTTTTTTTTTATCTTATTTCCTATTTTTATCTTTTACTTGATTTATTTATAATTCTACTTATGTTAATACTTTTTATTCTAATTTTATTCTATTTCTATTTAATTTCTTGTAACTGTTATTTGCACTGTCCATGGAGCGGACCTGTTTACATTTCACTGCCAGTTGTATATTGTGTATATAACTGTGTATGTGACAAATAAAACTCTTGAATCTTGAATCTACAGTATGAATATGATATGACACGAAACACCAGTGATCGGGACAGGTATCTGAAGTTACTATGAATGTGATATGACACGAAACACCAGTGATCGGGACAGGTATCTGACGTTACTACAGTATGAATGTGATATGACATGAAACACCAGTGATCGGGACAGGTATCTGAAGTTACTACAGTATGAATGTGATATGACACGAAATACCTGTGATCGGGACGGGTATCTGAAGTTACTACAGTATGAATGTGATATGACACGAAACACCTGTGATCGGGACGGGTATCTGAAGTTACTACAGTATGAATGTGATATGACACGAAACACCAGTGATCGGGACGGGTATCTGAAGTTACTACAGTATGAATGTGATATGACACGAAACACCAGTGATCGGGACGGGTATCTGAAGTTACTACAGTATGAATGTGATATGACACGAAACACCAGTGATCGGGACAGGTATCTGAAGTTACTACAGTTTGAACGTAATCAGACATGAAACACCCGCGATCGCGGACAGGTATCTGAAGTTTAACTGTAATGTATTTATAACAGTATGAACGTAATCTGACATGAAACACCCGCGATCGCGGACAGGTATCTGAAGTTACTACAGTATGAATGTGATATGACACGAAACACCAGTGATCGGGACAGGTATCTGACGTTACTACAGTATGAATGTGATATGACACGAAACACCTGTGATCGGGACGGGTATCTGAAGTTACTACAGTATGAATGTGATATGACACGAAACACCAGTGATCGGGACGGGTATCTGAAGTTACTACAGTATGAATGTGATATGACACGAAACACCAGTGATCGGGACAGGTATCTGAAGTTACTACAGTTTGAACGTAATCAGACATGAAACACCCGCGATCGCGGACAGGTATCTGAAGTTTAACTGTAATGTATTTATAACAGTATGAACGTAATCTGACATGAAACACCCGCGATCGCGGACAGGTATCTGAAGTTACTACAGTATGAATGTGATATGACACGAAACACCAGTGATCGGGACAGGTATCTGACGTTACTACAGTATGAATGTGATCTGACATGAAACACCCGCGATCGCGGACAGGTATCTGAAGTTTAACTGTAATGTATTTATAACAGTATGAATGTAATCTGACATGAAACACCCGCGATCGCGGACAGGTATCTGAAGTTTAACTGTAATGTATTTATAACAGTATGAATGTAATCTGACATGAAACACCCGCGATCGCGGACAGGTATCTGAAGCAAACGGCTTTCCCTCCCAAACTGCGCATCGTTGACCTATGCAGATTCTAAAATAGGCCACGCCTGCCCGATGACGTCATATCTGTTACGCTGTTCTGAAATCCCTGGAAATAAGTGCTAGCCGCATACAAACCGGCTGGTCCCCCCCCCCCCCGCACACACACTAACACAATTCACCTCAGCACTTTCCACACTCCCTATTAACACGATACTCAAACTAAGACGTGAGTAGTGTAACTCCATTTTTGTTTTCATCTTATTTAATTTGTTTGTTTTTTCTTCTTTGACTTCAGTTTGTTTTGCCATTTTATTTTCTTTGCCCCAAATTTTTGACTGTTTTCTTATCTTGTTTATGGGAATATCCTGAATCTGGTACTTTTGAAATGAAAATTATTTGAATTAAATTTGTTATTATGTTTGTGTTTATCAACCAGAATTGAGAGTGCATTGTGGTTATATTGTTTTTTGTTTGTTAATTTCCCCGTCTTCTATGAAATACAACCTTCTTTTCTAAACCACATCCTATGTTCTTTGTGATTTTTATATTGAAGTTTGACTTTGAGTTGATTTATGTAACGAGTGGCATTTCATGCTATCTGGGTTGTTTGTTTAAAATATGACAGGATTGCCTGTCTGGTGCCCAAATTTATTGACAGAAATCTAAATTTAAAATTATTTTGATTGTTTTGAATTTAACGGGCCGTCACCGTTACACTATCCTTATATACCCATAATCAAATCCGCAGGCATTGCACAGAAAGCTTTGTTGAACTACAAACAAACATTTCAATAATTTTCAACAAAACAAAATTAAGTGAATTTATTACCTTAGTTAATATTTTGCCTGATTACAACACAAAATCAAAATTCTGTGACCTCATAAATATTTTGAGTAATTTTATTCATAGTCAACACACAAGTACAGATTCATTCATGCAAATTAACAAAATCAACTAACAGCAACCTATTTATCACTCTTTGCATTTAACCTTTATTTCTGTATAGTATTCACCTTGCTTTGTTTGAACAGTTGTTTAATGGATTGCATGACCTCCTCTGTCTTTAGAGTGTATATGATGGGATTCAGCATAGGTGGTATTATCTGAGTTAAGGAATTGTTAATTATCCGGGCGTTTAGATGGATAAATGTTGTTAAAGCTGCAATATTAGTACCTATAAGTGGGATATAAAAAATTGCCACCAATATAAAATGTGAGGTGCAGGTTTTCATGGCTTTAATCCGTTCAGCACCATGGGCAATCTTAAGCAGAGCCAGAGCAATGCGGAAATATGAGATAATTATTAATATCAGTGGCATACATACCAGGAGACCAAAGCAAATATTTGCCATGATAATATTCATGGTATTATCATTACAAGCTAGTTTATAGATAGGGCCGTGATCACAAAAATAACTATTGACTACAATTGAACTACAAATAGAGATTCTTGTTATCAAACTCACCATTAAAACAATAAAAGTCACAGAAAAAGTCCACAAAACCCCTATGATCCGAAACATGGCGGTTTTAGTTACAATGGCATGATACTGTAGAGGAAAACAAATAGCAACCAGTCTGTCATAAGCCAAGACAAGTAGTGTTAAAGACTGCAGATTCATGAAATGATATACAAAAAACATATTCATCAAGCATGCTTCATATGAAATCTCCTGGTGCTCAAATAAAAACATGTCTATGAGTTTTGGAATCAAAGCCGAGCTTCCACACAGATCAGAAAGGGCCAGATGGAAAACAACAATGTATTTGGCTGTGTGAAGTCTGCGGGCTAAATAAATGATACACATGATAAATAAATTCCCTAAAACAGTCACAACATACATCAAAGACACGAACACATAGTAATATTTTGCATGTGGCATATTAGAAAAGCCATTGATGAAAAATGTTGCAGGACGAACAAAGGTCACATTTGCAGAGGAGTTTGACTGCATGGAGGTCGAGTTGCGTGTTGTCTGGAATGCTGTGTTACCTGTGATAAAGAACTGTTTTTAGATATGCACTTATTAACAGAATATCAAAATAATGATTTCAATGTAGTATTTGTCAGTATTGCTTGAAACCATGATTCATTGAATAAACCCTGTCTTTATTGACCAGTCTTCCTAAACAGTCTTTGTGAAAACATACAGTACAGTGTGTCTAAACATTGCAATATAAATGAATATGGGAAGAATTTTCATATTTAGAAAATCAAACTGGCACAAGATTAAAGATGCTTCAGTTACAATTTGTGTTTCAAGGAACGCAAAACAAACACGGTTTCACATTTAGTAATTATATAACATTCTGTAATATACTATACTGTTTGCTTTAATGATAATTATTCAAAATGTACTGATGAGATTAAGTCCATACAAATAAACAACAACAACAACAAAAATACACAGCTGCTATTACTATAACTGGAACACAGTTAGTATTCTAGATTAAAACTTTATTCTTTTTTGGATAAGCCTTTTCACAGATGCCATAAACTCCTTTTTCATAAATGTGTAGATTATAGAGTTGAGCATTGGAGGAAGTGCAGGGGTCAGAGAAAGAATGATTATTATAGCGTTGATGCTTACAAGAACCTGAAAGACATATGTTAGGCAGATGGGCACATAAAATACAGCCACTAATATTAAATGAGCAGTGCATGTCTTTGTGGGCTTTTGTGACAGTGAAACTGAACAATGTGACCGCTAAGCATGTATATGAAAAAATTATACAAAATACTGGAAGCACGATAATCACCTTAAACAGAACACTCATGATGACACAGCTTGGGAACGCAGACCCGTTATCACATAAACAAATGATTATAACGCTAGTTCTGCAGAAAGAAAGTCTAGTAATGAAAACTGCTGCAGTTATTGCTTGCATCAGTACCAGTGTCCATGAAGCTCCAATCATAACAAGCATTGATCTATGGGTCACAATCATATGATACCTCAGTGGTAAACAAATAGCTACTAATCTGTCAAAAGACAGAACAGTCAGAGTTAGTGACCGCACTGAAACAAATAACATATTGGAGAACATATTGGACATGCACAATCCATACGAGATCAACTGATTCCCAAACAAAAATGCTTCCAGTAGCTGAGGGATTACAGTGGTACTCTCACAAATGTCTGTCAGTGATAAATTAAAGACAGCAATATATTTAGGAGTGTGAAGATTTCTGTCCGTAATGATAACAAACATGAGGCAGGAGTTTCCTAGAAAAGAAATAAAGTAGGCAAAAAACAGGAATATATGATAGTATCTCATGTGATGTATACCAGAGAATCCAGCAGACAGGAAGGAAACATTCCTGTTTTCAGTGACCTCTTGAATCATTGTTCAAATGCTTTTTTCATCCTGTCTGGGCAGAAAAGCAGGTTTACAATTTATATAATAATGCAAAATATATATATAAAAAAGAATGAATATTGAATATGATATACTCACAGTAAGGCCTTAGTAAGGTTTGCCCAGACTTGCTGCAGACTTCTTCTGATGCATTATATATACTGAATAAAGAAGTGTCAGTCTCTTCAGCCCATCACTTACTATGACAGTCTCCAGCAATGCCACACCTCTAGAGTTATCATCAAGCCAATCAAAGCACAGTGCTGACAGTAATGACAATAGTTAATTTATCCTTATTTCTCCTGGATGTATTGCCATTATTTCTTGGCCCATATCTTGAGCTATAAATGTAAAAACTGATGTATAGCCTAACTATAAAAGGATATTGGCTTAACAACCAGAGGTGGGTAGAGTAGCCAAAATCTGTACTCAAGTAAAAGTACAAGTACGGAAATATTTACTCAAGTAAAAGTAAAAGTAACAATCGTAATATTTACTTGAGTAAGAGTAAAAAAGTATTCGATGAGAAAACTACTCAAGTAGTTAGTTACTAGTTACTTTCGATCTGATTGATAAGAAGCGAAAACCCTGAATTTCAGGCTACTTGGAGAGCTTTCACACACCTCTCTGTAACACTTTACAATAAGGTTGTATTAGTTAACATTAGTTAATGTATTAGTTAACATGAACTAACCATGAACAACACCTATGTTCAGCATTAGTTAATCTTTGTCAACGTTAGTTCATAAAAATCCAGCTGTTTATGGTTTATTCATGTTAGTTCCTTTGTGTGTGTGTGTGTGTGTGTGATTAATGGTTAAACAGTGTAAATTAATGGTGTGCTGGGCTAACTAGAGCTCTTCTTAAAACATACTTTGTTCTTATATTTTTATAAATATATAGGCTATTCTTTAGGTAGGAATAAAATACAATACCGTTTTTATTTGTATGTATTTTCTACACTTCAGACAGGTGTCTGTCCGGATTTGTGTATAAATGCAAGACGTCACATTAGGCTATTCAATTTGTTTCCTTTTGTGAAGAAAAGGATAATGTAAATGTGAAGATGTGAACGTTTGTTCGTGGACGTGTGTTGTTTGGAGGATTCAAACGATTTGTCATTGCTTGCACAAGAGCGCATATGTGGAAAACACTCGGACAGTGTGTGAAATAGTATTATAATAAGGGAAAATTTCCCATAGTTACCAAATGACCGTTAATAGTGTTCAAATATAGGCATCATTGTGACACCGCTACGTGTTCTTTTCAGGGTGGAATTCTTGTATGCTGAGATGTCAGTTCGTTTTGGTGCACACAACATGCATCGCATTATGAAACTATTCTTTTTGACATCTTGGAGGGAAAACATAGACTGAACTTGAGGCCACGGGCAATCTGCCTCCCGTAGCTCACACACATCTTTCTCTGCTTCGGCCATCATCTTCCGACTAAACGTGCGCTAATTATAAGCGGGTGATGCGTAGCAACCTCTCGCGAAGCAGCCTCTCCAACGTTTCGCGAGACTTGCGAAAGTCATTTTTACTTATTTTAAAATATATAATATAATTATTACCATTTGACAGTAACGGAGGAACGCCACCGAATGTAACTAAGTAAAAGTACAGTTTTTTCACAAGAAATTTACTTGAGTAAGAGTAAAAGTACCCATCTTTAAATCTACTCTAAAAGTACAAGTTACCCAAAAAATTTACTCAAGTAAATGTAACGAAGTAAATGTAATTCGTTACTACCCACCTCTGTTAACAACCAATGAATATGTAGGTATTGTGTATGGCTTCAGAAGTCTTGGATTTAAAAATAAGAGTCATTTGGACTGCTTTAATGACTTTTGTAGTTATTTTATATCTTTTTTTCATCTTGGCAGGCCTAGTTACAATACTTCTGTTGTTATTATTGGTTTGAATAAAAGAAGAAAAAAAAAGATGTGTAAATGATGACTAACTTGATGGCTGTAATTACACCATTCAGTGTGTTTCTGCATACAGCCATTAACAAAATATGCATTAAAAAATAGCCTATGTAGGCCTATTGTGTAATGAGGTTTCCACATCAATCAATTGGCAAAACATACATTTCCCACAGTAAATCACAATTAAAGGGATAGTTCACCCAAAAATGAAAATTAGACCATGATTTACTCTCCATCAAGTCATCCTAGGTGTTTTTGACTACAGTGACACATTACTGCCACATACATATTTTTTCCACGCAATTATGTCGTAATAACGAGATATGCCGTTTTAACAACATCTTTTCTCGGAATAACGAGATGCTATGTCGTTAAAACTAAATTTTTCTCGTTAACAATTTCTCGTTCATTTTCTCCTAATAAGGACATGTGTTGTATAATGATGTGTACAAAATATGCATTTATCCACATTAGAGAATTTATATAGCCTATGTGCCTTTGTCACACTGAGTCGCACCTGAGAATGCACTGGGTAAGACTTAAGTTGTTGAGGAAAAAAAAAACCCACGGTAAATCGTACTGGTGTGTCAGTCGCATTTTATTAAAAATACTGGTAAAAACTAAATGTTTACAAACATTATCAACATGTATTGTAGGCTGTTTCCACAACACATCCTTTAAATGTAACGAAATCCATAACAAGAAAGAAAAATGTAAAACAAACATAAATTATCATTAGCCATTGTCACAGAGTCACAGCCTACACCCACCAACACACAGGCATCGTCACCAGGGGCACGTTCAAAGCTCAAACCGGTGCGCAACGTTTTGCTACGGTTTCCGGTTGAACGTCATGTTTCCTGAAAACAGTGTGCAAAGGTGTGCAACGGGTTTGAGATGCGTTTTCTCTCGTTTTGTGGGTGTGTCAAATATGTCAGCCCAATCAGCAGCAACGTGTATATAAACCACGTGGTATTAAAGAGACAGCTCGCACAATGGGTCCAAGTAAAGTTGTTTGCAAATGTGTCCGCTGCAGCACGGTATACGCAACAATTGAAGATATTAGAAGACATGATTGTCGTAAGGGTTTTATAGTAAAAATATAGCATATTTGATGATGCTAGTTGTTTATATTTTTAGCTTCATTGCAAGGGAAGTTTATTTATATACCAAATTTCATACACAATGGTAATTAAGTGCTTTACATAAAAAGGAGAAAGAAAATACAAGTTATTAAAAAAGTAGGTGGGGGGGTATTCAGCAGTATTTGAGGCTAAATAGATGTGTTTTCAGTCTGAATTTGGTAAGATGTGTGCTTCCATTTCTGTTTCAGCAATCCCTTTGGAACAGGCTAGTGCATCGAATGGGCCTAGTCAACTTTCACTAGGACTACACATTCCCGCTGCTCCACTGAATTTGCCTCCGGCTCCAGCACCACTGAAGTTGGCTCCTGCGCCACCGAATTTGCCTCCGGCTCCTGCACAACTGAAGTTGGCTCCTGCACCACTGAATTTGCCTCCGGCTCCTGCACCAATGAAGTTGGCTCCGGCACCACTAAATTTGGCTCCTGCACCACTGAATTTGCCTCCGGCTCCTGCACCACTGAAGTTGGCTCCTAAATAGGTACCAGTCTCAAACCCCCAACAAATGCATAAAGGTACATTAAATACATTTCCTAGCACATTCTTTCTGTTGAGAGATTTTCTGTGACTTATCTATTTAAATGTGTGTTATAGATACAAAGCCATGGACGCACAATGCAACATTGCTTCTAATTTCTCTGACAAAGCAAATAGCTGAAGACTTTTAATCTCCTGTATTAAAGAAAGTAGAAGTGTGGAAAAAGGTAGCTGCACAAATGCTGACAAAAGGATATGACTTTGGAGCAGAGGAATGTGACAATAAGTTCAGGCAGTTAAAACACAGTCAAGTCAACTTTATTTATATAGCGCTTTTTACAATGCAGATTGTTTCAAATCAGCTTCACAGTGTTAAACAGGAAAATAATGTAACAGAATTGTATTCGGCCGTACAGGCGCTCCAGAGAAAACGGTGATGTCATCTAGCTCATTTCAATTACGACAGTGGCAAGGAACCAAAACTCCATCAGGTGGCATAATGGAGAAAAATAAACCTTGGGAGAAACCCAGCTCAGTCGGGGTGCCAGTTCTCCTCTGGCTAATAATCAAATAATAATAATAATAATAATAATAATAATAATAATAATAATAATAATAATAATGGCTTATACAAATTGATCAGACAGGATTGCTCCTGTCTGATTGATTGCTCCTGATCGATTGCTCCTGTCTCCTGTCTCCTGTTTGCCTCCTGCCTTGTTTGTAGCTCTGTACAGTCTTGCGTTTGAATATCTATTTTGATATATTTTCTTTGTTCTACTGCTAAATATAACTTACTCATCACCATACATTGTTTAAACATTGCCTATCATGTTAAATTTGACATCGCTAGCTTTTAATCTAAATCACCATCACACGTTAGCATTTCGCTAGCCTGTTAGCTTGTCATCTCTGCACCCGGGTCTCCTGTTCTCAGTAAATAGTGTCCAGCAAACAATTGTGGTAAGTTTAATCAAAAAGATTAATCAACAAACACGGTAAGTCATGTCATCTCCTGTCATTGTCACTTGCACCGCATGCTGCATGTTTAGTATAGGCTTCTCCGCTGGCGAACAGGGCTTCACATGTGATAAATGTAAGGAGATAGTTAGGCTGACGGAGAAGATTTCAGAATTAGAAACACGCATCCATACTTTATCTCAGAGTAGTGAGGATGTAACAGCTTTAGACACTGATTTGGATGGGAATAGCTTAGTGAACTCTGTACATTCATCGGTTCCGGCTGCAGGGCCCCCGCAGCAGGGAAACGTCTCGGTTACGGATGTAACCCTCGTTCCCTGAGGAGGGAACGGAGACGTAACGTCCCGTTGCCATATCAGCTGTGCTACCTGGAACGCAGGAGTTCAGTCTTGGGGAACGAGGGTTACATCCGTAACCGAGACGTTCCCTTTCGTTCAGTCACTACGACGTAACGTTAGTGACTAACGAATGGGGGTCCCAATATAATCCCGCCACTCAGCTGTCTTCCAATGCCCTGCGTAAGTGTGAGTACCCTGTCGTAAGACTAGTTTGGACGAAGGACTCCCACTTATCACAGGAATACCAAGGTACACTGGGATGCATATTCCAGTGAGGAAATGCCAAGATGCCTTACCGTAGGGAGGACTTAAGAGTACACATATGACCCGCTAAGGGCTGCATATGGGAAAACTCTGGGGTACCAGCCGAAGGTGGATTTTTAACCCTAGGGGTGGCAGGGACTTGCCAAAGGAAAGACACCTGCTCACTGCGGAGGCTTACGGTGGAAATACACGTGTGGGGGTCGCCGGAGGGGAACCATGCACACGGGGCACCTGGCCGGACACGAGGGTCTGGGCTCGCTAGAGGGCAGACACACCGGTATCGGCGTAAGCAGTGCTGGAGGGACTCAGGGCTCTCGGGGAGCTCACCTGAGGAAGATATCGCACGTATCCAGTCCGTGGAGTGGAATGGCGAGCAAGCGAAGACACCTGAGCCTGGCCCATTACCGGCCCTGGGGAGGGGCGAGTACATAGTCGGACACTGGCTCCACTCTGAGATTATAGAATCTGGCGAATGTGTTAGGTGTCGCCCAGCCTGCAGCTCTGCAGATGTCTGTTAGCGAGGCGCCATGCGCTAAAGCCCAAGAGGAGTGGAGTGAGCCCGAACCCCAAGGGGACATAGAGACAGAGCGACACGCGTCATAATCTGAAGACCACGCCTACCGGGGGGGAAAACAATCAAACCGTCTCCATTGACTTTGCATTGTGGGAGGCTGCCTCCTTGTAATTTCAGACTTATTACAAAAAACTGAACAATGTATAAAAGCTGATATGTGACAAAGTGAACTGCAAACAAGCTAAACAAAACCCAGAAGCAAAAACCCAGAAGTTTTTATAAGCTGTTGACCCAAAAAACGAGCGTTTAAGGACAAAAAAGTGGATTCAGGCCATTGAGAGCTACAGGTCATATTACACTGAGAACTACGGCGACTAGAGGGGAACGTAATCAACGACAGGAAATGTCATATATAAAACGGACATTTGGATATTTGACTTAACAGTGACAAAATGTTTACTGCACACATACTGAGACATACGGAGTGTCAGGATCCCAAAATTTACCCATTCATCCTGCTGAAGCGTCACTTCGTATTGCCTGTATCCACTTTTATTTTCTTAAACGCTCGTTTTTTGGGGTCGACAGCTTATAAAAACTTATTTCTGTGCTTGTTTGCTGTACACCTTGTCACATATCAGCTTTTAGACATTGTTCTGTTTTTTGTTATAAGTCCGAAATGACAATGAGGCAGCCTCCCGCAATGCAAAGTCAATGGAGAGCGTTGGATTGTTTTCCCCCCCGGTGTGGGCGTGGCCTAAATACGCTCTGTCTCTATGGTCGACCTTGCTGCTGGTAAGCCAAAACAATTGTGTCCACTATCCAGTGAGACAGCCTTTGCTTTGAGAGAGCTCTTTCCTTCCGCTCTCCACCATAACAGACAAAGAGCTGGTCTGAGGTCCTGAAACACTGCGTCTTGTCTATGTAGGCGCGGAGAGCGCGTACTGGACAGAGCAGTGCCAATGCTGGGTCTGCCCCCTCCATGGGCAGCGCTTGCAGGTTCACCACCTGGTCTTTGAACGGAGTGGTGGGAAGCTTGGGCACATATCCAGGCCGGGGTCTCAGGATCACGTGAGAGTTGGCCGGCCCGAATTCCAGGCACGCTTCGTCAACCGAAAATGCCTGCAGGTCCCCGACCCTCTTGACGGAGGCCAATGCTGTCAGGATCGCTGTCTTCAATGACAAATATTTAAGATCCACTGACTGTAAAGGCTCAAAGGGAGGCCTCTGCAGAGCACTTAAAACTACTGAGAGGTCCCAAGAGGGTACGAGAGGAGAGCGAGGAGAGCGAGGAGGATTTAGTCTCCTCGCTCCCCTCAGGAACCTGATGATCAGGTCGTGCTGACTTACCTTTTTGTTCTCCAAAAGATCGTGGTGGGCAGATATTGCAGCCACATAAACTTTGAGGGTGGAGGGAGACAGCCTTCGCTCCAACCCCTCTTGGAGAAACGAGAGCACAGACCCGATCGGGCATTTCCAGGGGTCTTCTTGGCGAGAAGAGCACCAGGTGATGAAGAGGTTCCACTTCAACGCATAGGCATGCCGAGTTTGGACTCTGCCCTAGCGGAAGTGATGGTGGCCACTCAAACCTGCCGCGTCCCATCGAGGAGCCACATGTGGAGGTTCCACAGATCGGGACGCGAGTGCCATAGGGTGCCCCGTCTCTGAGTGAGGAGGTCCGGTCTCAGAGGAATAGGCCAGGGAGGGGCTGTCGCAAGGAGTATGAGTTCGGGGAACCAGGTCCGGCCGTGCCAGTACGGGGCGACCAGAAGGACCTGCTCCTTGACCTCCCTGATCTTGCACAAGAGCTGTGCGAGTAGGCTCACTGGGGGGAACGCATATTTGCGTAGGCCCCGCGGCCAGCTGTGCGCCAGTGCATCAGTGCCGAGCGTGCCCTCGGACAGGGAATAAAACAGGCTGCAGTGGGAAGAGTCGTGGGAGGCAAACAGATCGACCTGCGCGTCCCCGAACTGTTCCCAAATCAGCTGGACCATCTGGGGATGGAGTCTCCATTCTCCCGGGAGAGGCTGAAACCGCGAGAGCTCGTCGGCTGCGTGGTTCAGGACTCCCGGAATATGGACAGCACGAAGGGACCTCAGGCACTTCTGACTCCATAGAACGAGATGGCGGGCGAGTTGAGACATACGGCGGGAGCGTAGACCTCCCTGGTGGTTGATGTACGCTACTACGGCCGTGTTGTCTGTCCGGACAAGCACATGTTGACCCTTCAGCAATGCCCGGAAGCGGTGCAGGGCGAACCGTACTGCCAGCAACTCGAGGCAATTGACATGCAGAAGGCGCTGGGGTCCTGTGCAGGAGCCCGCGGCTGCTTGTCCATTGCACATGGCACACCAACCCGTGGCAGCGGCAACCGTTGATACGACAATATGCCTGGAAACTCATCCTAAGGGCCACCGGCCCGTAGAAATGAGGTTCGGCCACGGGGTGAGGGACCGGAGCGTGCCCGAATGCCATGCCCATCTCGGTACTCGATCGCGAAGCCAAAGCTGAAGCGGTCTCATATGAAACAATCCGAGTGGCGTTACCGCGGCTGCAGATGCCATATGCCCCAGGAGCCTCTGAAATAACTTCAGTTATCAAAGCCCTCCGTGGACACCGTAATGCGCAACAGAGAGTTCAACAGTGTGGGGGGGGGGGGGGTGTACCCTAGGCCGCGGCCCCATCAAGGGCAGAGAAGGCGGAGGAGGCCACCAAACGGTCGCGTGATCTCCCCATGCACCTCGGGAGCGAAAGGCATTGGGGGCGGGGCCAAACAGCTGTCAGGTGCCGCCCCCAAAAACCACGAGCGCAACCACGAGCGCTCGCAACAGGGCGGAGTTCCACACCAGCGCGAGGCTCGCGTCTGCCCGAGATAACATGGCTGTCAGCTTTAGGTCGGATCAGGCAGCGCTGACACATCCGGAGGCGGAGCACAACCTAATCGTCATCCCCAAAGGACTCCAGCCCACCTTGGGATGCGGCGATCGACATCTCACTGCTATCTGGAGTGTGAACGAAACGAACGAGGTGTCAGAGACGGGCCGCTGTTTCAGTCCAACACTAGCGGGAAGCAATGTGCGAGAGGGGGGCGTGGCCCGAGGAACGTATCGTCAGGGTTCTTAATACCACAGCATCGCCCTCACTCACTCAGAGATGGTAGATTGGGGGGTGGCAGAGGGGACTCTCTCTCCTCACGGAGATCATTGAGTCTCGACCACGACATCGTGATGGTCACGTTCCCGCAATTAGTGCCGCCCTCTCCTCTTCCAACACGGCTCTGCGCTCGCCTCCAATGCCGCGACTCGCCATGGGTAACGTGGTCTATGGAGGACATGCACAGTACTCTGGAATCAGCTGGCATCCCTATAAGCCAAGGTCTGTCCAGAGAGGATCTCCTTCTTCTCGCTCAAAATACTCTGGGTAATCCACCCTAGTCTGTCTCTGATATCGCGACTCCTTCAGTGTCTGGCCACTCAAAACAAGCCGGTAGAAAGAGAACAGCAAAGTCATCGTCACCTCATCCCGGTAAAAGAACTACACTGCAAGCTCGGCCACCAGTTCATCCGGATATCACCGAGCCCGACGGAGTTAACACTCAACTCCTCCAAGCGGTTCAAAGCCTCTCCCAAACCGTCAAATGCACGTCAAATTCAAAACTCTGCTGCGACCTCCAATGGCCCGAATCCAGCCAATAACTTTGCCGTAACTCCTCAATTTTGTCCTCCTGCCAGCGGATTAAGTGATCCCCCGGGCTTCGCTTCTACTTCTTCAGCCCCGCTAGTTCTCCAACAACCGGCTCTGACACCATTTCAGGATGTTCCCGCTCCAACCGAAACTCCATCCTTTAACCTTTCAACAGCAACTCCTGCCCAGACATTCGGCAGGCGTTTTGTCTCTCCAGCTGCTGCTACGGTATCTCCTCACATCAGAACAAAAATCATCCAAGGTAAGGACATAAACCTAGCTTCACTTCTGCTCCCCTCTCCTGCTGCTGACAGGAAGGTGGTTGACTGTGGTGACGTGGCAGTCTTGCTTAAAACTTCCGATCCTAGGTTACAACGGAATCTTACATTCGCAGAATTCGTCATTGCTTTCAGCATATTCAGAGATATTCTGTGTCAGGCTTTCCCAGATCGAAGGGAAGAGTTGGATTTGTATCTAGCCATGATGGCGGACTTTAATCAACGATACGGAGGTACACTATTCTACGAATATCATAAATCATTCTCCGCCAAATCAGCTTCCTTTATTTCGCTTTTCAACTCCAGACTAGACTGGTCTGTGACTGACACCGAACTGCTCATTCGTCATTTCGGCGGTGCAAAAACGCTGGCTTGTAACATTTGTAGCGCTCACGGACACACAGCGTCTTTCTGCCCCAAAGCATTCAACAAACAAGAGCCGTACGCTGTCCAAGGTGCTGATAACGTAAGGCTTCCACAAGACAACAAGAAACGCTACATCTCAGAAAACAGAGGCGCTATTATCTGTAATAACTTTAACGAATCTGTCTGTTCTTTCCCTCATTGTAAATATGAACACATTTGCAGTTTCTGCAAGGATCCGCACCCGAAATCGAAACAACCTCAAAACCACACCACAAACCTCAAATTCAAGGAAAAGCCCCAATTCGGAGAAAATTCTGAAAAGCCACCCTTCTACTCCTATTAATGTTCCTAATCTCTCTAGCTACCTCTCCTCTCACCCCGATCCGACTTTTGTCGACTATCTAATCACCGGTCTGTCTCAAGGGTTTCGGGTGGGCATCCTTTCCAATCTCACCACCTCCTTCATAGCTAAAAATCTGCAATCAGCCATTACTGAACCAGACGTGGTTTCTGAATTATTAGAGAAAGAGGTAAATAAAGGTTATGTCATTGGCCCTTTTGCTTCCTCTCCTTTTTCGCCTTTCCGCATTAATTCTATTGGCATTGCAACACGGAAATACTCTGGTAAAAAACGTCTGATCTTCGATATGTCTTCCCCCAATTCCGCCTACACAGCGAGTGTGAACGAATGCATACCTTTAGCCCCTTTCTCGTTACAGTACGCCTCGGTTGACAATGCTATTCATTTCATTAAGATAGCCGGGCAAGGTGCTTGGCTAGCTAAAGCCGATATAACAGATGCTTTTAAAACTATGCCAATCCATCCCTCCGACTGGCCACTTTTCGGCGTTAAATGGGATTCCAAATTCTATTTTGCCGTTAGGCTTACATTCGGGTGTAGAAGTAGCCCTCATATTTTTAATAGCCTTTCTGAAGCGATGTGCTGGATCTTGCTGAATGTCAGCAAGCTTCCCTTCTTTCTGCATTTGCTCAACGACTTTCTATTAATCGATTTTCCATCTCCCCAATCTTCTGTTCTAGACATACTCAAACATATCTTTAGTGATGTCGGGATTCCCCTCTCTGCCGAGAAAACCTTGGGACCCTCTACTTCTTTAGAATTTCTCGGGATTTCTCTTGATTCTGTTCTAATGCAAGCTTCCCTTTCCCGCGAAAAGCTCGCAAGGGTCAGGTCTTTCTTGGAATATTTTCCCTTGTTGTATTCTATCTCAAAGCGCGATTTGCTCTCGCTACTCGGTCACTTAAATTTCGCCATGAGAATAATTCCTCAAGGCAGGGCTTTCATCTCACGGTTGTTAACTCTGGCCCATTCCGTGGAAAATCTAAGCGATCAGATCCAACTAGACGAAGGCTGCTTGTCCAACATTCAATTCTGGAAAAGATTGCTTAACGATTGGAACGGTATTTCTTTTTTTTGCAACGACGATTTTGAATCATCGCTCCAACTTAATTTATTCACCGACGCGGCCCCTTCCATTGGGTTCGGGGGGTTCTTCCAAGGGCAGTGGTTCGCAGAAAAATGGCCTAACGATTTTCCTAAAACAGCATCAGACTCCGTTTCATCCGTGCTTTACGAGATATATCCTATAGCCGTAGCCAGCGTCATCTGGGGCCCAGAGTGGTCACGTAAACGTATCACGATGCTCTGCGATAACGAAGCCACAGTCGCCATCATTAATAAAGGCAGATCATCTTGTCATTCGATTATGCCTTTTCTGAGACGGTTAATTTGGCAATCCGTTATTTTTAACTTCATCATTAAAGCTGAACACATACCCGGCCACTGCAATGTTATTGCTGACGCACTCTCTCGGTTTCGTTTTCAGACGTTAAGGCAGCTGTGCCCTTTAGCCAACCAGGATCCTTTAACCTGCCCTCCCTTAGGAGACATAATACTAAATTAAACGAACTACTCACGTCAGCTAGTCATTACATTTCTAAAGGCGTCGCTCCCTCTACACTTAAAGCCTATACGTCTGCATGGTCTGCTTTTCTAATGTTTTGCTTCTCCTTCCAAATTTCCGTTTTTCCTATTCTTATTTCGACCGTTTGCTCCTTTCTCGTCTTTAATTTCGAAAATTGCAATCTTAAAATCTCTTCTATTCGCAGACTTCTTGCCGGCATCCAATTCTACGCTAAATATTATAATCCTAATTTCCAAAGCCTTTTTTCCGACTCTTCTGTTCGATTACTACTTAAGGGGTTAGCTAAATCCTCCAGCAAAATAGCAGACAAACGCCTGCCTATTACCCTGCCTTTACTGCACAGATTAATTAATTCGGTCCGCAATGGCCTTCTTTCGACTTACTTTAATATTCTTCTAGAGGCAGTGTTTTTATCTGCCTTCTACGGGTTTATGCGTCCAGGGGAATTCACTTCAGAAACTAATACATTCGATCCTGCCCGCGGCATTTCTTTTTCCGATCTACGCTTTGGACCTAAATTCTTCACACTCTTTCTTAAGAACTCCAAAACTGATGTTCAAGGTTCCGGCGTTACCCTAACATTCTCAAAAATCAACAATAACTTCTGTCCCTTTACAGCTATGGTGAAATTTTTTAAAATCCGGCCTATAACTTCCAAATATGCACCGCTATTTATATTACCTAACGGAGCACCCCTTTCCAAGGCTTGTTTCAGAACTCACTTAACCACTGTTATCAAAAGCTGCAGTCTATCCCCCTCTCTCTATACCGGCCATTCATTCAGAATCGGGGCAGCTACAACAGCTGCTGAACGAGGAATCTCTAGATCAGCGATTAAGATCATGGGCAGATGGTCTTCCTCAGCTTTTGAATCATACATCAGACCCGATTCAAAAACCATTCTCGAAGCTCAGCAAGCTCTTCAATAACAATCAGGTACATTTTATGCAATTACCGGTGGTGGTTTTATGGCGGTAATGGCCTTGCGTGACCTAAAAAAAAAAAAAACGAAAAAAAAAAAGGTTGAGGTTTGTCTATGTCTGGCCTATCGTGGCCATATCTGTCCGGTCTATCGAGGCCTGTCTATGTCTGGCCTAACGTTGCTATATCTGTCCGGTCTATCGAGGCTTGTCTATGTTGGCCTAACGTGGCTATATCTGTCGGCCTATCGAGGTCTGTCCATGTCTGGACTAACGTGGCTATATCTGTCCGGTCTATCGAGGCTTGTTTATGTTGGCCTAACGTGGCTATATCTGTTGGCCTATCAAGGTCTGTCTATGTCTGGCCTAACGTGGCTGTAACTGTCGGCCTATCGAGGTTGTCTATGTCTGGACTAACGTGGCTATATCTGTCGGCCTATCGAGGCCTGTCTATGTCTGGCCTAACGTGGCTATATCTGTCCGGTCTATCGAGGCTTGTCTATGTTGGCCTAACGTGGCTATATCTGTTGGCCTATCAAGTTCTGTCTATGTCTGGCCTAACGTGGCTATAACTGTTGGCCTATCGAGGTTGTCTATGTCTGGCCTAACGTGGCTATATCTGTCGGCCTATCGAGGCCTGTTTATGTCTGGCTAACGTGGCTATATCTGTCCGGTCTATCGAGGCCTGTCTATGTCTGGCCTAACGTGGCTATATCTGTTCAGTCTATCAAGGATCAGTCTATATCTGGCTATGTAAGGCTAAAGCAGTAGCGCTATTATATTAAAAAAAAAAATTTAAACAGTCATGGTAACCCCTATTTTTTCCTATCTTTCAGGAACCTCAGGATCACGTCCGGCATGTATTCTTTTCCTATCGAGGCCTATCGAGGTCTGTCTATGTCTGGACTAACGTGGCTATATCTGTCCAGTCTATCGAGGCTTGTCTATGTTGGCCTAACGTGGCTATATCTGTCGGCCTATCGAGGTCTGTCCATGTCTGGACTAACGTGGCTATATCTGTCCGGTCTATCGAGGCTTGTTTATGTTGGCCTAACGTGGCTATATCTGTTGGCCTATCAAGGTCTGTCTATGTCTGGCCTAACGTGGCTATAACTGTCGGCCTATCGAGGTTGTCTATGTCTGGCCTAACGTGGCTATATCTGTCGGCCTATCGAGGCCTGTCTATGTCTGGCCTAACGTGGCTATATCTGTCCGGTCTATCGAGGCTTGTCTATGTTGGCCTAACGTGGCTATATCTGTTGGCCTATCAAGGTCTGTCTATGTCTGGCCTAACGTGGCTATAACTGTTGGCCTATCGAGGTTGTCTATGTCTGGCCTAACGTGGCTATATCTGTCGGCCTATCGAGGCCTGTCTATGTCTTGCCTAACGTGGCTATATCTGTCGGCCTATCGAGGCCTGTTTATGTCTGGCTAACGTGGCTATATCTGTCCGGTCTATCGAGGCCTGTCTATGTCTGGCCTAACGTGGCTATATCTGTTCAGTCTATCAAGGATCAGTCTATATCTGGCTATGTAAGGCTAAAGCAGTAGCGCTATTATATTAAAAAAAAAAAATTAAACAGTCATAGTAACCCCTATTTTTTCCTATCTTTCAGGAACCTCAGGATCACGTCCGGCATGTATTCTATTCTACCATTTTGGGGGAAGGCTGGCCCCATCCGGTGCATCTACAATCCATCCACTTTTGGGGGTCGGCTGCGCCCCTGCCTTCATCTTCAGGCAGGAATATGCTGATCCCCCAAAAAGTGGATGGCAGGAATATGCTGATCCCCCAAAACTGGATGGATTGTAGATCCACCGGACGGGGCTAGCCTTCCCCAAAATGGTAGACGAAAAGAATACATGCCGGACGTGATCCTGAGGTTCCTGAAAGATGGAAAAAATAGGGGTTACCATGACTGTTTAATTTTTTTTAATTTTTTTTTAAAAAATATAATAGCTTTTTCCTGCTTCCTGCTTCGCTACTGTTCGGACACTCTTGCTTACTGCTCTTTCTCGCTTTGCTCTATCGCTTCTATATTTTACAACTTCAGCAAATCAGCACAGTGCTCAAACGACAAAGCTTGACTTCAATGATAAAATTAGAAACTCTGGTGACTGAATTCCTAAACAAAAAGCGGAATATTTCAACCGACCAGCCTCCCACTGCCTCCAGCTTACATTCCGGAGAAGGGAAAACACAGCTGCCTACATTCAAAAGGATAAGAAAATGCCTCTTCTAGAATCTACTTGCTGCACAAACTGCCACAGACTTTTACAAAGGATTGCAGTTCTTGAAACAAAGTTATTTGCGGAACCATCCATCCAGACGAATCACACAGCAGAGCTTCATCATGATCGCCCTCTGCACACTGCCGGTGAGTCCCATAAATGTAGTGCTACTCATGTAGAGAAACAAGTAACTGATCAACACACTAATCGATGGCACAAACAGGGAGCAAGACCAAAAGGCACTCGAGACATCAGATTGTCACGAGCATCACATATTGCCGCAGTAGCATGCTCTACCCCAGACACAAGGATTGCAAACACTAGTTTTCTACCACCAAATATACATCTTGAAAACAGATTTGAAGTGCTAATGAATGTGGGTGAGGAATCCCCAAACGTGATAAATGTGACCGAACACAGATTGAATCAGCCCGCAGCTAACACTAATGCTAACAGGCGCTCAAGGTCGAGCAGACAGCGGCCCTCAGCTCAGAGCGCAGCCGAGCCCAGGACTCTGATAGTGGGCGACTCCACAATCAGAAACATTAGCAGCAGGGATACAACTACATGCTGCCTTCCACAAGCAACAGTTTCTGATGTAAACAGGGAACTTAAGAACATTCTGATGAAACATAAGCCTGCAAATCGGCTTATCATTCATGTGGGAAAGAACGATATTCAGAGAGAGGGGTCAGAACTCCTAAAGAGGGATTTCAATGAACTTTTTGACACACTTAGAAAACTGAAAGTTCAGCCGTACATCAGTGGACCACTTCCAGCAAGAGGAACAAATAGGTTCTCACGGCTACTTGGGCTTAATACATGGCTGCAAAAAACCTGCAACTTGAAGGGAGTGAACTTTATCGACAATTTTAATCTCTTCTGGAGTCAGAGACAACTGTTTACATCAAATGGCCTCCACCCAAACAAACTCGGTGCAAGAGTGCTAAAGGACAATATTTATTTTTCCCTTCATCATCCTTCAGCTGTGTGTGCTAACCCACTCAACCTGGATGGCACACACACACCAGTACAGTTCGATCACAGGACTTCATTTCAGCATCTGAATGGACATGCGGTTGATACACCCCACAAGGAAAATGATAACACCACGCAGCCACAACAACCACTTCTCATGGACATACTCCCAGCTGAGCCCCGCCCTCAGAGCTCACCACAGACAGACTGTGACGGATTAGAACTGCTCCAAGTGACACAGATCGAGCCACTAAACAGTAACATTTCAGCCCATACTGTGGAGTCTGTGGAGGAACTGGTAAAAATGGGGACCATCAGGGGTGAGACTGGTGAACTTTTACAACTTATATGTGATATAAACAATAAGCTGGAAGAAATGTCACTCCTTGAACCAGACAATAACATATCAACAGCATCCCCACTTCTGAGCTTCACAGAGAAAATGGATTTTGTTTATACTGGAAACAGACAATCACACTCGATCACTGCGAGCCCCCAGATATCAACCAAAGAGCGTCGAGCCCCACAACCACCAAAGACTGTGGGCCCAGCTCGCTCTGCCCCTCCTCCTGTGAGATTTCTTCGGTCACAACGCCATGGCACACACCCTCCTCCATCTACACCAAAAACAACTGATACCAGCTCTCAGTGACGTGTTCTGGGCAGTGTTGGTGTAGTTACTCAAAAAAAGTAATTAGTTACTAGTTACTAGTTACATCTGTAAATTGTAATGAGATTACTTTACTAGTTACTGTATTTGAAAAGTAACTTCACTACTTATTACTTTACTTTCCCATTTCTTAATTTACCGTGTAGATATATGGACAAATATCATATGGCTCTATGAAGTGTTTCCCCAAACACACAAAAAGGACTACTGTCACATAAAGATAAAGAAAATAATAAGAACAAATGATTTAAATACAAGCAGCAGCACAAATAAATACTATTGAGCAAAGACACTAATAAAATAAACAATGCTTTTCAGGTTTTTCAGGTACGTCTAACATTAGTTTTCAGGTACAGAAATTGATCAAATGTAAAATAACATTGCATATTTGACTGTATAAATTAAAGATTAATCCTTTTTAAATTTACAAAATCTATTCAATCAATAGCAGTGAGTGATGTCCTTGTCTTTTGTTGTTTGACATTAAACAGACAGCAGTAAAGGCTACTGCCCCTTTAACTGTGCGTTCACACCGCCGCCGGCGAGAGCGTCAAAGTGGCCGGAAGTCATTCATTCTCAATGGGAGCCCGGCGGCGAGCTCCGGCGAGAGCGGCGCAGCGCGTCTTGGACGATTTGGGCGTCAAGGAGCGTTGAAGTCAGGTCAACTTTATGGTAATGAGCTATGACGCGGTTCGGCGGCAGCCGGCGGCAACCAATGGGAATGTAGTAGTGCTCCGCTTGAGATGATTCTAGAGAACGCAGCGCTGTAAACTTTGGTTCCTACCACATTAGTTCCCAAGCAAAATAGAGGAGGTTGATCACTGCTGGTGCGGCGGGTTTGATAAGAAGACGTGCAACATTATTTATCCACCACACAAATGGCTTTTAATTGGTTTATTTCGTTAGCAAACATGTAACTATAATTGTTAAGTTCTTTCCATCGATCTGCTTTTTTTAAACTTTCACATTTAAATGATTTCATGAGGTTATATTATACGGTTATACCCTACTTGTGGTCAGTCAGCACAAATGCCGGTCAACATGAATGTTTGCTTTGCAGCCCCTTTAAATGCCGTTTCAAAAAAGACCAAGCATTCGATCTACGTCAGAGCGGCAGCGCGTCCACGAATCTTTCTACAGCGTCGATGGCAGGGCGGCCAGAGCGAAGTTTGACGCTCTCGCCGGCGGCGGTGTGAACGCACAGTAAGACCTAATCCTACTGCCCCTTTAAGACCTAATCCTGGACCTAATGCTCGGATATGCGTCGTTTTAAGGCATATACAGACTATGTCTGCTAGGATACTCATCAAAATGGGCATGTTGACATAGTTTTTGTGTGAGTTTGTCCGTTCAAGAGCAAAACTTGAAAGAGAACTCAATATTTGCGCACTGTGAGACGTGTGCGCGCTTTCGGATGAGTGCACAGACACAAAATCTTCTCACAGCGCGCGTGACTTCTCATTTGTGATGACGGCGAAAATGAGTGGTCTTATTCAAACATACGGCAGCACTCGCATGAATTGAACAAAGTTTACAAAGAGAGAATTTGAAGGACTTTTACACGGCACCCCTGCTCTTGTCAGACGGCACCTCGGTTGGGAAACACTGCTCTATGGCAACGGTGCACGCAGCACTTAAACATATCAGATCTTTACACACAGGCAAACACGGCTTGAGTAACGCAGGAAAGTGCGTTCCTAAAGTCTAGTAAAGTAGTGTAGTTACCAATATTTTTAGTGTAATGCGTTACTTTACTTCGTTACCCAAAAAAGTAATATCGTTACTGTAATCCGTTATTTTGTAACTCGTTACCCCCAACACTGGTTCTGGGTCCTCGCAACGTCAACAGCAATCTTATCAAATGTTTACAAAACAAGCGCAAACCCAGTGCACCTGTTTCTTTCTCTATTTCTGTTCTGTTACGTGATAGAAAGTCCAAGGCTTTCTCAGGCCGTATGGCAAACCCATCTAATCTGCTGCCTGTTACTTGTCAAACTAAGATTACTGTGGGGGAAAAAAAATAAATGAATACTGTTAAGTTAGCACTTTTAAACATCCGTTCACTTAAAAACAAATAATTTCTAGTCAACGACTTAATATCCACAAACAACCTAGATTTTTTGCTTCTAAATGAAACTTGGCTAGAAGACAGCAGCAGTGCAACAGTCCTCAATGAAACAGCCCCTCCTAACTTTACTTTTATGAGTGTCTGCAGACCAGTCAGAAGGGATGGGGGGATCGCTGCTCTATTTAAAGATGTTTATCAATGTAAGCAAGTATCATTCAGTGATTATTTGTTATTTATCCCGGCATTGTGCTAAAAGGTGCACCACGCATCCTGCTTATCATTATTTGTAGGCCTCCGAAATATTCTCCGGCCTTTATTGATGACTTTACAGAGCTGTTATCAGCAATCTCATCTGAGTATGACTGTTTTGCTATTGCTGGGGATTTTAACATTCACATTGACAATGCTGAATCCAGTACAACAAAAGATCTCATGACTGCTCTTAACACTTTTGATTTGACACAACATGTACACGGACCCACACATGATCGTGGACACACTCTAGATTTACTTATCAGTAAGGGGCTAAACATTTCATCGATCATTATTAAGGATGTGGCACTGTCTGATCATTTCTGTATTTTCTTTGATATATCAATCTCTCCTGCCATTGAAATTAGATCTGTCTCTGTCAAAAAGAGATGCTTAAATGAGAACACTAGTGTGCTGTTTATGAAGGCTTTATCTCTAACACCAAGCATATCTGCAGACTCTGTTGATCTTCTCCTTGACTCTTTTAACTCAAAAGTTAAGAGTGTAATTGATGATATTGCCCCTGTGAAAGTCAGAAAAAAGAGTAGCAAACAAAAAGCACCTTGGAGAAACTCAACAGCAGTGCAATTAATGAAAAGACAATGCAGGAAATCTGAACGCATGTGGCGAAAGACAAAACTTGTAGTCCATTACAACATTTATAAAAACAGTCTTCGTGCTTTCAATGTGGAACTAGGCAAAGGTAGACAGACCTTCTTTTCAAATATTATAAACAGAAACATAAACAACACACGCACTCTTTTTGCTACTGTAGAGAGACTAACAAACCCCCCGAGTCACATTCCCAGTGAAATGCTCTCAGACAGCAAATGTAGTGAGTTTGCTTCCTTCTTCTCCGAGAAAATCATTAATATCAGAAATGCGATCAGCACATCGTTCAGTTGCTCTGAGGTGTGTCAGATGAGACAACAACCTCATAAAGTTATTATGACTGATTTCGAAGCAATTGATGGTAAAATTTTAGAAGAAATGGTACAGCACCTTAAAACATCAACCTGCGCTCTTGACACACTCCCCACTTCTTTTTTCAAAAGTGTGTTTAACTGTTTAGAAGCAGATCTCCTAGAAGTGGTAAACGCCTCACTTCTTTCTGGGACTTTTCCAAACTCCCTTAAAACTGCAGTAGTAAAGCCTCTCCTTAAAAAAAGAAATCTGGATAACATACTGAGCAACTACAGACCAATCTCAAATCTCCCCTTCATAGGCAAGATCATTGAAAAAGTTGTTTTCAGTCAGCTGAACAAATTCTTGAACTCAAATGGATACTTTGACAATTTTCAATCTGGTTTCCGACCGCATCACAGCACAGAGACAGCGCTCATAAAGATTATAAATGATATTCGCCTCAATACAGATACAGGCAAAACATCAATTCTGGTACTACTGGACCTCAGTGCCGCATTCGACACTGTTGACCACAACATACTTCTTGACAGGCTAGAAAATTGGGTTGGGCTTTCTGGAATGGTCCTCAAATGGTTCAGGTCATACTTAGAAGGGAGAGGTTATTATGTGAGTATAGGTGACAATAAGTCTGAGTGGACATCCATGACATGCGGAGTCCCACAAGGGTCAATTCTTACACCACTCCTATTCAACCTGTACATGCTGCCACTGAGCCAAATAATGAAAAATAACAAAATGGCTTAACACAGCTATGCTGACGACACCCAGATCTACTTAGCCCTATCACCTAATGACTACAGCCCCATTGACTCTCTATGTAAATGCATTGATGAAGTTAACAGTTGGATGTGCCAAAACTTTCTTCAGTTAAACAAAGACAAAACTGAAATCACTACATTAGGAAACAAAGATGAAATTCTCAAGGTGAACGCATATCTTGAGGCTAAAGGTCTAAAATCAAAAAATCAAGTCAGAAATCTTGGTGTGATTTTGGAGTCTGACCTGAGTTTCAGTAGTCATGTCAAAGCAATAACTAAATCAGCTTACTATCATCTAAAAAATATTGCAAGAATTAGAAGCTTTATTTCCAGGCAAGACTTAGAGAAACTCGTTCATGCTTTTATCACCAGCAGGGTGGATTATTGTAATGGTCTTCTCACTGGCCTTCCCAAAAAGACCATTAGAAAGCTGCAGCTCATACAGAAGGCTGCTGCCAGGATTCTGAGCAGAACCAGAAAATATGACCATATCACACCAGTCCTCAGATCTTTACACTGGCTTCCAGTTACATTTAGGATAGATTTTAAAGTACTATTACTTGTATATAAATCACTCAATGACCTAGGACCTAAATACATTGCAGATATGCTGATTAAGTACAAACCCAACAGATCACTCAGATCATCAGGATCAAGTCAATTAGAAATACCAAGGGTTCACTCAAAGCAAGGAGAGTCTGCTTTTAGCTATTATGCCAGCCGTAGCTGGAACCAGCTTCCTGAACAGATCAGATGTGCTCCAACAGTAGCCACTTTCAAATCCAGACTCAAAACACATCTGTTCAGCTGTGCATTTACTGAATGAGCTATGCCACTGTACGTCCGACTGATTGCACCTTATCTTTTGCATTTACTGAATGAGTTCTGTGCTTTGTCCGAACTGCTTGCACTTTAATTATGTGTTTCAATTTAACCCTGTTTTATTTTTAGTTTTTAATTATACTTTTTATTTTTTATTATTTTTTATTTTGTTAAGGCTGTCTGGGTGGAAGAGGTTGAGAGACGGGGGAGCAATAAATCAAAATCCCTCCGGTGCGAGGACGATCCGTTTAGATCTGCTCTGACGGATAGATCTGTATAGCCTTGGTGGTAAGAGGAAGGACCGTGTAGATCCGCTCTGACGGTCGAACAAAGTAGAGATAGCCCTGGTGTTCCTGTCCAGGAAGATTTGTCTGTAAGGGTAATGTTTAAATGCACAGTTACCTGACAAATAATTTTTTGAGTACTCCCTCCGGTACAAGGAAGACCTGTTTAGATCTGCTCTGACGGGTAAAACATCTAGAGAATGCCCTCAAGTTAGGCCAAGAAGATTTGTCTGTAAGGGTACTGTCTAAACGCACAGTTACCTGACAAATATTTTTAAAGTAAACCTGACTCTCCATTTTCTTCCACCACAGATAGGGGATTTCATCTTTATTTTTTATTTCCTTTTAATTCCTATTATAACTGTTATACTATAAATATATATATTTTTTTCACTTATGACTATTTTAACTTAATTTCTATGTAAAGCACTTTGAATTGCCACTGTGTATGAAATGTGCTATACAAATAAACTTGCCTTGCCTTGCCTTGCCTTGATCCGCTACCCTCGGATTACAAACTATGGACGGGGCCTATGCCAAAACTTTATTATGCTTGCTGGGCTGTCAATAAATGTATGCTTTATTCATCATTCTCTCTCCCGAGTCTTTCTGGTAGAAATGGAAGCTTCAGCTTAAGTTCTGCCAGGAAGACTTAATCACTTCGTCACTTATTAACTTCATCTCTATCCAATCACGTCTTCATATTTTCTGTATAAAGGTCGTACTTACACATGTTTGAGTTTGCAGATGCCGATGCGACAACAACCTCCACCCTCCCCACCACCACCAGGATGGTTCCGTCCATACCTCCAAAGGGGGGTCGGCTGCGCCCCTGCCTTCATCTTCAGGCAGGAATATGTTGATCCGCTACCCTCGGATTACAAACTATGGACGGGGCCTATGCCAAAACTTTATTATGCTTGCTGGGCTGTCAATAAAAGTATGCTTCATTCATCATTCTATCTCCCGAGTCTTTCTGGTAGGACTAATATTTGTTCTGTTTCAGGCAGGGAAGATTAGCATCAAGCTAATAATTGTTTAGCCTCTGTTTTTTTCGGCAGGGAAGCAATGTTCAGCCTCTGTTTCAGGCAGAAGAGATTAGCCTCACAAGCTAATAATTGTTCTGTTTTAGGCAGGGAAGATTAACATTTAGTTAATATTTGTGTTGTCCTCTGTTTTGCCAAAGAAAGTTAACAATAGTTGAGCTGTGTTAACAAGTTTGTTGATCAGAGAAGTCAGTGTTTGTGAGTGTGTGGTAACAAAGAAATGATCAGAGAAGTCAGTGTTTGTGAGTGTGTGGTAACAAAGAAATTCAAAAATGTTTAGAAAGAATGCTAGACTGATCCCCACAACTGAAAAAGGTGGTCTCGCAGCTCCTTTGTGGACAGACAGTGATTTCAAATCACAATTAGGAGTGCAGATTAATTTAATTGTCACAGAGAAAGTTAGACAAAAACTAACTCAGAAATATGAGATCCATCCAGACAAGAATTGGACGATTGATGAATGTAAAAAAGTTTTAGGAGCATGTATTCGCAAGAACAATGTGAAAGGCATTATTTGTTGTCACAAAGAATGTGGTTTAGCGCTAGCTAGACAACAGTCTCAGTGTATCTCAGAGCTAGAGAAACAGAACAAAGAGCTCTCTGCAAAAGTAGCTTCTTTGACTAAGAAATTGAACCTCAACAAAGCTGTAGAGAAAACTGATGTGAATGAAGTTAGTCAGACTGATAAAGTTTATCCTGACTTGCAAGCTTTCTTTGAAACAGATGTAGCCATTCAATCAGTATCTGATGTGCCTGTTGATTCAGTGAAATTTAGCGTCACAGCCCCGAACATTGTTTTACAGCATGCACCAGTCACGAACCCATCCTCATGTACGTCTGCAATGACTGAAGTTTTGTTAGAGGATGAAATGACTCATGATTGTGTTACGCTTACATACGCAACTACGAATGAAATAGCAGAAACTCCCATTGAGAATGCAGAATTGGAGTTGTTTGTTGATGGTTCAGCTCAAGTGATTGAAGGGATAGGATAGGACACGGAACAGTGAGGAGCCCAGGAAAGAACCGAATGCAACAGGCATTTGGGGGCCAACCCTGCGGTGAAGACTTCCTTATAGGCCTTTCCCCATCCACTAGTCCATCCTTACCTCACTGTTTCTTTAGGTGTCACAGGAATTAAGAAATAGGAAAAGAAGAAACAACAATAGCAGACTCCGATTGAACAGATGAGACAACCCTGATGTTTGCTGTCTTTTAGAACAAATACTGCTCTGTTGTCTTTCGTTCTTAATCTGTGCAGATACCACTTGAAGGCTGTCCCCAGACCCATACGCACGCACTTTCTCACCTGCGTATGAAGCCACAACCTCTGAAGGACAACTAGACCCATATGCACCGATCCTCACCTGTGTATGAAGCCACAACCTCTGAAGGACAACTAGACCCACTACTGAGTCAACTGTCAAGAAGAAGAAAAAAAAAATACACAACGCAGAGAATGATCTACGGGAACTTCAGTCTTCCATCAACATGATCAAGATTGCCTTGCTACTACTCATCATGGACATCGCACAAAGTGTAGACTCCAGAAACAACATATTCTTAGAGCTGATGAATATGTCAAGAAACACCTTGTTTGCTGGAAAGAACGTTTGCATGCCACACCTGCCTTCAGTAGGAGCAGGAATCCCATGGGTGGCACATGATGGGAGGAATGTCTGTATATAACATCCTGCTCAGCCAATTCAATGGCAGGTGCACCCTGGTTGCTCTCCTACCACCAACAAAAAAGATGGCTGCATTCAAGGACTCACTTATGCACAAACATGGTGGTCAAGGACTCTTGAACAAAATCCAACAAGACATTCTTGATTTTTCAGCAAAATTACATCAGATGACTGAAGATAATTCTTCATGGTTCAGAAACCTGTAAGGTCAACAAAGGACTCACAAGGACTGTTCCAACCACAAAAGAATATTACCCGTAATGAACTATACGGACCCTAGTGGCATGTGTGTTTCTCTGTCAGCATGTCATTCGTCACTACAGACAATCAAAACAGAGCAAGTGATATGTGCCTGTAACTTTTTCCAAGTTACATGACTAGACGATGGGGCTTATGCTAAAAAAACATAAGCTATAGAATAGACTGATGAAGGTTTAAATTTGTATAATGTGAGTTATTAGAACTCCCAAAGGGGTAATTGTTGGATTAAAAATTTAAGAAAGTACATTGTATTTACAAATTTAAGATAGATAATAATTCTGGGGTTTTTCCAGCAGGAGATTTCCTGCTGGGCCTGTTTTACAGTGAGCATTTGAGGTATAAAGGAAGAATGTTGAGTTTCCAGCAGGAGATTTCTGCCGGACCTGTTTTCAGACTCTCACCGTCGTTGCCTCTATGCGTTTGAATAGTTATGCTGATTAGGAGTATTGGTGATGCTCTGTCTGGGCGGGTTTTCCCAAAACATGTATATTTAATTAACATGCTTTGTTCAACCTCAATGTAAATCCCTCCCCCTTTTAGAATGTATATAACCTATCAGGTATGCTGTTTAAATTAGACTGTTTTCGGACGACCTGCAGCACAGAGAGTTCTCATTAAAAGAATAACTTCTGTTTGATCCCGGCGTCTCCTGGTCTCTACTTCAAGAAACAACAGAAGTTCACAACAACAGAAACCTGGCTAAAACCTGACAACTACATTACTTTAAATGAGTCCACCCCCCAAGATTATTGTTATAAACATAAGCCGCGTCTGAAAGGTAAAGGGGGAGGGGTTGCTGTAATTTATAATAATATCTTCAGTATTACTCAGAAGTCTAGTTCTACAGGAAAGACTCGGGAGAATCATATCGACAATAGTGCATTTCACTGCATGAAAAGTGGGATTTTCGACCCCGTAAACGCCTGTATACTCCCGGAAATCTCCCTAATTTTCGGCAGTTTTCGACAATTTAGAAGCAGCGAACGTCGCGTTCGTCTGTGCCACAAATTGTCGTAAACGAACCATGACGTAGGTGGAGAGCCCCCCGCTGAGAGACAGCGCGGAGGTGCGACGCCTCTAATTAGCATATGAATAGCAGCAAAACCAGAGAGTCAACGGCCTGACTTGAATTTACTCACTCACTATTGGCTGAAGCCACTACATTTAAAAAAGAAAAATCCCTCGTGATTGGTTGGCAGATCACTGCAAACCAATCATTATTGGTCACCCTGGCTCATTATAAATGTAAACCCCAATAATAATAATAAATATATAATTTATGTTGTAATAATTTATGTTTTATAGTAATGTTATTGTGCTATGAACTACACTATTCATACCATCAAGGAATATATGGGAAAATTTGCCCGGACCGTGCCGTTTATTCAAAGAAAGAGCTTATAAACACACAGCTGTTTATTCAAAGAAAGAGCTTTATTGTCAAACACACAACTATGTACAGTGCAGCAGTAATGTTTCTTATGTTGTCCTCCAAAAACATCAAAAAGAAGCGCCCAAAACATTCGGGAAACACAGGCGTATATGGCGGTGGCCGCACAATCCATCCAGACACCCCGTCAACAATGCCGTCTTCCTCCTCAGATATGAGTTCAATGGTCGCGCACTTCCAGTCCATCTCATCCTCACCCAGCACACTTTGTCTCGCTTCCAGCAACTGTAATACAATCCATAAAGACAATAAGTAACCTGAAAAATACTCACATTGACAAAAAACGGATCTAATATAATAAATCTTACCCTTTTTCTTCTTGATCGACTGAGCTAAACTTTGCAGTTTCCGCCTGCTATGTAAGTTCAGGTTGTTTGTATCTGAAGCTCCGGCGTGTCGATTCATAATACGTCTTACAGGCAGCTGGAAAACAATTACATGAGACTGGTATTAATAAAAACAGTCACGGTAAAATTAAACAAGGAATGAGAAAAACATTAGACGTTTTACTTACACACAATGTCGTCATGGTCAGCGGTTAAATCTGGACTCGCGGAAATCGCTCCAAGCAGATAAGAGCTCACGGCTTCGTTATGAGGCGAGGATAGTCTGTGTAAACAAAATGTGCAGTTTTAAGCTCGGATCTATTAACGCATCCATTTCCTTATACAGCTGAATAAAAGCATATTCTTTAAATCGTAACATTACATTACCCATGCTCTGGTTCATAGCGCCTGCAGTTTGCCTCAGAGTTGTGAAGACGAAGACAGCCTCCTGAAAATGAGTCCAAAAAGTTGGCCGCGTCCATGCAGAGTTGAAGACGGCGTCCTTTCATTGTTGATCACGAAAAAGGAAAGCAGCAAAAAACATAGGAAATGTAAAAAAAAAAAAAAAAAGTTTAAAGCCGTCTTCTAAGCGTCATGGCCTCGATCTCGCACGTGATTGGACTAGGGCTCTACTATGGAACGCGCCCGGGGTCAAATCTCTTTATACGAAACGCGTGACTTGTGATCGTGTTAACATGCACTGTTTGTCCGCGTCAAGCAGCAATTTTTTACGTGTTTCTTTTGTATGTGTAGACACGCACATTCTGGTCGTGTAACAGGCATACACGCACAGTCGACGCACAGTTTTAACATGTTAAGAAGACACATTTGAACGTGTTTCTTAACGCGCACATTCTGTACATGTCGAAGTGTAATATTTTTTTTTTTTAAAGCAGACTTACCTTTAGATGTAGCCTAGGCTACAAACATATTAATATAAGATATTAATGGATTGCTTAACTGACTACTGTGCTAGAGTAAAGTAGCCTAATGTTACAATGTATATTAATTAAATGCTTAATATTATACAATTATTATAATTTATCTATATGGGTTATTGTTTGTTTTTTAAAGTTAGGCTATATATAATTTCTAAAAGTATATATAGGCTAATTTACACAGCACATATTTATAACTGAAAACACACACACACACAACTTTATTCACTTTCACATAATAATGTTTTTGTAATTTGGTGTTTAGTTTGTTGTATAGTTTGTTTATACTGTTCTGTCTCTGTTTTGTTTCCAGGAACATCTGATGAGTGCTATAATAAAATGACTTCATTATATTTAAAATATGTTTTGTTTTGATATTCATTTTATTTATATTATTAAAATTTTATTTACCCATAAACTTGTCTTTAGGAAGCCATAAGTTATAGAGACAAGAATAACTTTTGCCATTTAAATGCCACATTAATTTACTGAGGACCCATACAGCCAATGATCATGTGTGAAAACACTTATACATAAATTGATCACTTAGAAATCAAAACTAAGGTTTAAGAAAGAAAGAATATGCATACAACAAAATATATTGTTTCATAGCAGCTTCAGTAACAAGTTCAAAACAAATTCTGCTGTAAACCGGCTCTAACAGGCCAATATAGTGTCAATATTCAGCTCAAGTGACTTCAGTGTTGATTCAGTTCAGTTGATTTCAGTTCAACTGTAAAATTCTTCAGTTGTGCATATTTGTGTGTAGTTAGATATATGCAAAAACAACATTTTTGGAAGAGTTAAAATAGTTTTGCACAAAGTGTTGCTTTTGCAAGCGATGTCTGATGTTTTGCATGTTGTGTGTTTTGTGTGTAGAGTTACAAGAAATGGAGCCATATTTTCAGAAATTGTGTGCAAGCAATTAGATAAAACTGTAAATGAATCCAGTTTATTTTAGTTCAGGACTCATAGTCCAGGTGTTAGTAATCTGTGCTTAATCTTTGTTCCAGGCAACAATTTTTTAACTCACGATTAACTAGATTAAGGCCTACTCTTGGCATAATTTAAACCCTGTCCAGGAAACCACCTCTTGAAAATCTGCATTGATAATTCATAAAATTTGGTGTGAGCTCAATTTAAATGACAATTACAGAAAAACACAATCTGACTTAACTATTAACACACAAACTTGTACTTTTCACATTTATGATTAATAGCCATTTAGAAATCATTCACAGTGCAGGGTGGAAAAATTAATTTTGATATGTAAACTGTATGCTTTACTTGATTTATTTGTGTGCTTTGGTTCATTGTCTTGTTACATCACATAACCTCTCTAAAGGTTGAAGACATGAACTGCTGTCCTGTATTTTGTTTTTTTACATAATATTGGTTATTGCTAATGACATACAAAGTAATTAATCTACACTGTGAGCCCGGACAAGTTGAATCTACTTAAAAAATTGGAGCAAACTGGTTGCCCTAAAAATTTAGTAATGTGAACTAAAACGAGTACATTTAACTTAAATTTAAGTTAACATTTTAACTTAAACTTTAAACTTGTTTTAGTTAAAAAAATTCAGAACCTAGATAAAACTCCCCCTGCTGCTACTCGGATTTGCATTTGTGTAGCTCACAGCATGTTCATTTACATGATAAAGCCTCCCCTAGAATTAAGGGGAGGGGGGTCATGGGGGGACAACTGCCAAGCAAGGCCCACGTCAATTTCCGACAATTTACGGCAGTTTTCGGTGTTGCCTGCAAATTGCCGTGCACAGTCGTAAACCTGAAGTTCCACGGCAATCTGCAGTGCCACATACTGACGAAAATCCCACTTTTCATGCAGTGTTTATTAATAGCTCAGCAAGCTAATAATATACAAAGTCATTTGGCGTAGGCCCCGTCCGTAAGCGTAATCCGAGGGTATCGTATCTGCAATTCCTGCCTGAAGACGAGGGCAGGGGCGCAGCCGACCCCCCGGGAGGTATGGACAGGACCATCCTGGTGGTGGTGGGGAGGATGGGGGTAATCGTCGCTTCAGTATCTGCGAACTCAAACATGTGTAAGTACCGGGCTTTTATACAGTGAGCATGACAATATAATTGGGTTAAAGTGAAAGTTTAACCAGCAGCCATATCACCCTGCAGCCCAAGACTGGTTTCCCACTGAAGCTAAGCAGGGCTGAGCCTGGTTAGTACATGGATGGGAGACCATCTGGGAAAACCAGGTAGCTGCTGGTAGAGGTGTTAGTGAGGCCAACAGGGGGTGCTCACCCTGTGGTCTGTGTGGGTCCTAACACCCCACTATAGTGATTGGGACACTATACTGTAACAAGCACCGTCCTTCGGATGAGACGTTAAACCGAGGTCCTGACTCTCTGTGGTCATTAAAAATCCCAGGATGTCCTTCGATAAAGAGTAGGGGTGCAACCCTGGCATCCTGGCCAAATTTGCCCATTGGCCCCTCTCCATCATGGCCTCCTAATCATCCCCATATACAGATTGGCTTCATCACTCTGTCTCCTCTCCACCAATCAGCTGGTGTGTGGTGTGTGGTGGGCGTTCTGGCGCAATATGACTGCCGTCGCATCATCCAGGTGGATGCTGCACATTGGTGGTGGTTGAGGAGATTCCCCCTTCTATGTTTAAAGCGCTTTGAGTGCCTAGAAAAGTGCTATATAAATGTAACTAACTAATTAAAAGGCAATAAGTGACGTAGTAATTGAGTCTTCCCAGCAGAATTTATGCTAGAGCTTTCATTTTCAAATATAATTCCTTCGAAGTTTTGGTGCTTTATGTAACGTTATGTAGTGTACATGATAAAACCCATTTAACATTTGTGTTAGCTACTGTATACAGGCCACCGGGGCATAATACAGACTTTATCAAAGAATTTGCTGATTTTCTATCAGAGTTAGTACTGGCCGTAGATAAAGTACTAATTGTTGGTGATTTTAATATCCATGTAGACAAAGAAAAAGACGCATTTGGATTAGCATTTAAAGACATTCTAAACTCTCTTGGAGTTAGGCAACACGTATCAGGACCCACTCATCGCCATAATCATACTTTAGACCTAATATTGTCACATGGAATAAATGTTGATACCGTTGAAATTCTGCAGCAGAGCAATGACATCTCTGATATTACCTAGTATCATGTATACTTAATTTAGCGAAGGTTGCAAAGCCGCCCCCTCGCTTCAAAAATGGCAGGACAATCACTGCCGCTACTAAATATTGCTTTTTAAATAATCTTCCTCATCAGTATTATCTCCTCAGCATCCCAGATAGCTTAGAAGTACTCGATGTTGCAACAGAAACTATTGACTCTCTCTTTTCCAGTACTTTAGACACAGTTGCTCCCCTGCGCTTAAAGAAGATTAAAGAAAATAGTCCAACGGCGTGTTACAACGAGCACACCCAGGCCATTAAAACAGCATCCAGAAAAAAGGAGCGCAGCTGGAAGAAAACAAAACTAGAGGTCTTTCGTAATTCGTGGAAAGAGCACATGATTGCATACAGATCTGCTTATTTCTCGACTCTCTTGGACGAAAACAAACACAACCCTAGGTATTTATTCGATACAGTAGCTAAATTAACCAAAAATAAAGCTTCAACTTCTGATGTTTGTAAACAGCACAGCAGTAATGACTTTATGAACTTCTTTACATGTAAGATTGATAATATTAGGAAGACAATTTTAACCATGCAGCCGTCTCCTACAGTATCACATCAGACAGAGCATTGTAGTGTCACTGAGCAAAAAATTACACTCATTCACTGCTATTATCACATGTCTAGTCTGTCTCTGTTGTGTTTTGTTCCATGTACTTCCTGGTTTCATTTGTCACATGTTCCTTTGTTCTCTTTCCCGCCACTTTCTCTGTTACCTTCGTTAGTCTAGTTCTGTTCAGCTGTGTGTATTTATCATCTGTGTCACCTGTGCCCCTCGTTTATTTCAGTCATCTGTGTTTGTATATAAGTTCCTCTTGTTCACTCTGTCTTTGTCCGGTCACCGTTATCCATTATCCCCGTTATGCGGTTCCATTATATGATCCCTGTATGTGTTTCTGTATTTACCCTGAGTAAACAACCTTTGAGATACTCCTCTGCCTCTCCTTGTCTTCCTGCCGAGCCAAACCGTAACAGCTATAGGAGAAGAAGAATTGGCTAAACTCGTTAATTTTATTTTACCAGAGGTCATAGATCCTCTTCTTAATATCATTAATTCATCTTTGTCATTAGGATATGTACTGAAAACTTTTAAGTTGGCTATTATTAAACCACTTATTAAAAAAACGCAACTTCCAATCTCAAATCTACCCTTTCTGTCAAAAATACTTGAAAAGGCAGTGTCTTCACAATTATTTTCCTTTTTAGAAAGAAATGGTATCTGTGAGGATTTCCAGTCAGGATTTAGACCGTATCATAGCACTGAGACTGCTCTCATCAGAGTTACAAATGATTTACTCTTATCATCCGATCGTGGCTGTATCTCTCTATTAGTGTTACTCGATCTTAGCGCTGCATTTGATACTATCGACCACAACATTCTTTTGAATAGACACGAAAATTATGTAGGTATTAGTGGAATTGCTTTGTCATGGTTTAAATCATACCTATGTGACCGTTTTCAGTTTGTAGCAGTAAATGAAGAGATGTTCCACCGATCACAAGTTCAGTATGGAGTACCACAAGGCTCAGTGCTTGGACCGCTGCTCTTCACCCTGTACATGCTACCACTGGGAGATATCATTAGCAAGCATGGCGTTAGTTTTCATTGTTATGCTGACGATACTCAGCTCTATATTTCTTCACGCCCTGACGAAACTTACCAATTCACAAGATTAACGGAATGTATAGCTGATATAAAACATTGGATGACCAGTAATTTCCTGCAACTCAATTCAGAAAAAAATGTATCTGTAATTATTGGACAAAAAAGCTTCACAAGTAGTAACCCAGAATACTGTCTAACACTTGATGGCTGCTCTGTCAAGTACTCGTCGTCAGTGAGGAACCTGGGTGTGCTCTTTGATACCAATCTTTCGTTTGAAAGCCACGTTTCTATGGAAAAATAAATAAATATATAAATAAATATACATAGAAAAGCAAAAAATAAATAAATAAATAAATAATTATTTTTACATTTATTTCCTTATTTATGTATATATTTATTTTTTTCCATATTTATTTATTTATTCTTTTATTTATTTCCACATTTATTCATTTCTACATTTATTCATTTCTACATTTATTTATTTTTACATGTATTTATTTCTACATTTATGTATTTCTACCTTTATTTATTTCTACATTTATTTCTTCCTACATTTATTCCTGCGTAGGGTAATGAGGAGGGCGTGGTTTACCTCAGACATAGCAATCGAGCTCAGAGTAGGCAATGGCGAAGGGTTGAGGCCACAGTGACACCCTGTGTATAGCTTACTGACGTTCATACTGTCTGTGACTTCAATAGGTATATGGTCAAAATCTTAAATCTTATTGTACTGTATGACATGGATAGGCTACTCTTTATTCCGGACATGGCCGTAGAACATTGTCTGGTCTGGATTTGTAAAATGTCCTGGGCTAACAAACATGATCAGCAACATCTTCAACAGACAGGGACTCTGAAATGGAAGCGCTTATATTTTCCATAGCGGTCAGAACACACAGAAAGGAAGCTGCACATATTTATAGCCTACAGTCGAAACAAGCTTATTGATCAATGCATTTGAAACCACATATTCACTTCACATTTATATTTCCTATTTGTACATGCACAACACGTGACAAACTACAACACATAGGCTATTTCAAAGATCCAAAATAGAATGAGGCGTCTGTTACAATAGAACATTTTGTTGTCGCGTCACTTCACGTGTGGACAGTCACAGCATCACTGAATATAATGGGGTTTTCTTAGTGTGGTCTTATTATTTAAGCCGGGGACTCACTTAACGACTGAAACATTATGGACGGAACTGAACACAAAGACTTAAAAGCTATAATGCCTAATGTAGTTATTCACAAATAATGCTTAACTAGCCTACAATTTATTTTTGTTTCGAATTGTTTCATTTGAAAGTGGACATTTCAAGCTTTCTACATAGGCTATTTATCATGTCTTTGACTGTGAGGCAAGTAGCCTGCTGAATTTCGGTTTATTTGAGACTCTCTCCAGTTCATGTGCAATGAAAGTGATCGCTCCCACGCCTCATGTCACGATTTTTGTCACATTTGCTTTTTATTTATTAAATCCAGGCAATTGTCTGACGAAACATAAAATATCCGAAGTAATATCCGAAGATAAAATTTATACAAAACGAAATTCACTTTACCGAAAGGCTTTCTAGAAAACAAAACATAATGTTAAACAAAATATACCTAATAACCACCAAAACTCTTTCTGACCCGCTCGCATCTTTCACTTTTCATAATCAGATGAAATAAAAAAATAAATGTATAAATTATAGCCTAATATTTTAAAATAAATATGAATTAAAAAAATACATTGTTTAATGGCTACAACAAGTATAGTAGGCTACAGTACAGATAAATGTCATATCTGAGCGGGATTTGAGCGAGCTGTTTTACCGGTGAGGGTTCAGGAGCGCTGGCATAGAGCGGATTATTGAGCTGAGCGTCACACCGGTCCGCGTCGGGGCTCGGCCTCATTGTGTGTCGGGTCGGGCTCAGACACAACGTGCACGGGCTCAGGTAGGGACGGGCTTGATTTTTTTGAGACCAATCTAAGCTCTAATGTGTTTGTCAAATAGGAAATATGAATGTGAGGCCTATGTGGTCTCGTTTCAAATGCATTGATCAATAAGCTTGTGTCGACTGTTGGCTATATATATGTGCAGCTTTCTTTCTGTGTGTTCTGACCGCTATGGAAAATATAAGTCCCTGTCTGTTGAAGATGTTGCTGATCATGTTTGTTAGCCCAGGACATTTTACAAATCTAGACCAGACGATGTTCTACGGCCATGTCCGGAATAAAGAGTAGCCTATCCATATAATTTTTTTTAAAATCCAAGATGGCGGCATGTCTATGTCTGTGTGTAAGCTCGTTTTAGATTTTTTTTATGTTAGTTTGTCCCTTTTTACTTCAGAACTTCAGGACTTGTTGTTTTGAGATAAGTGAAGTGAAGAATTTTATTTCTGTGAGTGGATCTTTACTGTGATTATTTGCTGACCTCGTGCGGACCACGTATCGAAAGGGAAGACGCTGAACATTGAGTTTAAAGGATTAAGCCCCTCTCTCAAAGGAAAGTGCTTACTTCACACTGTAATACAAGTGGCTTTGTCCACTAGCACTTTGGCATATTATTAATTTCTGTTTGATGGTGACTTTCTTCTGTTGGCTTTCTCCCTTTGGCGTGGGATCTGGTTTGTTGGTCGACTCTACTGATCGTGTTTGGGCTCTGATATCACTAGGGATAGCGCTGGCCCATTGAGTTTAATGGATTACGCCCTCATTCGCAAAGGAAAGTGCTTATTTTATACTGTAACGCAAGTGGCTTTGCCCACTTAGCGTTTTGAGAAATATGTTATCGGTCGATGTTTTGATGGTGATCCCTTCGTGTTGGCTTTCTCTCTTCGGTGCCGGCGTGGATCTCTCTTCTGCTTCGTGGTGTTGGGCAGCATTTTGTAAGAAAAAGGACGAGTTGGAGTGCATTGCACTAGACTACGCTTCAGCAAGAAGGACTCGAATCGAATCACTTTTCTCGAGACTGTCAACACAGTAGGACGCTTGATGGACAATGTTGTGCGTTACTTGTAATTATGCAGTTCTGGTGGCCTTGCTTCTTCTTATATTCAACCAGGGAAATACTCGTTACAGGTATGACTCATTCTCTCAGCCACATCATGATATTCCTGTAATTTTAAAATCGACAAATTGGACAAGTGGTGTATACACAAACTTTCATGTTCTTTGGGATTGCCGATTGAAGTTACTGCTTACAAATTTTTTGTATGAGGACTCTATAATGTCTGCTCAAACAAAAAAAGAACCTAGCATAGTTAACCATTTCATTTGTTCAAATTCACCTGCTAGAAATGTAAATGAAACCGTAAAGTGACGGAGTTTTATAATTCTTATGTTACTGCTATCAGGAAATATTTGACCAAATCCTGGTCCATATAACAATACTGCTCCGTCTTTTAAAGTTCCTGCCGATCTAACATCAAGATCAGGTCTGGGTTTTATTCATATGAATGTAAGAAGCCTTCTTCCCAAGTTGGACCTTGAGCGTATCTGGGCAATAAACACCATTGCCGATGTTAATATCCGAAACATGGCTTAATAAAACGGTTACAGATAAAGCCATAGGTATTGATGGTTATACAGTTTACAGGGCTGATAGACCAAAAAGGGGAGGGGGAGTAGCAGTTTATGTTCAGGATAGATTTGTAGTGAAGGGCTGCGTTCGAATCCGCATACTTCCCTAATATATAGTATGTAAAAAGCAGTAGGCGAGCGAATAGTATGTCCGAATCTTTTGTATTTATAAAAGAGTAGGCGAGAACTACCGGGGTTTTGGACTGTTTCTCGCGAGATTCGGACGTGCGTATACTACTGTTGCGCTCGAATATGCCTACTTACCTACTATATAGTAGGAGAAAACAGTATGTAAAAGGAGTAGTATGTTCGAAACCTCAGTAATCATAAAAGAGTACAAGAGAAATACCCGGATGGCCTACTGATTCCACCCAGATTGTGAAGCACCCATCATGGGATACTTTTCTATCCCTGCTGTCCCATGAGGCCACAGGAAAGGATACGTCAGGCGGAGAAAAGCTAATCAAATGTGAGTATTACAAACCAAAATCACGGTTCCTTGTGTTAAAATCGCATTTGTTCAACTGCTGTAGAGTAAACTGTTGAATTGTTGAAGGTGTAAAGACGACATACAGTATAGTGTAGTTGTGATTGGGCTGTAAAAACATGTTTTATTATGTATGAGCTCCAGTAACACACACACGTCTCCAGTCCAAAGTGGATTTACATAAACGATATACTTAAAGATAAAAATGTTTATTTAACATCTGACAGAAACATTTTCGATAAGTATTGCAGATGACATCACAGCATGAAACAGACATCTGATCAGAGTGATGTGTGTGTGCTATAATGTAGAGTTCTGTTGTCAACACTGTTTACTTTACATGAACGTCAGTAATGTTAATAGATCTACATAACTAAACATAAGTTATCTTTTTTTTTTGTCCATTAGTACTGTTGATGAATTGAAGAACATTAACACATAAGCAACTACCTCAACATTTAAATGTAGCACACAAACGTGTATGCTTTTATCAAGGTGTTGTTTAAGATCCAGGTAACGTGAATGTTGTCTGCTGTTACAGAGGCAGAAGAGCACGTGTGTGTTTATCTGGTGGAGACTGGAGAGAGGGTGATGTAGGAAGGCTGTCATCAAAGGCTTTAAGTATACTACAAAAATTAATAAAACACCAATTTAAATCTTAAGTTGTATTTTATTTTAATTTCAAACAGAGTTATTTCAGCACTTTTCTGATTGTTGATGTCTGTGCATTTGCTGCAGAGTTCCTGTGGATGAGCCTTACTCAAGGACACACTGGTGGTGACCAGTGTTAAAACTACATACTATCACAACAAAATACACAACTGCTCTGACTCTCGTGCACTCTTCAGAACGTTCTCTTCGCTCCTCTGTCCTCCTCCCCCCCCTCCTTCATCAACTCTTACAGCTGATGACTTTGCATCATTTTTCACACAAAAAACCTCCTCCATCAGCAGCCAATTCTCCGCACCACAAACCGACACGCACATCTCAACAACCATAACACATACACTCCCCTCCTTTTCTCTGCTCTCTGAAGCTGAAGTCTCCAAACTCATCCTTTCCAACCACCCCACTACCTGTCCGCTTGACCCTATCCCCACTCACCTCTTTCAGGCCATTTCTTCTTCTGTTACTTCTGCACTCACTCACATTGTCAACACCTCTCTTCACACCGGGACTTTCCCCACAGCATTTAAGCAGGCTCGGGTAACCCCACTGCTTAAGAAACACTCTATGAACCCAGCACTTTTAGAAAACTACAGACCGGTATCCCTTCTGCCTTTCATTGCAAAGACACTCGAGCGAGTTGTTTTTAACCAGCTCTCTACGTTTCTTGAACAGAACAACCTCCTGGATATCAACCAATCAGGCTTCAAAAGCGGCCACTCAACTGAGACTGCCCTGCTCTCGGTTACGGAGGCACTGAGGCAGGCAAGAGCAGCTTCCAGATCCACAGTACTTATCTTACTGGATTTGTCTGCTGCTTTTGACACAGTTAACCACCAGATCCTCCTGTCAACTCTCATGAAGATGGGCATCTCAGGAACTGCTCTCCCGTGGTTCAAGTCTTACCTCTCAGGTAGGTCCTTCAGGGTGTCATGGAGAGGTGAAGTGTCTAAGTCACATCATCTAGCCACTGGAGTTCCACAGGGCTCAGTGCTTGGACCACTTCTCTTCTCCATCTACATGTCATCACTGGGATCGGTCATTCAGAAACATGGCTTTTCCTATCACTGCTATGCAGACGACACTCAACTCTACTTCTCATTTCAACCAGATGATCCCACGGTTGGTGTTCGTATTGCTGCCTGCCTAACAGACATTTCTGCCTGGATGAAGGAGCATCACCTGCAACTCAACCTTGCAAAGACTGAACTGCTTGTGGTCTCAGCCAACCCAGCACTTCATCACAATCTCTCCATTCAGCTAGGATCATCAACCATAACTCCGTCCAGGACAGCCAGGAATCTTGGAGTTGTGATCGATGATCAGCTAAAATTCACTGACCACATTACTGCAACAACCCGGTCCTGCAGATTTGCATTATACAACATTAGGAAGATTAGAGCCTTCCTATCTGAGCAGACCACACAACTCTTGGTCCAAGCTCTTGTTCTCTCCAGACTGGACTACTGTAATGCTCTTCTAGCAGGCCTTCCGGCATGCACTATCAAACCCTTGCAACTGATCCAGAATGCAGCGGCGAGGGTGATCTTTAACGAGCCGAAGAGAGCGCACGTCACGCCTCTCTTCATCAGACTCCACTGGCTACCAATAGCCGCTCGCATCAAATTCAAGGCACTGGTACTCGCCTTCAAAGCAACCACTGGCTCTGCACCAATTTACCTTAACTCGCTTGTTCAGACATACACACCCTCCAGGAGTTTGCGTTCTACCAGTGAACGACGCCTTGTGGTGCCATACCAGAGAGGCATGAAATCACTGTCACGGACCTTTTCCTGGACTGCCCCCACCTGGTGGAATGACCTGCCTATCTCAATTCGAGCAGCCGAGTCTGTAGCCATTTTCAAAAAACATCTAAAGACGCATCTCTTCCAGCAGCACCTGACCAATCAAGAATAGCACTTAACATTCTATTCATTTTTCTGTCTGTCTAATTTATTTAAAAAAAAAAAAAAAAAAAAAAAAAAAAAAATCCTGTGTGTTCTGTGTTAGATTAACTGAGACTTGTTACAGCACTTGCATACTGTAGCCTCTGACTGTTGTAGTTGCTTCTATTGCTCTCATTTGTAAGTCGCTTTGGATAAAAGCGTCTGCTAAATGACTAAATGTAAATGTAAATGTAAATGGTGACGGCTGCAGAGATCTAAGCAGACACAACCTTCTGCTTATCAGTTTAGTGTTTAGTCCACTACACCACAAAAGTGATAAAGCTACAATACAAATAGCATGTAATTGTAAAAATATAAATTAAATATGGCAAGAAATGGGATGCTGACAACATTAATTGTAAAACATTTTAAGTAGTCATGCTGATGGAGAGCAGGCACACGGATGTTTGGAGCAGACATCAGCAGTCAGAGATTGTCCCACACATGTTCTCACACTCTTGCTTCAAGGTTGTGGGGTTCAGGAGGGACATGATGGACGGCTAGGACAGGCGAAGGTGTTCATGGTGGTCAACTGCTTCATCAATATAAAGCCACAGGATTGGCACAGCTGTGTTGAGATGGCAGCAGATGTGGGGTTCACCGCCTGTAAATGTGTGATAGTTTGTTAGAACAATACGTTTGAATAAAGCTTTGTTTCATGTGTTGGTGACTTATTCATTTGTGATGTTTACTTTTATTCATTCTTTTACTCATTAATTCATGTTTCCTATTGTTGTCAGTAAATAAAATATTTTATTAACTCATGCATTTATTCATTGCTTGACTGAAAATTGGTATTCACATCGGCTGCATTTGTTCTAGTATATATTCATGCATCGCTATGTCATATGACAACAAGTTGAATTTTGCATGTTTTACTAAAACTATAATTTTCAGTAAAAAAAAGAAAAAGTAATATAATTAAGTATTAATCAGCATTTGTTATTAATATTGTAAGTGTTTTGGTGGGCTAGCAATGCAATTCATTCTGGGGTAATCTTAATTTTGAATAGTGATACTTACATTTTTCGAGTATAAAATCAACAGTTCCCCTTCGAGGGAACTCGCACTGCGTCGTCGAGGGACAACACTCTGGGAACGCCCACAGCGTTGCGCATCTGAAGTATGAATGAAATCAAGCCAATCTGATTGGTGCTGCGTCATGACGTAGTAGATGACGGCATAGCCGGAAGATACAAAGGGACGCTGATGCACACACACAACAGCTTTTGCTCTTCTGAGCGCTCTGTGTTTTGTCAGTCTTATTTGGTGTTGTTTGTCTACCAATGTTGTTCACAAGCATTCAGGGCTCGCGAATTCCGTGGCTGGTCCCATGGAATCTATTCCGGATCTATTATGGGATCTATTATGGATCCCATAATAAAACCCACGGATCTATTATGGACTCGCAGATGGGCCTGTCAAGGGAACTTGAGAGTGCTGAGGCATCTTCTCCTTCCTAGTGACAGCTCCATTGTTCTCCTTCCCCGCGTGGAAACCCGCACTGTGGCTTCTTCCCCCGGGGTGGAGGACCCGATGCGCGAGCTGTCTGATTCCGAGGAATTAGATGGGCTCCGTATCGAGGCTCGCCTTCCCTAATGCAGATTCAACCTCACGTTGCCGAGGTGGCGCGCAGGTTTGGGTCTGCTATTAGAGTGATACAACGTGACACGGTTTAAAGGCATGTGATACTGTTGGGTGCGAGGCATGCAGTCAGCTCCTGAGGGGGCGGGCTGTTTTCATTGAGAAATATCTCAACGCGTACTGCCGTGCGCCTTTCGGGTGTTTCAGGCTCGCGCCTGTTTGGCTTTTTTCTCGAGGGATGAAAGTCAATAACGGCTTGAGCCACGTTGCTGAGGCAACGTGTGGTTTACGAGTCTGTATAAATACGATAAAACAATATCGTCTGATGATTATGGCTGCATTTAAGTCTGAGGATTTAAATGAAATATGATTTGACTTCGAGGAGTTAGATATTCAGCCTGTCATTCAGACCATGTTTCACCGTATTGTGTGATACTCACTGCATGAAAAGTGGGATTTTCGTCAGTATGTGGCACTGTAGATTGCCGTGGAACTTCAGGTTTACGACTGTGCACGGCAATTTGCAGGCAACACCTAAAACTGCCGTAAATTGTCGGAAATTGACGTGGGCTTTGCTTGGCAGTTGTCTTTGCTTGGCAGTTGTCCCCCCATGACCCCCCCCTCCCCTTAATTCTAGGGGAGGCTTTATCATGTAAATGAACATGCTGTGAGCTACACAAATGCAAATCAGAGTAGCAGCAGGGGGAGTTTTATCTAGGTTCTGAATTTTTTTAACTAAAACAAGTTTAAAGTTTAAGTTAAAATGTTAACTTAAATTTAAGTTAAATGTACTTGTTTTAGTTCACATTACTAAATTTTTAGGGCAACCAGTTTGCTCCAATTTTTTAAGTAGATTCAACTTGTCCGGGCTCACAGTGTAGATTAATTACTCTGTATGTCATTAGCAATAACCAATGTTATGTAAAAAAAAACAAAATACAGGACAGCAGTTCATGTCTTCAACCTTTAGAGAGGTTATGTGATGCAACAAGACAATGAACCAAAGCACACAAATAAATCAAGTAAAGCATACAGTTTACATATCAAAATTAATTTTTCCACCCTGCACTGTGAATGATTTCTAAATGGCTATTAATCATAAATGTGAAAAGTACAAGTTTGTGTGTTAATAGTTAAGTCAGATTGTGTTTTTCTGTAATTGTCATTTAAATTGAGCTCACACCACATTTTATGAATTATCAATGCAGATTTTCAAGAGGTGGTTTCCTGGACAAGGTTTAAATTATGCCAAGAGTAGGCCTTAATCTAGTTAATCGTGAGTTAAAAAATTGTTGCCTGGAACAAAGATTAAGCACAGATTACTAACACCTGGACTATGAGTCCTGAACTAAAATAAACTGGATTCATTTACAGTTTTATCTAATTGCTTACACACAATTTCTGAAAATATGGCTCCATTTCTTGTAACTCTACACACAAAACACACAACATGCAAAACATCAGACATCGCTTGCAAAAGCAACACTTTGTGCAAAACTATTTTAACTCTTCCAAAAATGTTGTTTTTGCATATATCTAATTACACACAAATATGCACAACTGAAGAATTTTACAGTTGAACTGAAATCAACTGAACTGAATCAACACTGAAGTCACTTGAGCTGAATATTGACACTATATTGGCCTGTTAGAGCCGGTTTACAGCAGAATTTGTTTTGAATTTGTTACTGAAGCTGCTATGAAACAATATATTTTGTTGTATGCATATTCTTTCTTTCTCAAACCTTAGTTTTGATTTCTAAGTGATCAATTTATGTATAAGTGTTTTCACACATGATCATTGGCTGTATGGGTCCTCAGTAAATTAATGTGGCATTTAAATGGCAAAAGTTATTCTTGTCTCTATAACTTATGGCTTCCTAAAGACACGTTTATGGGTAAATAAAATATTAATAATATAAATAAAATGAATATCAAAACATATTTTAAATATAATGAAGTCATTTTATTATAGCACTCATCAGATGTTCCTGGAAACAAAACAGAGACAGAACAGTATAAACAAACTATACAACAAACTAAACACCAAATTACAAAAACATTATTATGTGAAAGTGAATAAAGTTGTGTGTGTGTGTGTGTGTTTTCAGTTATAAATATGTGCTGTGTAAATTAGCCTATATATACTTTTAGAAATTATATATAGCCTAACTTTAAAAAACAAACAATAACCCATATAGATAAATTATAATAATTGTATAATACTAAGCATTTACTTAATATACATTGTAACATTAGGCTACTTTACTCTAGCACAGTAGTCAGTTAAGCAATTAATTAATATCTTATATTAATATGTATGTAGCCTAGGCTACATCTAAAGGTAAGTCTGCTTAAAAAAAAAAAAATAGTACACTTCGACATGTACAGAATATGCGCGTTAAGAAACACGTTCAAATGTGTCTTTTTAACATGTTAAAACTGTGCGTCGACTGTGCGTGTATGCCTGTTACACGACCAGAATGTGCGTGTCTACACATACAAAAGAAACACGTAAAAAATTGCTGCGTTGACGCGGACAAACAGTGCCTGTTGACACGGTCATAAGTCACGCGTTTCGTATAAAGAGATTTGGCCCCGGGCGCGTTCCATAGTAGAGCCCTAGTCCAATGACGTGCAAGGTCAGGATCATGGCCATGACGCGTAGAAGACGAGCTGTAAACTTTAATTATTATTTTTTTTTTTACATTTCCTATGTTTTTTGCTGCTTTCCTTTTTCGTGATCAACAATGACAGGACGCCGTCTTCAACTCAATCTCTGCATGGACGCGACCAACTTTTTGGACTCATTTTCAGGAGGCTGTCTTCGTCTTCACAACTCTGAGGCAAACTGCAGGCGCTATGAACCACAGCATGGGTCATGTAACGTTACGATTTAAAGAATATGCTTTTATTCAGCTGTATAAGGAAATGGATGCGTTAATAGATCCGAGCTTAAAACTGCACATTTTGTTTACACAGACTATCCCCGCCTCATAACGAAGCCGTGACCTCTTATCAGCTTGGAGCGATTTCCGCGAGTCCAGATTTAACCGCTGATCACGACGACATTGTGTGTAAGTATAACTTCGGTTTTTCTCATTCCTTGTTTAATTTTACCGTGACTGTTTTTATTAATACCAGTCTCATGTAATTGTTTTCCAGCTGCCTGTAAGACGTATTATGAATCGACACGCCGGAGCTTCAGATACAAACAACCTGAACTTACATAGCAGGCGGAAACTGCGAAGTTTAGCTCGGAGTCGATCAAGAAGAAAAAGGGTAAGATTTATTATATTAGATCCGTTTTTTGTCAATGTGAGTATTTTTCAGGTTGCTTATTGTCTTTATGGATTGTATTACAGTTGCTGGAAGCGAGAGTGTGCTGGGTGAGGATGAGATGGACTGGAAGTGCGCGACCATTGAACTCATATCTGATGAGGAAGACGGCATTGTTGACGGGGTGTCTGGATGGATTGTGCGGCCATCGCCATATACGCCTGTGTTTCCCGAATGTTTTGGCCGCTTCTTTTTGACGTTTTTGGAGGACAACATAAGATACATTACTGCTGCACTGTACATATTTGTGTGTTTGACAATAAAGCTCTTTCTTTGAATAAACAGCTGTGTGTTTATAAGCTCTTTCTTTGAATAAACGGCACGGTCCGGGCAAATTTTCCCATATATTCCTTGATGGTATGAATAGTGTAGTTCATAGCACAATAACATTACTATAAAACATAAATTATTACAACATAAATCATATTATTATTATTATTATTATTATTGGGGTTTACATTTATAATGAGCCAGGGTGACCAATAATGATTGGTTTGCAGTGATCTGCCAACCAATCACGAGGGATTTTTCTTGTTTAAATGTAGTGGCTTCAGCCAATACTGAGTGAGTAAATTCAAGTCTGGCCGTTGACTCTCTGGTTTCGCTGCTATTCATATGCAAATTATAGGCGTCGCACCTCCGCACGGTCTCTCAGCGGGGGGCTCTCCACCTACGTCATGGTTCGTTTACGACAATTTGTGGCACAGACGAACGCGACGTTCGCTGCCTCTAAATTGTCGAAAACTGCTGAAAATTAAGGAGATTTCCGGGAGTCTACAGGCGTTTACGGGGTCGAAAATCCCACTTTTCATGCAGTGACTGTGGCTTTCTTCTCGAGGCATGAAAGCCAATTGTATTATAACGGCTTGAACCACGTTGCTGAGGCAACGTGTGGGTTACGAGTCCGTGTAAAAACAATGAAACAGTATCGTCTGATGATTATGGCTGCATTTAATTCTGAGGAATTAAATAAAATAGAATCTGACTTTGAGGAGTTAGATGTATTTTTTACTCAGCCTATCATTCAGACCAGGTTGCACGGGTTGGGTGATTATGGTGGCATTTAATTCTGAGGAATTGAGTGTCATGTTATCTGACTTTGATAAGTTAGATACTTAATCGGCTGTCACCCAAGCGTGTTTGACTTGTCTGGATATTCATCTAAGATGGAGCCCTCCGGAAGTTGATGTTGTTCTCGCCGCCTTGTGGCCTGCGGGACACATCAATTTCAGGCAATTGCAAACCGCAGTGTCTGCCCTAGTGTTGCGGCCCGGTTGAGCTGCTCCCTCAGATGAGGCCCCTGCCCCCTCTCCCGGGCAGGAGCGATCGAGGTCGCCTCCCCTGTGGAGCTTTTGGGAATCGTTGCTGTGCTCCCGCCGTCTCGTACGCTTCGGGCCACATCGTTTCCCGCGCATGCACGCTGCACCAGCCGCCTCTAGCAAAACCTGCGGCGGTCCAGCAAACGTGTACGCACACCGAAAATCTTCCTCGATTTCGCCCTGCCGGTTAGCTGCTTCAGGGGGTCGGGGAGGAGGCTCGGTTGACACCCGAGGCCGGCCTCGAGAGGCTGGTTCCCTTAGCAGATTATATCGGCGCATGGTTATGCCTCCGAATATCTGCATGGGCCCTGCGTACTGTAGAACGGGGTTACGGGCCGCAGTTCAGTTCCCTCCCCCGAAGTTCAACGGGGTGATCTGGACTGTGGTCGGCCCAGAGCAGGTGCGGGTTATGGAACAGGAGGTACACTCCCTGTTGGTTAAGGAGGCTTTTGAACGTGTTCCTCCGCCAGACAGGGAGTACGGGTTCTACAGCCGGTACTTCATAGTTCCTAAGAAGGATGGTGAGTTGCGTCCAATTTTAGATCGGAAGTACTTGGATCGTTCTCTGAGGAGATTCAGATTCAAGATGCTCAAGCATTCCTTGTCGTGATTCAGACCAGTCTGAGAACTGGCCTGTCACGGTGGATCTAAAGAGGACGCATACTTCCATGTAGAGCTGCAACTAACGATTATTTTTTCTGTCGACTAATCTAACGATTATTTTTTCGATTAGTCGACTAATCTAACGATTATTTTTCCGGATTAATCTTATGATTCTTTTTTACTGATTATTGTATTTCAAATAGGGTAGTGAATTTGTATATTATTTTAACATGAAATCAATGAATGATGACAATATTAATTGTATTTCAGGAAGGGTAGTGTACATAGTATGCCATTTTATAATGAAATATATGAACACAAGAAGCTTTTTAAACATAATATATAATGATACTATTCATCATAAAATGTATACAGAGTAGGCCTAATTAGGAAAAGTTGTTTACTATAGTAGTTGAGAATGATTTACTTATTGATTTGTGTCAATAGCAAACGAAAATGCTCTTGTATTTATCTGCAAAAGGTTCACATACAGGAGCTTTCAGCATAGTTTTAATATAGTATAACTAGTTGTCTATTTTGAAGATACATGTGCATAAACAACGACTAAAGCTGCCAGAAGTTTTAGCCCAAACTTCAAAGACACATTTAAATGATTAAAGCTAGGAGGCATATCTTAACTTTAATGTTACTTTAATCATGCAAACTACCTATATACAGCATGTTATTATGCATATGTTTTTGGGACAGAGGGGAACAGGGTCGCATTAACAGGAGATATATGCAGCCCATAATAAATAAAAGCACGAGACGTACTGGGGTCGGAGAAGAACCCCGGAAAATGTGACGGTCTGTTGCAATACACGCGCCACGGTTCAGCTGCGCGAGAGAACACTGGCAGCAGGGTTGCCAGGTTTGCACAACAAAACCCACCCATTCGTTACTCAAAACTAGTCCAAAACAAGCCCAATCGCGTTTCGGGGAGGTTCTCTGGTAAACATCGCGTTCGGGGGGTTAAATATGTGTGTTTTTTTGCAGGGCTGCCGGCTAAAATTCTCATTCCCGGGGCTAAATATCACATAATTGGGATCGCTTCAACCCGCGGACATGAGCAGCCCGCGGCAACAGTGTAGAAGTAGCCCAATTCCGCGGAAAAAAACGGGACTTGGCAACACTGACTGGCAGTGTGAAAGCTCCCGCTCTCCACGCGCACAGCACCTGCTCTGCCACCGCGCGCAGTGTGAAACCGGCATTACAGAGCGAACAAAGCACAGTTTTATTCGGCTGTTTAAAGTACTCCCACACTTTTGAATGTCGCGGTCTGGCTTTATATGATAAATTATCATTTTCACTATGCCCGGGAGCAGAAGCTGCCATTATTCTAGATCTTCTGTTCCATTCTAGAACGTAAATAATGTGCCGCCGACGCGTCGCCCTACTTCCATGTATCCATCCTTCTGTGGCATGGGGAATTCCTGAGGTTCGCTTTCGGGGGCGAAGCGTATCATTATCGGGTTTCTCCATACGGCCTGGCTTTTTTTTTTCCTCGTGAGTAGCAGCAGTTCGGCATTGAGATGTCGTCCTTGGCTGCTCTCAGTGTGTGGTTGAGACTCTACACGCAGTAGCGTGTTCACGCCTTCTCAGAGAACCGTGTTCCTGGGAGCTGTATGGGATTCTCTACGTTGCGGGCACAATTGTCTCCCGTGTGTATCGAGTCCATACAGGAGCTAGGTCACAGCATCACTGTGTAGCAGTTTAGGGCTGCTGGGACTTAGGGCAGCTGCGTCCAACAGAATATCTCTTGGCCTGCTGCCCGAGACCCCTACAGCTCTGAGGAGCTTTTTCCCGAACCTCTGCGGCCACCATGTCCTGATACGCTCAGACAACACCTCAGTTGTCGCGTATCTCAATCATCAGGGGGGTCTGAGGTCGCGGCCTCTTTGCAGACTGGCGCATCAGATCCTCCTGTGGTCCCAGGGTAAACTGTCGTCTCTCAGAGCGATGTACGTCCCCGGGGACCAAAACCAGGGAGCAGACGTCCTGTCGAGGCAGGGGCTGAGGCCCGGGGAGTGGCGTCTCCACCCAGAGGTGGTGGAGGCCATGTGCGAGAGATTCGGCCCAGTGGAAGTGGACTTGTTCGCGTCTCGAGAGACGTCCCACTGTCCACTGTGGTTTTCTCTCAGGCATCCAGCTCCGTCTGGGCTGGACGCCATGATGCAGACGTGGCCGATGCTATGTCTGTACGCATTTCCCCCGATCGCTCTGCTCCCGGGAGTTCTGGAGCGGGTCAGCCGGGAGGGCATCAGCCTGCTCTTAGTAGCACCCCGGTGGCCCACTCGAATATGGTTCTCGGACATCGTAGCTCTGCTAGACGGGCCTCCGTGGCAGATCCCTCTGAGGAGGGATCTGCTCTCGCAGGCAGGGGGCACAATATTCACCCCCGGCCGGAGTTATGGAGCCTCTGGGTCTGGCCCCTGAGGGGGCTCGGTACCTAGAGGCTGGCCTGTCAGCAGAGGTGGTCGAGACTTTACTCAGCTCCAGGGCTCCTTCCACCAGGAGACTGTACAGCCTCAAGTGGAAGTTGTTCTCCACTTGGTGTAGAGAGCGTGAGGTGGACCCAGTTAACTGCCCGGTGGCTTCAGTGCTGGAGTTCCTCCAAGATCGCTTCTCCTTTGGTCTTACCCCGTCCACCCTGAAGGAGGAGGGGAGTGAATGACGTCTCGGGTCGCTAAAGACCCGAGGTATGCATTTAAGGGTTAACAATCATAATGATAACACAAATATCATGGGTTTGCATACATTATATACAAAGAAAAAACAATAACAAGGTTAGATATCTTTGAATAATTCATCATAATGCAATAAAATTTTTATTTCATAAGCTTGAGGGATGTAACAGGAGTTAAAGGAACTGTATGTAAGAAATGTATTTCAATTAATCATAAAATGGCCCTGATATGTCACTAGACATTAAGAAATCATGTTAATTTCAAATACTTATATCACTGACAACAGTTGTCCGGCCAGGATATTGTCATTTAAAAGTGAAGTTGCAGCCCTCAACTGATGTTGATGTTGACATGTTGTGTTTTGGCCTGAAGCGCCACCCTCCACCTATCTACCAATCATGAAGTAAGTAGTGTTTCGGCATCCAGGTTGCCAGCTCTGCTCTAGTTACCACAGCTGCAGCTACAAACTTTTAGCAGCCTACGTTCCTGCTGGATCCTGCAGCCTATCTGGCAACCTCGAGTCAGGGAGGAGGGGGAGAGGGGATACACCGCTCTACAGTAATTTGAAAGTGATTGCAGTACCAGGTTTGGCCACAATCCTACATACAGTTCCTTTAAATTTAACAAGAAAAAGGAAAATATAAATGAGATTAAGGCCAATTTTGCTTGTGGATGACATTTTTTTGCAAAGAAATTAACAACATATTCAAGAGATCACGATTTTGGGTTTTGGTAAGGATAAAACTGGGTCAGATTAGTAGGGTTAATATCACAAAATAAATGGGCAGCTGTTTCTTCAACAAGACCACAAAATTAGCAAGTTTAATCAATATTAAGATATTTATAGATGGATGACTTAAACCTGTCACTCGTCTTTCAAGTCGTTGCGCTTGAGATAACGTCGTAGGTCACATGATAACGTCAACATGGCGCATAAAGTGCGGATCACATTCATACTTAATGAGATCAGGCAATATAGTACCTACTCTTTTAGAGCTCGTTAAGTAAGTACTTATTGAAAATGAGTTTCAATTTCGAACGCAGCCCCGGTCTTTTGTACAATGTACTGGCCAACCAAAAACTAACCCAGAGTTAATCTCTAGAGTGGCCAAACAGTGATTATTCCTGAGTTTACATGCAACTCAAAACACTACAGTTCCCTTTATGTGCTTTTGAATGCAGAACTTTACCAGAAATTGTCTCATAATCCAAATGTAGCTCTAATGTATACGTTGTTATTATTATACAAAGCAAAGAACATGAAATTATTTTTGTGCTACAGATTCAAGAAATAATGCTTGTCTCTTTTGTGTTTGTTGCAAAGATATCTAATTATGATAATAATAACTATTTAAATTCAATATCTATCTAAATATTAACATGTTATTGTATTATTATATAGGCTATATGATTCGAAGTAACTAGTAACTAGCTACTTGAGTAATTTTTTTCATTGGATACTTTTTTACTCTTGCTCAAGTACCTATTCAGATTAGTACTTTTACTTTTACTTTGAGTAAATATTTCTATAAGTACTTGTACTTTTACTTAAGCATGGATCTCAAGTTTTCAACTGAGTTCAGAGTGACATTTTGGCGATGGCGGCAGGGGTTTGGGTGGGGACGGGGTTCTGATCTGAAAAATGACAATTCGTACAAATAAAAACATTGAATTCAGCATTTCTTAGTGTGTGTGTGTGAGAGAGAGAGAGAGAGAGAGAGAGAGAGAAATGTGAAAACATTTGGCCTAGGCTATTTCATTATATTTTATCCAGACAATGCATAGAAGGCTATTAATTATTGAATGTGTCCATTTCAAAGATGTCAGATAGGAGGCAAATGGCAAATTAATATTTCATAATTTGGAATATGTAGTTTTTTCTTTCCTTTTATTTCCTTTTTCTTTTCTTCTAAATCAGAACTAAATCAATTGTCAGAATTAGCTGCTGAAATTCACATACTCTGGTCAAACTGTTGGTTAACCTACCAGCTGCCTGGACACATATGAAGAGTTTCGTTGCAAAACGAGATATATCCATTTTGAGAAATGTTGGTTATTTGACATTATTATTTAAGACATCAACAGTCAAGTTCATTCACAATTTTTTGTACATTAAACTATTACTTGAGCTCAGTGAAGGCCGGGACACAATATTCTTCAAATCCAGGATATTTTTTATTTAATTTTATGTCCATAAATAAGTCAAAAACCATGCCAAAATGCAACATATTTATCTTAACATTGTCAAACATCTTAAATTGGTTAAAAAAACAATACATCATAAATATATGGAATAGTATATACAAAGATTGATTAATAATAATAAGATTCCGAGTTAGTTTTGGTCAGAACATACACAACATAACGTTTTTTTTTTTTTTTTTTTGCAAAACGCTATATATCCACCTTAGGCTATATTCTACTACTGTAATACCATTAAGAAAAGCTAGTGAATCAATGTTTTGTGTGTGTGTGTGTGTGTGTGTGTGTGTGTGTGTGTGTGTGTGTGTGTGTGTGTCGGCATGACAGACCAACATTACTCGCAGTCGCACGATGACAACAATTAATCTTTGGATGTTTTCCCTCCCCTGAATGCCTTGCCCGTTTGTCTTCTCCCTTTGATGATTTTCTTAAGATGCCTTCCTCTTTCTCCCAACAGCAGCTGGAATGACCGGCTCCAATCCGTCATCGAAATCCATAACGTTAGCTTGACTCTGAAGCTTTGATTCTCTGACTGACAGACAGCTGTTGATCAGTGACGTAGCCTACGTGACTGACAGCTCGCCTACAGTATAAACTGGTAAACGTTTTTTAGTTAGCCTATTGAATCCTCTTTTTAAAAATATGTTTTTTGTTTTGATATTATCGTTAAATCACTGAGCAAACTCGGAGCACTTCACCGGCGGTGACTCTCTCCTCGCGTGACATCCTGAGCTTGCGCGGTATCCTGAACGTTCTATATGGCACGTTGTAAAGAAACTGGGCTGGCGGATATCGCGTTTTGTGAAAAAATACATTTTGTAGTTGGCTTAAAATGTACATTTTCAAATCTTATTAATGGCAGCAATTCACACATAGATTAAGGTACATCTAAACAGTGATTTCCAATAATAAAATCCAAATGTTAAAAAATGGCGTTTATCGCGTTTTGCAACCAAACTCTTCATATATTCCCCAGCATATATGAGATGACTTACTGTCAGGGCTCAACATTAAGCCTGTTCACGTGCTTGTCCTTCGAACAAGTTAATCTATCACTCACTTGGCCGAGTAAAACATTTGCTTGTCCAGAAAAAAATTATATATACATTTTTTGTGTGTGTTGTAAATGTAATTTATTCTGAAGCAATATTGTATGTAGCTTATTATAGGCCTAGACTTGTTCTGAGCAGGTGTTGTCAGTGAACAGGCTGTAAAACTGTTGGCTAAGTTACAGACACTCATGAAAAACTGATGATGATTATCTGGGAAACATTCTGTAACAGCAGTCAAATTGTCATTGTTTGTGTCAATTTGTTGTAACATTAAAACAGGAGATCATGAATTACTCTGTGCTCAAAGTGATGCTCAGAGCTCCAGGGGTTTCCTCTGTGAGTGAGGATGATGGTGAACAATTCCAGGATATGCTTTTTTTTCATTGGTTGTTGCGTTAAATCTTACCCAGATACATTAGTGCTATTTTCTGATTGGCTATTGTGCAGCCTCTTCTTTTTTTTTGATTGGCTGATAAGTGGCAGGGGAGACGTGCTTTCCTGCCTGGTTACATAGAGAGAGCGGCGCACCACATACATTCTGGGCGCTGCGGCATATTAAATATATGATCAATAGTTTTCCTGCGTGAGAAATACAATGTGTGGCAGGAGTGCGTGACAAAAGGCCGAAATGAGTGACTGTCACACTCAATGCGTGACACTTGAGAGCCCTGCTTAAGTAGAGTTTTTGGATACTCTACCCACCTCTGCCTATGGGGGGGGGTTTCAGTATATCCAGCCCTGCGAGTTTAAGATACACGGAAGCCAGATTGAGGATCACTCGTCAGACATCACGTACAACAATGTGTGCAGGCAAATACACAGCGTCCTGAATGAGAAGTTCAGCAATGCCGACATTGTTAGAGGGGTGCTGTGAATTATCAAGCCAGGCCTTTTAAAGATAATCTGATGAACAAAGATGTCATGACTGTAGCTGAGCTAAAAGGGTTCTTACAATCACACTTTCGTAGTGAGCTAAAACCCTTGCTAGCCGACAGTTATGTAACTGACAATGCCATCCGCTGACTTGTCATGAAAGTCATGAGCGATGAGAATGAGAGGCTGCGCCGGCTGGGCCCACCAACCAGAGCAAAACTGTCCATGGATAGTAGTGCTCAAGTCAACAGGGATGTGAACACAAAGGTCAGAATGATCAGATTAAGCCTCTTACTGCTAGTAATACAAACGCAATACAACACTCCATGCCAGTATGAACTGAGGGTGGCAGACAATGCTCTGCACACCAACAAACATCTCGCCGTGTGAGCCACTTGTGGTGCTGCTCACGTTGTGCGAACAATGGGTGACAGGACTGTACGCATTGTTTCATCTGTGTTGAGGATGGACACCGGGCAGTGGGGTGACACAACGACCTCAGCGACAGGGAAATGGGAACTGACCACTGCAAAGGGACAACCAGTGGCTGCACAGCAAATGCTCCCAACTAGATGTTACTCCCCCAAAGCCGGCCAGGCCTAGGGAGGGAGAAGTGCTAGGACAAGAACTTGACTCTTCTTGACTCTTCTTCTTGACTCCTGGACCTCACCTCATTTATTGATTTGTTTGCTTGTCTCTGATGCATTGTGGAAAGATACATATCTACCAAGTGTTGAGGTGAGGCCACTTCTGGGGCTTCTTGGGTGTCAAGATGATCTGAAAATCTATGTTGTAAATGGAGACCTTATCCCATTTGACGACTGGGCGGACATCAGAGTCAACCTGTGGACCCAAGTCTATCCGTTAATGTCCCAGTAAGATGCCAATTGAGAGACCACTCCTGGGTTTCAACTTAGTTGAAGAACTGATTCATCGGCAGTCTGATGCCAACACTTACCACACTACTGTCTGGAGCCATTGATATCCCTTGTGAAAAGGCACAAACTTTAGTCAAGGTGATCCAAGCTGCTGAAGATGATGTTGGAGATGGGCACTTGAAGGTTGGTCCAAGAGGGGTATTTATCCGGGCTGGACAGGTGGCTTGGGTGAAGTGTAGGATCCCTTCAAAGATGGCACAGTCTGACTTGGTTGTCTTGCTTGAGCCTCATTAAAAAAATAGTGATCATTTAAGATGCTTGGACCTTGGAGTGAGACTCTTAGAAATACAACCCCATAACCCTTGTGTTTCCATACCCATTGGAAATATCACAGTGGGTGATGTGACCCTGCCACATGGCACAGTGATTGGAACATAACAACGGATTGAGAGGATATAGAAACAAAAAGAAAAAAAGATGGCGGTAGGTGCCCGCAGGCTGGCAGGTACTGCGACTCCACTTAACCTAAAACAATCTAGGAAGCCGCCTATCTTCTCTTACAACATCAAAGAGATAAAAGGGATAAAACTGCTATCACAACGTCAGCACATAAAGAATACGAACGCTCAGGTACAACGTGTAGTTTGATTTTTCAATTTGTTGCAATCTGTGCTGCAACGTGGAACACCTGGTCAACTTCCTGTCACTTTTCATCACGCTCTGTGAAGCATATCACTTTCTCACCTGTCGTTTCATGGTGCCAGTACATCGCTTATTCTATGGTTTTAAACTGCGGACGCGCTGACGTCCATCAACATAACCACAACGATGGATCTCAAACAACGCCACAAAAAAAAGCGTCAAACTTACTGTGTATGCTTCTGCTACTGTGTGGGGATATCCATCTTAACCCGGGCCCCGTGAACTGTGGGCTAACTGCGGAACACAGTGTCAACCCTTCGCTTGCTGCTCATGGCTCTACGGCTTCCATAGCGGTGAGTTCTGCTTCTAGAGCCGCGGACATGTGGGTGTCGTCTTTGCAGACCAACATAATATCGCGCACAGTGAAAAGGAAAGTTGAAATTTCCGCTGTTAACCCTTTAACACCCCACTTTCCCCCGTGTCCAGTGGATAAGAGCAAAGACAGAGTGACTCTGAAACAACAAAAATTTAGATTGTTCCAGACTGTAAACCATGCAAAAATACTCCGGGAGCCAAATGTAAAGCCGAAGGGGATTCTCGGGGGATATTTAAATATTAGAAGTGTTGTGTCAAAGACTGAACAGTTGGAGCATCTGCTAACGGGTTCTAATCTGGATTTTTTGTGTTTGTCAGAGACTTGGCTAAAACCCTCTACTCCACAAACTGTATTTCATGTACCTGGCTACATTGTTTTTAGATGTGACCGGAAACAGGGAAAGGGTGGTGGAGTAATGATCTAGGTGAAGGAACATTTGGAATGTAAATTAATTGAAAATATCACTGACTCGTTGGAATGTGTGGGAGTAACAATCAGACTCTCAGCCGAAATGTCTTTTATGGTTATTGTGCTGTATAGACCACCTACAGCAAAAATCCATTTTTTTTAACCATCTCACTGAGATACTGAAAAAATGTGACAATAAAGAAACAATTTTGTTAGGTGATTTTAATATAAATTGGTTGGACAAGAGGAACAGGAAAAAGTTAAAACAAATTAGTAATAAGTTTCAGATGGCACAAATGATAAAAAATCCAACACGCATAACATAATCGTCCCAAACCCTAATAGATTTAATTTTTACTAATCAAGCAGAACGAATTACCAAAACGTTTAATTTGATAACAGGCTTGTCCGACCATAACCTTACTTTAATGGTTAGGAAATTATCAAAAATGAGATATAAAAAAATTAATTCAGTTGACCTTAATTCAGTGGCCTCTTATATTCCCAAAAAAGATATGGAACTGTTTCATAATGAAATACAAAAAATTAAATGGAATCAATTAACATCTGGTAAAAATTGTCAGTCAGCATGTAAAGATTTTTTTAAAAAATTCCATGAACTCTTATCCAAATATTCGAAACAATCCCATTTAACTCTCAGAGCCCGACGGCATCGCCCACGACGTCACACGGCACCTCCGATAAATATCTATATTATTTAATGAAACTTTTATCGATTTTCTTACCGTTTTTTCCAGCAGAAAGCTAACGAGCTAGCCATCACGGGGGTGTCTTTGGTGTCTTTGTAGCCTTTACAGAAGGTTTTCTGTCCAGCCTGGAACATGTGCATCTTTTTGGAGTTGTTCAGCAATAAATCAAAATGCTTACATCCAAGATTTATCCACTTGATGTCCATAATTTATAAATTTTCCGTCATTTTTGCAGCTAGCGCGATGCTAGCTGCCATTTTGGATGAGGGTTTGACCAATGACAGGCTGATCCGTCATCCACGTTGGTGTGCATCATTACGCATGAACCACAGCTCTGTTATTGTGGATAGAGAGAGACGCACGGCTAGTAGTGAGGAGAGAGAGAGAGGCGCTGCAGTTTTTAGTAGTTTTGTGGAGAAAGTTTGAGGAAAAAGTTTGAGGAGAAAGTTTGAGGAGAAGTTCCTGATAGGAACTGTTTTGAGGCTTGGCACCAGTAAATATCCAAAATCCAAAGAGGCCAAAAGCGCCTGGACTTTTTTTGGAAAAATGTAAATAGTTTTGGTTCTGTATAAGTTATCATGTTTATTCCTGAGTTCCAGGACTCCAAAGACTTGAACAAACTGTTTTCCAGAGGAAATATGCTTAGCTTTTATTTATTTGTGTGTGTTTTCAATAAATATTTGAGTGATTCAATTTCCGTTTTATGTTTTCATTTGTCTTTATGGTCCCATAACTTATTTTACATTCAGGTGACATCAATGCAACACAAATATACTGACAGTGCAACTTGTCTTGAAAAAAAAAGAGGTGTGTCAATTGTCTGTGCACAACAGGGTTGATGTTTTACAAGCTTTTTTAGTAAATAACACCAGGCGGAAAATGAATTGTAAAAATACCCTTAGGTCTTAAAGGGTTAAAGAACAAAACCAAAAAATCTCTGCCTTGGATAAATGAGTCCATATGGAATCTAATGAAGTCAAGAGATGCAGCACTTAAAAAGTCCTTGAAAACAGGCCACATGACTGATCGACTTATATAAGGAGCTTAGAAATAAGGTTACAATGTTGTTGAGAAGGACTAAAGCAAATTTTTATATGAATTTAATTGAACAAGCAAAAGGTAATACTAAAAAACTTTGGCAAGCCATTGATAAAGTCACTGAACAAAAATGTAAAGTCCACCCACTGGCTCAAATTTCGAAATCCAGCGGCTGGTTGAAGGACTTCTGCGTGTATGTCTTTTCTGGCGCTTCTGCAAAAATCACTTTAATTCATTAAAATGTGAAGATCCATTTCCTCAAATCTGACTCCATGTATAAGTTAATCTGACTCCAATTTTATTTGACTCCATAAAGTGTGTTACGTTTAGAGTTTATCAGCTGATTTTAAGATTAGTTGCAATTTAATTTAGATTGTTAATTTTTCTTAGTATCACTTATTTTCAAATATTCTTTCCTCCATGGGACCCGGCATCGCTCAGAGGCAATAGTGTCGCGACTCACTAGCTCTCACGACACAAATTAGTTAGTTCTGATATTACAGAGGATTGCAGAGTGAACTATTGTAACTCTAAATGAGCCCAGCAGGTTTACTCATAACAAAAAGTGTAACTTTTTTTTATAGCCACGAAGCTGCAACTTATAATATCAGCGACAGTCAGAAATCTGATTTTCTCTCATGCATGGCTCAATGCTCCCGCTATGGAGTCCTCAGTATAATCTGTTCCAACAGAGAGATTTGCGGTAGCGCCTACTTACTCCTCATGGACCCTACTAAAATAATGATTTCAGAAGAATGCAAGATAAATCAAAATTAATGTTTATTTAACCAGGCAAAACATCAAATAAAGGAATTTAAAAAATCCAACATACACAACTGATCAGCATAGAATAAAAAATCACAATTACCAATTAATAGTATCAAAATAGTATCAAAATAGTTTCAAAGAGTCATACCTGGCAGTAGAGACACACCGCAACAGTGTGGGAAGTTCTGATTACAGATGCTTCCTTGAGCGGTTTGTCAATTCCCCTTAACCCTTAAAGGGGCAAGCATAAATAAATTTGATGGAAAAATTATTCATTGCTATTTTTGTATGTATCTAGACTAAAATGACACAGTTCATAAATTTTTTCCAAAATATGACCTTTATTTTCAAAGTTACAGTCTGTATCTCCCAGGATACATTGCCCATTTAGGGTTACATTGTAACATGTATTCTTTTTTTATTATAGTTCATATGAAAACTTTTAAAACATTGAATGAACAATTATTTAGCTAAATTTTTTCATGTTATCCATGCAACATTAGAAAAATTGGAAAAAACTGAACTTTTTCTCCCAAGATGCCTATGCAGGGTATACATTTGTGTGTGTGTGTGTGTGTGTGTGTGTGTGTGTGTGTGTGTGTGTGTGTGTGTGTGTGTGTGTGTGTGTGTGTGTGTGTGTGTGTGTGTGTGTGCGTGTGTATGTGTGTGTGCGTGTGTGTGCGTGTGTGTGCGCGTGTGTGTGTGTGTGTGTGTGTGTGTGTGTGTGTGTGTGTGGGCATGTTTTCGTGAAATATCAGGACACAAATGTGTATAATGACATGGGTATGACATAGGTATTACAAAAACAGGGTGAAATATGAGGACGTTCCCCATGTCCTCACTTTTCAAAATGCTTATAAATCATACAGAACAAGTTTTTTTTCACAGAAAGTGAACTGCACAGTCTCCTGTGAGGGCTAGGTTTAGGGGCAGGGGCAGTGTAAGGGGATAGAAAATACGGTTTGTACGGTATAAAAACCATTACGCCTATGGAATGTCCTCACATTTCACAAAAACAAACATGTGTGTGTGTGTGTGTGTGTGTGTGTGTGTGTGTGTGTGTGTGTGTGTGTGTGTGTGTGTGTGTGTGTGTGTGTGTGAAATAAAGTATTGGGAAGGGGGGTTCCTTCCCTCTTCCCTCCACTCATTTACTAACATTTAGGCCTCAAAACATAAGAATATCTGTGAGTGATCAGCCCTGTTAAATACCCTTATATGGGTTCAATGGCTGATAATCAAAGTTGTGAGACGATTATTTTAAAAATATGCACAAGAACATGTAAAACTATCCTTAAAAAACTATTTTCTAAAACAAAATCACTCTAAAATATCATAATTGTGAAAATATAAAAACACTTACCTCATGGCCAGTGTCTTTGTCCACGTATGCTGCCATTTTGGATTTTGATACAAATGTTTGGAATGTTGGCATAAAGTCACATGACCCTGATTACATGACCCATCCTCCCATTAGTATTTCTCATCAACTGCAACCACATAATGCCCATCCCCCCATGACCCTTCCCCCTTACAGCCTGTTAAATGTCTGTATCCTCCAAGATACAGAAACTCTTTAAGGGTTAAATACTCACCCAGAACAAAAGAACAAAAGAACAATAAACATTCAGCACCCAAATATTTATGCAGCTTTTGGTTTGAACTTTTCTCATGCCCAAATGGTCACACCTATCTTTGGGGGATGACAGCAATCAATGAGCATCTCCCACACCAGCATTGTTTTCTTTATTTGGACCTGTTCTACTGATGTGGGACTGAAACCTCTTTACCATTCGCACCAACAGTATTTATATTGACCCTCAAGAAAGGGCCTGCAGGATCTGAGATTTGCATGATTGTGTGAGCCCTGAGAAAGAGAGGGTGAAAAAGGTCAGGCCTCAGCAGGGAGAGGAGATAAGGTTGAAACAGGTGGTGTCCTGTTTTCTCTTGTAGATCTCCTATTCAGATGAGTGGAGTTTTATTGTCTTATTGCACCTTAGATCTCGTGAGTTAATTCTCAGGTGAAATCCATTCTTACAGACCGCCCTTGACCCTTTGGGGCAGATTCAGAGCAGTCCCCGAGGGGCCACTTTCAGGGATTTCGCAACGTTTGCTTTACAGCTGCACTTTCCGTAGGGCTGGCACCTGAAGTGCGCATCGCTCGAAGAAGACATCTGAAGTAACAACACTGGAGGGTGAATATGAAGATGAGCACACTGGCGATGGCACATCCACGGAACATCCAGTCCCACCATGTGTAGGCATCCTGTGCAGAGCGGGTAGAGGAACTGGACAGGATCTCTGCAGTCTTTTTTGCCAGATTGGCCTCTACTTGTGCTTGGTTGAGATGATATTCCGTCTGTGAAAGCAATTTTTGTACCAAGTCCATTGTGTTGACCAAACCTTGTGTGCTTTGTTCATAAAAAAGTGTCCTCCCACCAGGGGGAAACGTTTGCGTCAATTGGCACCCTTCCCAGGATGTTTATCTGACCCATTGAAAAGTCCTCTTTCACTTCTAAACAGAAAGTGTGGTTTGCAGGGCAGGTCAGACCTCCGTAGGTGAAGGAATTCATCTCACTGATGATGCACCACTGTGTGTCAGACACTTGAACAGCATCAGAATGACCATGCAATGACTGGACGTTAACAAGCTTAGAGTCTTTAGGAGAAAAAGGCTGCAAAGTGTTGCAAGTGCAAATAATGTAACTTGATGTTTCATGACAACAGGTGCGAGTGGTAAACAAAGTTTCAGTGCCTTTCAAAGTCATATACCCCGTAAGATGGTCCCATTTAATAATTTGATCTTTCACTGCAACGCCAATAGAGCGTATGATAGTGGAATCTAGATAAACCTGATCTGGGTGAATTAAAGGGAAAGTGGCAAAGAACCCGATACAGCCAATACATTCAGTACCAGCATACATCATTAGTGTTGATAATAATTCAGAGTACTTAATTTTTTTCATTTTCTCTGATGCAAGCCATCTATGCAAATCTAAAATTTCAATAAGATCATTCAAAACATGTCTAGGTGTCTTATGGAGACGAAGATCTAAAATCTCTTGTCTTGCTGCAGTAAATAAATCTTGTGCATACAACCTACAGGCTAAGTCATGCTCGATGGTACGGGTCTGATTGAAAATTGTCTAGCTGGTCGTCAGAAGCGCCTGCGCTCCAGATCTGACAGCTTTGATAATATTCTCATTACTATTAGTGATGTGTTGAAAACCAATGGCCACCTGATTTGCCAACCATGTTGAATATTGAGATTGACCTGTTATTTTGTTAGTGTTGGATATAGAATTGACTGAACCAAAAAGGCCTGCTATATTTCCAAAAAGATCTCGTTTAGTGCGAGCAGGAGGAATTTGGACTGCAAGTCTGGTTTTGTAATCAGAAACTAAATCATCGATGCGTGACTGTAGCCATGTGTATGTTTTGTCATCAATATTACAGTGTTCTACATAAGCAGACAAAATATTAGAGATGTTATACGTCACATGTGTTATTACAAGATTTACATCATGAAGCAGAGTCTTATTTACATTTCCTTTGATCAGACCACCAGGAGGAGTGGGATGTAATTTTGGACACTGTGTGGGTTTCCTGTATCCACAGGTAGTCAAATAAAAGCAATGGTGTAAAGTCCATGAACAATTGTGAGGGCTTGTAAAACTGTCCATATTTGCCTCACATTTTCCCACACAATATGTTCCTTCTTTCCGACTGGTCCAAACAAAAGTTTTTACAATGTTACTCTGTGTCTTGATTAGATCAAAAAGAAGTTCAGTAAACTTCAAATGTGTATCATTATGTGTTGTTCTGTGTGTGCACCTATATCTTGTTGGTTCTAGATCTGTAATGGAATAACATTTTTTAGGATCAGTGCCATAATTGTTCGTCTTACAAAATACATCCATCCCGCCAATTTTCTAATCTGGGTATTCTTTAAATTGATCCCAGGTCGTCTGGTTATGGTGCATTTTCGGTGCTTGTGCGTAGCTAGTGAGGTTTTGGTATGGGAGATGGGTAGAACCTGCGTTACAGCAGATTTTTGTGATGCAATTTGGTTCTGTTGGAGATTTTCAAAGGTCAATATATGTCTTTTTTGTCCTTTTAGTAAAGAGCACAGTTAATATAAAAATTAGGTCTAATATGTGTTGGGGAATTTCACCTGAGAATATGATGATACTAAGAGCATGTGAGTGGAACACAAAGAGTATGAGAAAAGCAGGTCTGTCAGATAAGAAGCCTTAAGATGGTACTATTAAGTGTGGGATTTTCCACAATTAAAATAATTGCAGAAATAAATTGGCTTATACGTGTTTGGAGGCCTCATGGCCTTCATGACTGAGAAAAGTCTCATGGGAAAGGATAGGATTTTATCTGAAGTTGCTTGCATTTGCCATCTGCACTGATAGTGAGTTGCTCTTTTGGTTCACGTGGCCTTGGATGTGTTTTTGATAAAAATAATGAGGCAAAAATCACTGTTTGAGACAATCCAAAAATGTTGGCCACCATTACAAAGAGATAGCTTATGAATGGTTTGACCTTGATGACGATGTTGGAGTGCTTGGTAGATTCTGGGAAATGAGAGGGAGAACAGCACCTGCAGATGAGATCACTTGTCAAAACTGTATAAAAGTGTGAGCTACAAGTGGGGAGATTCAGATGTTCAGCTGGCATCTCACTTTGTTGTTCTGACAATAAAGTTAACCTTCTGAAACCTGGAACTTCGCCTCTGAGAGATTTTCTTCTTCACTGACTGATCTGAGGGGACACTTGGTACTTTGAGATTTGCCACGACATAATTGGCGTAGTCGGCAGGATTCGGGAAAGGCGGGCAGATCCTGTGGTGGGCGGATTGGCAGGAGGCCTCACAAAACAAAAGGGCGCCATAAAAACAAGGTAAGCAAATTTGCTTATATTTTGTTTTGTGTGGTCCCTGGTGAGCTGCTGCCTAAGGAGTCTGCCTAAAAGCCTTGCCAAAACGAATAAATTGGGGTAAGACTAAAAAGTATGCATTGTTGTTGATAAAAAGGTGTAATTTCCAGGTCTCAGAAAAGCTTGCAGAGTTTTTGTATTTAATCAGGCCCAGGGAGAGGCCAGCACAAGAGGTGCAACTGCCCAGAGAGAGGCGGCCCAGGTAGAGTCCAAGCGCAAGAGGCGCTCGCGCAGGGAGACGCGTTATATGCATAAGAGGTGCATGTGGCCCAGGGAGAGGCCAGCACAAGAGGTGCACTATTTATAGAGTGTGTGTTTGTGTGTATGTAGCGTAAAAGGAGGCTGTGTGGAAAGAAGCCTGCATAAAATTTGTGTTTTTTTGAGAACTATATTGAAAAGCTAGCAGGTGGAAGTATTGAAAAGGCCTTGTAAAATTGTAAATTTCACTGTATAAAGTAGAATAGAATTAGTTTCATATAAGGACAGGTGGAAAATAAATGACTGAAAGTGTTTGCATACCTTGGAAAAGAGTTGTCCCAATTACAGTGGAAGAACAGGGATTAGGAAGAGCAGTTTGCTCCGGTGGGAGTACAGTATTGCCTGAGGCTTTTGGGAAGAGATAAAGGGAAACAAATTGAACAAGTAATAGCAACAGATCCAGCCATATTATCAGTGGTTGCAACCATGAGTAGAAGGTCACCATTAAATAACGGGCAGACAGTTATATTGATTTTTAGTGCCCCACGCTGGAGACCATATTTGAATAGAGAAACAGGAAAACTCAGTTTAATTTTAACCAAATTGTCATATGAGCATTTGCATTCTGCAACAGCAGGATATTGTGTAAATTTATAATTATAAATGAGTGAGAAAACACAAAGTGTACAGAATAAGATAAGTCTGGTGAAAAGTCCAATAAAAACTAAAAATAGTCCAAAAAGTTGTCCGTGCCGTCTGTTTGGGCATTCTCCAAGCTGTAAGTGGTGTGATCCGGACGGAGAGACATAACCTCCGATAGTGAAAAACAAAATTAAAGTCAGTCTCTCTCTTCTCAGAAGTCAACAGAAAATACACAAAAGGGGTGAAAAAGTGTGAATGTTGGCCCGGGCCTGAATGAATGTGTGAATGTGGAGTGAAGAAACATTTTGATCTAAAGTGTGTGCAGAAAAAGGCATGTATGTGTGTGTATATGTGCGCGCGTAGAGTAAAGGAGCATCTGATCTGAAGTGTGTGTGGAAAAAGACATGCTTGTGTGTGTGTGACTGTGGGGAGGGAACTCCCAGGCTGTGTGAGTGAGTGTGTTATTTTTAGGCCCTGTGTGCTTGCAGGCAAGCAAGGAGAGGGGCAGAGAGAAGGGTGAGTTGTTGGAGATTGAGAAGCAGCTAATAGATGAGAGGGAAATTAGTTAAATAAATTGTATTGTATGTGTGGCATGGCTGGAATATCAACATATATGCTTATGAATGACCACGAGCATGATCAAATGAGAAGAAGAGGCTGGGAATTAGAAGATCTGTCAAATTTTGAAGATGTTTTAGCAGAATCAAAGGGAATTAGAAATCACTTCTGGCTAGAAAAAGAATATTTAGACAAAAAGGGACAAAAAAGAGAATTAACAGAGGAAAAGAAGGAAGAACTATTGAGAAAACTCACTAAAGTTACAAATTTATGACAAATTGAAAAATAAAGACCTCGGATAGAATTGGTTTTATGAGGTCAGACAATATATGACCCTGGCATTGGTAAAAAATTATAAAGGTCAAAAGAGTGAGAAGGGAAAAGCAAAAAGGGAAGAACAACAAGTACAGACCTAGTTTATATCAAAGAGAGAGAGGGAGAAATATTTAAGAAACATATTTAAAAATTGGAAGATGTAAAAGTGAGATATAATGACAAAAAGAGAAATAAAACAGAAAGATGCAACACCCTATGACACTTTGGAGGAGCAAATGTCTGTCATAACAGGAACAGTAGAAGGAGGAGGTAGGGCTGCTTGACACTGAAGATAAATTGATTAACCTATTAAACCTGTTAAATCATGCAAATATTATATGAGACATAATATTGATTTAAGGTTGTAAAATAAATATTATTTGGGATTTTCGACCCCGTAAACATCTGTATACTCCCGGAAATCTCCCTAATTTTCGGCAGTTTTCGACAATTTAGAGGCAGCGAACGTCACGTTCGTCTGTGCCACAAATTGTCGTAAACGAACCATGACGTAGGTGGAGAGCCCCCCGCTGAGAGAGCCCGCGGAGGTGCGACGCCTCTAATTTGCATATGAATAGCAGCGAAACCAGAGAGTCAACGGCCAGACTTGAATTTACTCACTCACTATTGGCTGAAGCCACTACATTTAAAAAAGAAAAATCCCTCGTGATTGGTTGGCAGATCACTGCAAACCAATCATTATTGGTCCCCCTGGCTCATTATAAATGTAAACCCCAATAATAATAATAAATATATAATTTATGTTGTAATAATTTGTTTTATATTAATGTTATTGTGCTATGAAGTATTCATACCATCAAGGAATATATGGGAAAATTATACGGACCGTGCCGTTTATTCAAACAAGGGGCTTCATTTATAAGCATACAGCTGTTCATTCAAAGAAAGGGCTTAATTTATAAAACACAGCGGTTTACTCAAAGAAAGAGCTTTATTGTTAAACACACAACTATGTACAGTGCAGCAGTAATGTCTCGTAATGTAATGTAAAGTTCGTCGAGCTCCAGGCTGCGAGAGGGCGGTGGCCGCACAATCCATCCAGACACCCCGTCAACAAAGCCGTCTTCCTCGTCAGATATGAGTTCAATGGTCGCGGACTTCCAAACGTCCACCTCATCCAGCACACTCTCGCTTCCAGCAACTGTAATACAATCCATAAAGACAATAAGCAACCTGAAAAATACTCACATTGACAAAAAACTGATCTAATATAATAAATCTTACCCTTTTTCTTCTTGATCGACTCCGAGCTAAACTTCGCAGTTTCCGCCTGCGATGTAAGTTCAGGTTGTTTGTATCTGAAGCTCCGGCGTGTCGATTCATAATACGTCTTACAGGCAGCTGGAAAACAATTACATGAGACTGGTATTAATAAAAACAGTCACGGTAAAATTAAACAAGGAATGAGAAAAACAGAAGTTATACTTAAGTTACACACAATGTCGTCTTGATCAGCGGTTAAATCTTGACTCGCAGAAATCGCTCCAAGCAGATAAGAGCTCATGGTTTCGTTATGAGGCGAGGATAGTCTGTGTAAACAAAATGTGCAGTTTTAAGCTCGGATCTATTAACGCATCCATTTCCTTATACAGCTGAATAAAAGCATATTCTTTAAATCGTAACGTTACATTACCCATGCTGTGGTTCATAGCGCCTGCAGTTTGCCTCAGAGTTGTGAAGACGAAGACAGCCTCCTGAAAATGAGTCCAAAAAGTTTGTCGCGTCCATGCAGAGATTGAGTTGAAGACGGTGTCCTGTCATTGTTGATCGCGAAAAAAGAAAGCAGCAAAAAACATAGGAAATGTAAAAAAACAAAAAAGCTTAAAGCTCGTCTTCTATGCGTCATGGCCATGACCTCGACCTCGCACGTCATTGGACTAGGGCTCTAATATGGAACGCGCCCGGGGCCAAATCTCTTTATACGAAACGCGTGACTTAAGACCGTTTCAACACGACTTGTTTTCCGCGTCAACGCAGCAATTTTTTACGTGTTTCTTTTGTATGTGTAGACACGCACATTCTGGTCGTGTAACAGGCATACACACACAGTCGACGCAGTTTTAACATGTTAAGAAGACACATTTGAACGTGTTTCTTAACGCGCACATTCTGTACATGTCGAAGTGTAATTTTTTTTTTTTAAAGCAGACTTACCTTTAGATGTAGCCTAGGCTATGTATATTAATATAAGATATTAATTAATTGCTTAACTGACTACTGTGCTAGAGTAAAGTAGCCTAATGTTGCAATGTATATTAAGTAAATGCTTAATATTATACAATTATTATAATTTATCTATATGGGTTATTGTTTGTTTTTTAAAGTTAGGCTATATATCATTTCTAAAAGTATAGGCTAATTTACACAGCACATATTTATAACTGAAAACACACACACACACAACTTTATTCACTTTCACATAATAATGATTTTGTAATTTGGTGTTTAGTTTGTTGTATAGTTTGTTTATACTGTTCTGTCTCTGTTTTGTTTCCAGGAACATCTGATGAGTGCTATAATAAAATGACTTCATTATATTTAAAATATGTTTTGATATTCATTTTATTTATATTATTAATATTTTATTTACCCATAAACGTGTCTTTAGGAAGCCATAAGTTATAGAGACAAGAATGACTTTTGCCATTTAAATGCCACATTAATTTACTGAGGACCCATACAGCCAATGATCATGTGTGAAAACACTTATACATAAATTGATCACTTAGAAATCAAAACTAAGGTTTGAGAAAGAAAGAATATGCATACAACAAAATATCTTTTTTCATAGCAGCTTCAGTAACAAGTTCAAAACAAATTCTGCTGTAAACCGGCTCTAACAAGCCAATATAATGTCAATATTCAGCTCAAGTGACTTCAGTGTTGATTCAGTTCAGTTGATTTCAGTTCAACTATAAATTCTTCAGTTGTGCATATTTGTGTGTAGTTAGATATATGCAAAAACAACATTTTTGGAAGAGTTAAAATAGTTTTGCACAAAATGTTGCTTTTGCAAGAGATGTCTGATGTTTTGTGTGTTTTGTGTGTATAGTTACAAGAAATGGAGCCATATTTTCAGAAATTGCGTGTAAGCAATTAGATAAAACTGTAAATGAATCCAGTTTATTTTAGTTCAGGACTCATAGTCCAGGTGTTAGTAATCTGTGCTTAATCTTTGTTCCAAGCAACAATTTTTTAACTCATGATTAACTAGATTAAGGCCTACTCTTGGCATAATTTAAACCCTGTCCAGGAAACCACCTCTTGAAAATCTGCATTGATAATTAATAAAATGTGGTGTGAGCTCAATTTAAATGACAATTACAGAAAAACACAATCTGACTTAACTATAAACACACAAACTTGTACTTTTCACATTTATGATTAATAGCCATTTAAAAAATCATTCACAGTGCAGGGTGGAAAAATTAATTTTGGTATGTAAACTGTATGCTTTACTTGATTTATTTGTGTGCTTTGGTTCATTGTCTTGCTGTCTTCACTGCTGTCCTGTATTATTTTATTTTTTTTACATAACATTGGTTATTGCTAATGACATATAGAGTAATTAGTCTACACTGTGAGCCCGGACAAGTTGAATCTACTTAAAAAATTGGAGCAAACTGGTTGCCCTAAAAATTTAGTAATGTGAACTAAAACGAGTACATTTAACTTAAATTTAAGTTAACATTTTAACTTAAACTTTAAACTTGTTTTAGTCAAAAAAATTCAGAACCTAGATAAAATGTCTCAGGTTATGACTATAACCATAGTTCCCTGAGAAGGGAACGAAACACTGCGTCCACTAGGGACAGCTTTGGGAACGCCCACAGCGTGATAGCGTCTGATGCACGTATGTCAACTCAGCCAATGGCGAGAGTGAGCGTCACGGGCGGGTGACGTCACGTCCAGGAAAGGATAAATATACATCCGGTCCGATCGCACTTCAGCTAAACTGCCGAAGCAAGGGATCACAGGGATGCAGGGAGTATGGCAAAGGGACGCAGTGTTTCGTTCCCTTCTCAGGGAACTATGGTTATAGTCATAACCTGAGACGTTCCCTTTCGAGGGAACTTCACACTGCGTCCACTAGGGACAGCTTTGGGAACGAAATACCAAAACGCCATAATACCAAATGCCTGTCGTGTGAAACTGTGGCACATTCAAGACAGGAGCACTGAAGAACCTGGAGCACATTCCAGGTCAAGATCATAGTATCTCATAAACGTAAGAGGCGAGGACCAACCGGCCGCATCGCAGACTTCTTTGAGGGAAACCCCCGATACCAAGGCCTTAGAGGCCGCCATACTCCTAGTAGAGTGGGCTTTGACAGCTAAGGGACACTGCTGATCAGAAGACCCATAAGCCAGTGAGATAGCCTCGACTATCCACTTGCTCATTGTATGTTTGGACGCAGGGAGACCCCTGTTCTGAGGTCCAAAACAAACAAACAATTGATCCGCTTTTCTCCACAGGGCAGCTCTGTGGACATAAGCATCCAGTGCTCGCACTGGACATATAAGGTTCAATCTTTCCTGGTCTGGATTAACAAATGGAGGAGGACAGAGAGCCTGCAACACTATAGGCCGTGGAACATTGGTTAACACCTTCGGAACATACCCTAATCTAGGGTAAAGGAAAGCTTTAACCATCCCTGGTGCAAACTCCAAGCACGAAGGGGATATTGATAAGGCCTGAAGGTCTCCTACTCTCTTAATAGAAGAGATGGCAAGAAGGAAGATGGTTTTCAGAGTCAGAAACTTTTCTGAGATGATGTCAAGTGGCTCGAACGGAGCCGCAGATAAACCTTCCAACACTATAGCCAAATCCCAAGTAGGAACTCTAGTACGCACCGCAGGCCTCAGCCTCTTAGTGCCACGAAGGAAACGAGTTACCAACGGGTCTCTCCCCACAGTAATACCATCCACATGGGCATGGTAAGCAGAAATAGATGAAACATACACCTTTAGTGTAGCAGGGGTCAACCCAGAAGAGAATGGTCTCCACTACCTCGGTAGAGAGACCAGACTCTATGAGCTCAGCCCCCTCAGCGGCCAAACCCATAGGTTCCACATTTCTGGGCGGGGGTGAAATATTGAGCCCTCCGCCTGAGATAGAAGATCCCTCCTTATCGGAATCTTCCAAGGTGAGCCATCGAGCAGTGTTACAAGGTTCGAGAACCAAATCCGGCTCGGCCAGTAAGGAGCTACTAGCAGTAGACTTATCCCCTCCCGGCGAACTTTCTCCAGAACTCCCTGGAGCAGAACCACTGGGGGAAATGCGTACAGACGCCGCCTCGGCCACGTCTGTACCATGGCATCCAGTCCCAGAGGAGCTGGATGTGTCAACGAGAACCAGAGTGGACAGTGCGTCGTATTCTGAGACGCAAACAGATCCACTTCCGCCTGGCCGTAAATCTCCCAAATGAGCTTCACCACCTCGGGGTGAAGTCTCCATTCCCCTGGCCTCAGCCCCTGTCTCGACAGGATGTCCGCTCCAATATTCTGGGCCCCTGGGATAAAGATTGCTCTCAAGGAGAGTAACTTCCCCAGAGACCACAGGAGGATCTGGTGCGCTAGTTTGCACAGTGGGCGCGAACGCAGACCCCCCTGACGATTTACATAGGAAACCACCGATGTGTTGTCCGTACGGACCAACACATGATGGCCCCTCAGGTCCGGGAGGAAGAACTTCAAAGCATTGAAGACTGCCATCATCTGATGATGGTCCCCCCACAGACCCTGAGCTGAGCGGCCTTCCATTACCGCTCCCCAGCCCGTGAGAGAGGCATCTGTCGTCAGGGTGACTCGACGACATAGTGCCCCCAGCACCGGACCCTGGGACAGGAACCAGGCTTTCTTCCATATGACCAAGGCGCGGAGACACCGCCGCGTGATCTTGATCATACGAAAAGGGTTCCCCCTCGGGGAAAACCCTCTGGTCCTGAGCCACCACTGTAAGGGCCTCATGTACAGCAGGCCAAAAGGAATCACGTTGGACGCCGCTGCCAATAACCCCAGCAACTTTTGAAACTGCTTGACAGTGAATGACTGGCCTAGTTTGACTCTCTTTATAGCTGACAGAATCGCAGCAATGCGCGTGGGTGAAAGCACTGCCCGCATTGCTACGGAATCCCAAACCACGCCTAGGAAAGTGGTCCTCTGTACTGGAGAAAGCACACTCTTCTTCGCGTTCAGCCTCAACCCCAACTTTTGAATATGCGCGAGGACGACATCTCGATGCCGAACCGCCATCTCCTGCGACTGTGCCAGAATCAGCCAGTCGTCTATATAGTTCAGAATGCGTATGCCCTGCAGCCTGAGCGGGGCCAGAGCTGCATCTACGCATTTCGTGAACGTGCGGGGTGAGAGAGCTAGACCAAATGGAAGAACCCGATACTGGTACGCTTTGCCCCCGAAAGCAAACCTCAGGAACTTCCTGTGTTGTGGAAGGATGGAGACATGGAAGTATGCGTCCTTCAGATCTATTGTGACAAACCAATCCTCGGATCTGATTTGGGTCACAATCTGACTTAGCGTCAGCATCTTGAATTTTAGTTTCCTGACCGTACAATTCAGACGACGAAGATCTAATATGGGGCGCAACCCTCCATCCTTTTTTGGAACTAAGAAGTACCGGCTGTAAAAACCCGACTCTCTGTTCTGTACAGGGACCTGTTCTATAGCCCCCTTTTTTAACAAGGTTTCTACTTCCTGTTCCATTATCAGAGCCTGCTCGGGACGTACTGATGTTACCAGCACTCCGTTGAAACGAGGTGGGTGGAACCCAAACTGAATTCTGTACCCCTTTTCTACCGTCTGCAGGACCCATAGCGATATATTTGGTAGACGTTTCCATTCTGCCACAAAATCTACTAAGGGAACCAGCCTCGAGAGGCTGGTCTCTGATATTTCCACTGCAACCATCTCGGCGGCCTGAAGCATACTGGCAGCACCTAACCGATCTGGCTGCGTTTCTAACCTCCTTGGAGGCTGCGAGTGTGACACTTTGTCCTGTGGACGCCGAGTCACGAGCTCGCTGGAAACCTCTGCGCCCCGAAGCACCAAGGGTGGCGGGGTTGGCAGAACGGTCCCCTGAGGGCAACGAAGTGGAGTGGGCACCGTATACTGAGGTGAACACCAATCCACCCCGCAGGGGGGCGCCCTCGGAGACCTGACGCTTTTGGCCTGAAGCCTTCTTCGCCTGAAGCACGACCCTCAGGTCGGTCTTCGGCTTAGAAGGCTTCGGCTGAGAGTGCCGACCTGGCCCACCGTATCTCTGAGGTGGAGCACGAGATGCGACACTCTCTTTTTGCTGCTGCCTGTAAGAAGAGCTAGACGGCTGGGGCTGCTCACGCCCAGCAGCCCCAGAGGGTTGGTGGCGGCGCGGGAGATATTTTTTAAAAGCCTCCGCTTGCTTTTTATTCTCCTGAAATCTGTCGACGACTTCATTTACAGCGTCGCCGAACAGACCAGCGGGTTCAACTGGCGCATCAAGGAGAAAAGCCCTGTCTTTATCCTTAATTTCAGATAAATTGAGCCACAGATGTCTCTCTGTCGCCACCAAGGCTGCCATAGACCGCCCAATAGCTCTAGCGGTCTCCTTGGTGGCTCTCAGAGATAAATCTGTGGCCCGACGCAGTTCGCGCACTGCCTCAGGGCTCACTGTTTCGCCGCCATCCAAATCCCCCAGCAGTTCAGCCTGGTACGCTTGCAAAATACTCATTGTATGCAAACATGCACCAGCCTGCCCTGCTGCCGTGTACGCTTTCCCCACTAGCCCTGATGTTGTTTTTAATGGTTTAGTGGGGAGCGTGGGGGCCTTCAGGGACGATGCTGAAGCAGGGGACAGATAACTAGCAAGCATCTGATCCACTTTAGGCATCGCCCCATAACCATATTCTTTCAGCCCCCTTATATCACTGTATGTTTTTACTTGAGGGCTGAAAAGACGTGATGAATATGGTTTCTTCCATGATCTACACAGCTCACTGTGTAAATCAGGAAAGAAAGGAAGACCCCGTGGTGAAGGTGACACATTTGACGTCAAAAAGCGCTCGTCTAATTTGCTTTTCGGACGAGCGCCTTGTTTCTCGGCTGGCCAATCAATATTTAACTTCGCCACAGCGCGAGTAATCACCTCCACCAGCTCTTCGTGTGCGGGGGAAAGAGATGGCGAATCATCTTCCCCCAATCCGACGCTCAACACATCCACCTCCTCAGAGCTGGAGTGTTGAAGCGACGGGCTCTCACTCTGGGCGGAAGAAGCCGCAGCGCGGGCTTCCGACACCAGAGATTGAGCGACAGATCTCCCGGGTGAAGGCAGAGAAAGAGCGCTCGCGCTCGTCTCAAACCCCGCCGAGAGATCCATCTGCGAACCCCATGATGTCCTTCTCCGCTGTGCCTCAGCAGCAGCGGGTCCAGAACCAGAGGGAACGCGATCCTGATCACCCTTCTCGAAGAGTGACAGGCGGGAGCGGAGCATGCGAAGCGGCAGCTTCTCACAATGCTCACACTCAGCCCCCTCGAAGGCTGACAGAGCATGCTCCACTCCCAAACACATCACACACAAATCATGTGTATCTCCACCCGTAAGGAAACGGGGACACGGAGGAGTACACTGTTTGAATACTGATGCATTCGCCATTTTTAAACTGAGACTTATTGTGCTTTTGACGGACAACAATAAATAGACAGAGACAGTTTTCACACAGATCGCTTAGCTGAGGCAGAAAAGCTGAAGTGCGATCGGACCGGATGTATATTTATCCTTTCCTGGACGTGACGTCACCCGCCCGTGACGCTCACTCTCGCCATTGGCTGAGTTGACATACGTGCATCAGACGCTATCACGCTGTGGGCGTTCCCAAAGCTGTCCCTAGTGGACGCAGTGTGAAGTTCCCTCGAAAGGGAACTCCCCCTGCTGCTACTCTGATTTGCATTTGTGTAGCTCACAGCATGTTCATTTACATGATAACGCCTCCCCTAGAATTAAGGGGAGGGGGGGTCATGGGGGGACAACTGCCAAGCAAGGCCCACGTCAATTTACGGCAGTTTTCGGTGTTGCCTGCAAATTGCCGTGCACAGTCGTAAACCTGAAGTTTCACGGCAATCTACAGTGTCACATACTGACGAAAATCCCACTTTTCATGCAGTGATGGTGACAGGTCACATCTTTTTCAGTTGGCCTAATATAATTTTGATTAATTGGATTTTGTCAATTGTGGCAACAGTCTCTTACCAGGCTTGGTCTGAAGTGGTGTGTTGAACTGGAGGAAGAGTGGTTTGACGAACTGTGTTTTTGGTCTAATCGAGGGTTTTGAAGTGTGGTGATATTTTTATCTCTCACTGTCCCAAGAAAAAAAACAAAAAAAAAAGTCAGTCTTTTGTTTTTGGGACTTGTTTAGCTAACACATTTTTTTTACTTCAGCTTCACTGTGAGAAGTTTCCGGTCTCCGGTTGGGAGTTTTGTGGTGGCTGGTCACGTCTGGATTTTTATTTATTTTTTGATTGAGTTTCTGAGAATAAAATGTTGTCAGTAGTGGAGATTCAGTTTGGCCAGTCAATGGGGAGTTTTAGATTGGAGGGGCCTGCAAATTTTTTGCAGTGTTGATGGTTTGACTGTGGACAGTTGGAGGTGTTCAGTGAAAAATAGGTTTTGATTTTGGGTGAGGATCTTTGGCTGTGATTGGTGCAATGCATCTTTTTACATGAGGATGGTTGTTTGAAGGTCAGTTGTTGAGCCAGTGTGTGGTTGTCAGTTTCCACAGATTTTTCTAAAGGACACAAAAGGGGCAGGAAGTCCTGTTAATTGAATAATATGTAATAATAGGCCCACAGGGGCAGCAAGTAAGTTGTAATAGGACATTTAATTGAAAAATAATAATAACAATTCCAAATTTATTTCCACATGTCACTTAGTATGTAGGTAGAGGATGCTACTTAAAATATTTAGGACCAGTGATCAAAAAAGCAGGAAAAAAAAGTAAGTAAGACAAAACTCTAGAAATTGTATTCAAAAACAGCCGAAGTACTTCGAGAAATGGAAAAAGTATAGATGTAGGATTAAAAAAAAAAAAATGCTAAACTAGTTAGAATTAATATAATTGGCATATAAATATGCCAATTGAACAATTGCCAAGAATTGATTAGAAATTAACCTGAATGAAAATTATAAAATAGAATGCATGTTAGTTGACCGGTCTATTAGATAATTCAATTAATAAGCAGGCCTGCAAACAGGGATTGATCCGGAGGATTGCACAAACTGGTGGCCACCAAAAACACTGGAGTTTTCTCCTTAGTATAAGTGGTTTGTGCAGTTCCCTGAGGAAATCCAAATAATTAACAAAAAGGATTATATAAATACTGATATACAGAGATGCAAATATATGGAGAGAGAGACAAGCTATAGGTACTATGACTGTATTATACATTGACCTGTTATATGAAAATACAATTTTGAAAGTCTGAAATTTTTATCTCGTTATCCCTGGGAGAAATAAAATTTTATTCATTGCAGATATTCAGATATTTTTTGATTATGTTAATTAAAATAACTTTTGCATTATGTTGGATGAGCAAGATTGGGTGACCAAGTTAAACAGACATTTTTAACAAGACATAATATACATATTTTACAATAATGACAGTCATTGATTTAATCCTAACAGGGTTTGAGAGAGTAGGAATCAATATAACGAGAGATAAAACATTACAGTATATATGAGACTGAATATAAGGCACCCCAGACAGACTGAAAAGCTGCTGTTTCCTGCATTCTGCAAAGAAGAAAAAATGCTTGCTCTTTTCTGCAAAGAAGAACTTGCTTTATTAAAATAGCATGGGTAAACTGTTGTTATCAACCAGATGATAAATCTAAGATTAAGAGACGATTAAAAGAGATGGTTGTAGAATTTATACAAAATAAATCTGATTAATGCGGATCTCTGAGTGTTCAGTTTCAGGATGACACCAGATGACTTCTGGGCAGCTGCCTTGACATACTAAATGAAAGCAACTGGACAGTGCACATGGCTGCAGAGAGAAGAGGAGGCATTGATAGGCCTTCATCCTCGCTGAAAAAGAAAGTTGAAATTTCTGAGGGGCTGGTACGGACAAAGACTGAGTCAATGCAGAAATGAGGAAGAAAACTTGCTGTCATTATGCAAACTGCATCCTCCATGGCTTGATCAAAAGTCAGATTGAGGAGAGGCAAAAGGACAACAGCATCCAGAGTCAAACCACTGTTACACCATGACACCAGGCCCGTGAATGCCATCAGACCAAATGCATCGGATGAAGAGGGAAACACTCAAACAGCAGCCGAACCAGTTCAAACTGATCGCTGATCCAAAGCAGGACTTCATCCTGGGCACAGGTGATACCTTTTCAATGATCACTACGGAGACCGCTTCAGATTTTACTGATTGGCAACAGTAGGATTTGATTATTCACTGGTCCAACAGCAGTTCTCTGTATTCTGTAAAGCTAACGCTCTCTATCTGCTTACAACTGGGACTGGACTTAGTACATGCAGTAAGGGACTATTTTATTAACCAATTAGGGGTAAACACATCATTAGATCATTGATGATGTCAAATAAAGAGAGAGATTTTGGGATCTGCTTTCAAGACAGAACTGATAAGCTTGATATGATAAATATAAGTATAATACTGAGCACTCAATCAGACATGGACTGGTCACTCCATCTTGGTCATTAGTTAATTTTTAGGGCTAGATCTAAAATAATAATCAAATTTCAAACTCATAATGTCACAAATACTGTCATTACCAGGGATTACGTGAAGCTAATATTATTGGTCATGAATTTGAGATAGTGTTGAGATCTACAGTCATAAAAAAGGCGTCTCATAAGTAAAAATAATTAATTAATTAAATGAACAAATTAATGGCATATTAGATTTGAGAAAATTTAAAATTGCGAAATGTCCAGAGCAACCAGATCATTTGTTCTATTAGAAACTGAAAAATTTGGGGGTTACATCAGCTGTGTTTAACACAACCACATGGCAACTGATATTAGCCAGCAGTATTATTACAAAAATGTAGACACTGTCGCAAGGGGAATGCCACATTGCATATGTTCAGTAGCTTTTGTCATCAGAGTTGTGTATGGACAATTGAACATAAAAATAAAGCCATATTGATAAATCAATTAGAAGGCATAAACAGACCACTTCAACTTTTGATCGATAGACAAATGAGATATAAAAGGGCACAGGAGGACATCAGCAACACTTTTTACTATCTTAATTTTAGATGCGCATGGTTGACCATTGCGCAAGGGGGGAAAGTGGTTAGAAGAATAAAACCAAAACCGATTATTTTTTTGCCGAATGTAACATTTGTATTCAAAACAATGTCAGAAAATGTGTGTACATCGATTTGAGTGGTCACCCAAGGGAAATACCAAATGAAATTAAGTTAGAGATTAAGTAAAATCAGGTTTTGAGTATATTTCTGTGGATAATTTGAAAAAAAATTATGAATTACATTTAATGTGATCAACAGAAGCTCATCAATCACACTGAAGATGCATAGATAGCCTAGGGAGAACAGTTGGGGACCTATAAGCAAAATGACATGGCAAAACAGACAAACATCAAATTGGTCATTCGCAGGAGAAAGGGGGTGTTTGTATAGTATTGTAACTGTTGTACTTATGTTCCAAGTAATACAGCACCTAATAGATCCTTTACTAGAGCCATGAAGAAACTGAAGGCCCTCAGAAAGGAAGTCACTGAGAATGCAGGCAGTCCAAAAACATGGGACAATGGTTTGATTCGTTGCTGGGGACATGGCAAGAGTGGTTAATGAAGGTAGGAGTAATTGCAGCAATAGCAGTTGGTATTTTTGTTTTGTTGTTTTGTTGTGTTATGCCTTTCCTCAGAACAATGATGTCCAATGCTGCAGCCAAACAGATGATCAATATATCGGTAAAGAGATCAGGGGTGGACATTGGAGCCAATTCCGGAATGTACCCCATAGGCCCGGAAATAGATGAGCTGGATGACTTCCTGTAATGGGCCCATCATGAAGTTAAGGAAAGGGGAGCCGCTTTTATTTTTCAATTTTATGTTGATGTTTAATACTATGTTTTTGAAGGGTTAGGGAGTTAGCCCCACTGTGTATTTTATTTTGGGAAAATAGAAAGTGATCAGAAAAAGGATAGAGTAGGCAGGTAGACTAGGATGCATTTTAAGGCCCACTTTCCAGAACAATATATTTCTTTGTTATGTACTCACATTTATACTCATATGGTATTTACTCACTTTATTCTGTGAATGAAGGGAATGATTGAAGGAAACAGGGCACTGTTTGTGAATGTGGCAAAAGCCATAATTTAAGGGAATGTAAAGAAATTTCATTTCTCTAGGTAGCTCAGAAATTTACCTCCTATAATCTTACAATACATTTTATATACAGAGCTATACTGTATTTGTGTTAATGTGTTTTCTGTAGTGAATCTGTCTGAAACTAGACAAATTCCCTATATCATGGCAATTGTAATACAGAAACAGGCATAGAAATATTTCTCAGAAGGAGAAAAAACAAATATATGGACTGTTAAATTACCAAACAGTGTAAGATGTGCCAGATGCACGCTTGTGGCTTTCCAGGAGATGTTTCAGCTCTTCTTCTGATGAAACAATTCCTGTGATGTACTGTTCTGTTGAGGTACATGTTTTAAAAGTTGATGGGAGCCAGTCTGATGGAAACAAAGTATATTAATGAGGTTCAGTAGGCTACTTTAGTCTATATGATCTTTTTAATTCTGTATATTCACTCGATATAACTGGTAAGATGCAAATATAAAAACATTTTCAAAATAAACATCAGTTAATAAATTAAGATCAGGTCAGTAACGTTAATCAAACATGGTTCCCATTCAGTCGGTCACGTTCGACGTACGTCGGACGTACTGACGTATTGGGATCACTTCAGGGAACCCCTATCAGCTTCGAGATATAGAGAACAGGCCAATGGGCCATTGGCGTGCAAGATTTGCATCTCGCGCTCCGCCCCGCGCCGCGGGTATAAACAGGAAGCGAGAGCGAATGCACGCTGTCATTCACTTCGGAGCCGAACGGCGTTGATGAAGCAAGACTGCTTTTCTAAAAGAGAGCCTATCTGCAAGAGAGATGCTCCAGAGAACGAAAAGGACGCTCTGTGTTGGCGAAAAGGCACAATCAGCGCGACTGCATGTTCACCGCTGCATCAGCATAACAAACTGCTGTTCTCACAGCAACTGTCGGTTTGGTGAGGGCGTTTGTTTCATTGAGTGCACCACAGGACTGCACTTACCACCTGTGTGTTGCCGCGGTCTTCCCCTGGGTGCTTCAGCACTGTTTAAAGAGCGTTTCCTCACAAAAGAGCAACACGGGTGTGACACTGCGTCTTTTTCAAGACGTCATTCCACTCGTGCGTTTCTGGATGCGGTTGTTTCCTGTCCTGACGGCCACGATCCCTCTCGCATAAACATGTTGAGACTGTGTTCGTGGGTGATCCATGTTCTCTCAGGGGAACGGGATCACGTCGACGCGCTGGTCATCTCACCTTCCGCGTGAGGGTTGAGTGTTCAGCGTGCCGTGTGCCGTCTGGCTGCCGGGTGACAGCGCGGGTTGCCACGGCAACTCTGCGCGCGTCACTCGGCGCCTCCGATGCGCGGTCGAGACTATGATGCCTCAAACGGGGTTGAGTCCCTTCGCTTATACCCCGATCTAGTCTCTTTTCTGGTGCACCAGAGGGGGGACTATTTTGGCTGATAAGCCTGGGTGACCTGAGGATTACAGTGAGGCTTCCCCGCCGCGTACATCTCTGTGGGCCCCTCACTCCTCTATCGCATCACAAGTATGTTGAGACTGTGTTCGTGGGTGGTCTATGCTCTCTCATGAGAGCATAGCCACGTCGGCGCGCTGTTCGTCTTGCCTTTTTCATAAGGGCTTGAGTGTTCAGCGCGTTCGCATTCGCATTCTCAACTACCTCGACGACTGGCTGATCCTTGCCCAGTCGTGAGAGCAGTTGTGCGAACACAGGGACAAGGTGCTCAGTCACCTCAGCCAGTTGGGACTTTGGGTCAACTGGGAGAAGAGCAAACTCTGTCCCACACAGAGGATCTCTTTTCTCGGTATGGAGATAGACTCGGTCGCCATGACAGCGCGCCTCACCGAGGAGCGCGTCCAGTCAGTGTTGAACTGCTTGAATTCGTTCAAAGGCAGGACAGCGGTACCACTGAAACATTTTCAGAGGCTCCTGGGGCATATGGCATCCGCAGCCGCAGTAACGCCTCTCGGATTGCTTCATATGAGACCGCTTCAACGCTGGCTACACGATCGAGTCCCGAGATGGGCGTGGCACAGCGGTTCCCTCCGTGTCCAAGTGACTATGAGGTGCCGCCAAACCTTCGGCCCATGGTCGGACCCTTTGTTTCTACGGGCGGGAGTTCCCCTAGAACAAGTGTCCAGGCACTCCGTTGTCTCCACGGATGCCTCATCCACGGGTTGGGGTGCCACGTACAACGGGCTTGCAGTTTCGGGTCTGTGGACGGGGCCTCAACTGCAATGGCATATCAATTGCCTCGAGTTGTCAGCAGTTCGTCTTGCTCTCAGCCGCTTCAAAGTTCCGCTCAGAGGCAAGCACGTTCTGGTCCGTACGGACAACACTGCGACCGTTGCGTACGTCAAAAAACAGGGTGGTCTACGCTCTCGTCGCATGTCACAACTCGCCCGCCATCTCCCCTTATGGAGTCAGAAGCATCTGAGGTCGCTTCGTGCCATTCACATTCCGGGCCTGCTCAATCGTGCAGCCGAGGAGCTGTCATGTCAGCCGGTGCTTCCGGGAGAATGGCGACTCCATCCCCAGGCGGTCCAGCTAATCTGGAGTCGTTTCGGGGCCGCACAGGTAGACCTGTTTGCCTCCCCAGAGACGACCCACTGTCAGTGGTTTTATTCCTTGACCGAGGGAACCCTCGGGTCGGATGCCCTGGCCCACAGCTGACCCCGGGAAGAACGCAAGTATGCGTTTCCCCCAGTGAGCCTTCTTGCGCAGACACTGTGCAAAGTCAGGGAGGACGAGGAGCAAGTCCTGTTGGTCGCTCTATATTGGCCCAACCGGACTTGGTTCCCGGAACTAGTGCTCCTTGCGACAGCACCTCCCTGGCCCATTCCTCTGAGGAAGGACCTCGTGACTCAGAGACGGGGCACCCTATGGCACCCGCGTGCAGACCTCTGGAAACTCCATGTCTGGTCCCTGGACGGGACGCAGAGGTTTTAGGTGACCTACCGCAAGCGGTAGTTGACACCATCACTTCCGCTAGAGCCCCCTCTACGAGGCGCCTCTATGCGTTGAAGTGGAACCTGTTCGTCGATTGGTGCTCTTCTCGCCGAGAAGACCCCCGAAGATGTTCGATCGGATCTGTGCTTGCCTTTCTACAAGATGGGTTGGAGCGAAGGCTGTCTCCCTCCACCCTCAAAGTCTATGTTGCCGCTATTGCCGCTAATCATGAGCTAGTAGATGGAAAATCTCTAGGTAAGCACGATCTGGTCGACAGGTTCCTTAGGGGGGCCAGGAGGTTAAATCCGCCTCGTCCTCCCTCCATACCCTCTTGGGACTTAACTCTGGTGCTAACTGCACTACAGAGAGAACCCTTTGAGCCTCTGCAGTCAGCTGAGTTGAAAATTCTGTCGTTAAAGACAATACTCCTGACTGCGTTGGCCTCCATCAAGAGGGTAGGGGACCTGCAGGCATTTTCGGTTGACGAATCGTGCCTGGAATTCGGGCCCGGTAACTCTCATGTTATCATGAGACCCCGGCCTGGATATGTGCCCAAGGTTCCCACTACTCCCTTCCGGGACCAAGTGGTGAGCCTGCAAGCGCTGCCTTCGGAGGAGGCAGACCCAGCCCTAGCTTTTCTCTGTCCCGTCCGTGCTCTCCGGACTTACGTGGACAGAACCCAAAGCTTCAGGACCTCAGAGCAGCTCTTCGTCTGTTACGGAGGACAGCGGAAGGGAAAGGCTGTCTCCAAGCAGAGGATGGCCCACTGGATAGTGGATGCCATCGTCTTGGCTTATGAGTCCCAAGACGTGCCCTGCCCGCTCGGGTTAAGAGCCCACTCCACTAGGGGTGTTGGCTCTTCCTGGGCGCTGGCTCGTGGCGCCTCGCTGACAGATATTTGTAGAGCTGCGGGCTGGGCGACACCTAACACGTTCGCTAGATTCTATAGCCTCCGTGTAGAGCCGGTATCTTCCTGTGTGCTCACTTCCCATAGTCAGTAACACCGAAATGCCTGTTCTAGTGTCGGCTTGCTGCGCCATTCCCTCCCCTATGGTAGACGGATGCGTGCGCTTATTCTGCTCCAGTCGAGATCCCCCGATCGGCGAACCCTGTTGAGTCCTCCGCAACCCACGGCAGTTGGACGTGGCGGAGCGTTCGACGCCAGGTCTAACACTCGTATGCATTGGTGGAACTTGTGTTAGGCGGGGTTCCATATGTAGTGACCCCCACGGCGGTCCCATATGTGTATTCTTCCACGGTACGGTTCCCTACGGCGAGCCCGTGTCTTTCCCTCGGCAGAGTCTCCTCTGCCGTCCCAGGTACGTGTTGACCCCCTCCACTAATTGGCCGGGGCCACCCCTGGGACTTCCGTATGTTGTGCTGCCCACGGCCAGCCCATACGTGTATTCTCCACATGGTAACTCCCTCTGGGCATGATGTGGCACCCGCAGCGGCCTTCACAGGCACGCCTTCCCAGCATTATCCAATACAGTCAGCTGAATGGGCTTTTGCGGAACAGCAGCTTGGACTCTCCCTGCATGAATTCCCCGCTCGCATCAGATCGGGGTCTTAGGGGCTCATCGCTGGGCGCTGGAAGTGGTAGTAACTATGGCGTTTTCCATAAGGGATCCCAATTCGTCGGTACGTCCGACGTACTGAATGGGAACATCTCGGTTACGTATGGTAACCCACGTTCCCTGAAGGAGGGAACGGAGACGTACGTCCCGTCGCCACAGTTGCTGTACCACCACTGCAGGTTGAGCCACTAAGTTCGGCTCCTCAGTGAAAAACAGCGTGCATTCGCTCTCGCTTCCTGTTTATACCCGTGGCGCGGGGCGGAGCGCGAGATGCAAATCTCGCACGCCAATGGCCCATTGGCCTGTTCTCTATATCTCGAAGCTGATAGGGGCTCCCTGAAGTGATCCCAATTCGTCGGTACGTCCGACGTACGTCTCCGTTCCCTCCTTCAGGGAACGTGGGTTACCATATGTAACGAGACGTTTTACTATAGTAAAAGTGTAACATTAGTAACCATGATTTTTTTGGCTGATTAGACTGATTACGTTGACGTTACCAGTTTTACTACAGATAGATACTATGGTAAAACTATGGTTAGTTTGTAAGGCCATGATTATTTTGTGGTAACAATGGATTAACTACAAAAAAACATGGTTTTTGGTATTATTTGTAGTAAAACCAAGGTTAATTTTCGTAAAGACACTCACTACAACATACAATAAAACGTAATTAGGCTAACGTTACTAACGTCACTGCACGTTTTACATTTTTGGTTGCTTATTTGTCTTAGAAAATCGTTTAACTCTAAGATAATAAACCAAAAATAGCTACCTGTATGACTGTTTTGTATTTCATTGTCCATCGCAGGTGTGACGGTTTTCTTCATTATCCATCGCAGCTGATCTTGATTTTGAGATTGGAAATGCCCGCGCAAAAAAACAGTATTCTGCGCATGATCGGTGACCTCGTATTTTTTTTTTCTTTTTTGGAAAGGGGGCGTCTCCCCCACACATCGAGACACGCCCATTTTACGTCGCGGTAATGAAACCCCTGGAATTTAGTGAATGCCGTTTGTATGCAGGGATGCCACAACTTTCCGCAATGGTGAGTCTCTTTGTTTGGGAAACAGCACGGATGATTCCGACGATCGTTACACCAGATTTTTGCAAACGTTTGGCGCTGGAAACATCTTGACTCTGGGAGTGTGAGTGTTGGAACTACACTCCCGCGTCCACTCCAGCAACGGCCCAGCGTTCAGAGGACTAACGTCACCGCCACCCAGAGGTGGAAAGAGTAACAAAATATTCTACTCAAGTAAAAGTACTATTACTTCAATGAAATTTTACTTAAGTAGAAGTAAAAGTACTTGTCTAAAAATGTACTCAAGTAAAAGTAAAAAGTAGTTAATTTAAAATGTACTCAGAGTAAAAGTTACTGAGTTACTTTTTTTAACAGCGGGGTGGGGGACTCTCCCGTGTAGGGTTGTAATAGAATGAGATTTTCACGATATGAAAACATCAGTTTCACAGCATCACGGTATTAATTATTTAATAAATAAACTGTATTATTAAATTATGGTTATTATTATCACCAGTTAAAATAGCATTAAATTAATGAAAACTGTTTTTTTTTTTTTGGTTGAACAAATGCTTTATTATAACAAACTTGAAACCATTTTTTTTAAATTAAAATTTCAATAAAACATGTCTAATGAACTAAATAAATTATTATGAATTAGATTAACAACTTTAAGAATAATAGAGTCCTAAGAAATGTTTCTTTTTATGATTTAATACAAATATATTACCAAAACGGTGGTAATCAAATTTTTTGGGCAAAGCGCTGCTGTTTTACTAAATTAAACCATGGATTTAAAAATGTATTCTTAAATAATGTTTAAATTATGTAATATTACTATTGTTGTTGTTATTATTATTATTATTTTGACAAGTATTCAGTTCTATTGTAGGCCTACAATAGTAATATTTCTGTCACAATTTCATCTAGTTAAACCGTTTATTTTGACGGGTGTTAGTGAGGACCTATTTCAGGGAAGATCTGTTTCAGAGTGTATTTGATAATGGCTTTTAATCAAATAAAATGATGAAAATGTTCATTAGGGGGTCTCCGATCAGCTCTGGAAATGTTCATACTGTATGTTCATGCCCAAATATGTTTTTTGAGACGTTAAACACCACGAGCATTGCGTAGGCTACTTAAGTATGTAGGCTAGTAGACGAAACGGCGCTGCTCATTCACACAGAGACAAAAAAGCAGATATATTCATATAGCAGTGTTTGGAGCTTTAATATTCACAGACCATGTCACGATTTGATTTATTGTACAGCTCTAATGTCGATGTATTCATTCATCCATCAGTTGGCGTGTTTTACGTGACATCTGCGTTATACTGTAATTCCGGGATTCCCTCTGCATCACAGAAATCATTCGGCCTTAAATTATAAACGTACCTTTATATGCACAGAGGGATGGTGTTCCCGAACATGTTCTATGTTTCCTCCTTTGCATCAACATTTTTTTTGCTAATTTGATATCCTTCAGGACAACACCCGGCTATATTTTGTCTATATCCAAAGTATTTCCATACTATCCAGGGGTTCACGACGGCGTTTCGCTTTCAGCTGGGTCTGACGTATGTCCATCTCCATCTTTTTGTGATTTTGCGTTCGTTCTCCCGCCTTCAATTCAATGCAGTCGTTTCTGGATCGTGTCCCCCCCCCCCTTTGTATTATTTATTTTTACTCAGTAACGGATTTGGTTTAAAATGTAGCGAAGTACAATACTTCAAACAAAACATACTTATGTAAAAGTAAAATTACAGATTTTTAAAACTACTTAAAAAAGTAGAAGTACGCAGAAAAACTACTCAATTACAGTAACGCGAGTAAATGTAATTCGTTACTTTCCACCTCTGCCGCCACCCAGGTAAGTGGAAATACGTTCACTTTCACCTTTCCTTTACGATTTCGGGACGTTAACACCACAGCAACAGTTCTTCCATTCAACGCTTAGTTATTGGCTTCTCAGCGCACATGGATTGAGGCTTTTCGGTTCTCACTTCTCCCGCACTCTGGCACAAACTCAAACACCTCTCTCCACAAAAATCTCCCTTTTTTCCTCTCCTCATTTTCCATTTAAAGTCCTCCTTTTATCTGATTACCTCATTTCCTTTTCCAATTTGGCAACGGAAGTGGGCGGAGATTACATTTGTTTTTGTTTTTTGTATTTCAGCTTTGTTACACTCTCCCTCCCTGGAAAAAAAACAACCCCCAGGTTGTTAAAAAGGCAGTATTTGTCAGAACCCAAGAAACTCTTCTTCGTCAGTGGATTCGTGGAAGATTTCCATAAGTTTCGACTTTTCCAGATGGTTTAATTCCTCAGCGGTGGGAAAGCATGGCTTCAGGTTGCATACGTGAACGGTACGCACATCCTCACCAGTGTTTTCTAATGCCACTCGATAATTCAGCGGTCCCAACTGTTTGATTATTCGGTAGGGACCTTTCCATTTATTGGCAAGTTTAGCACTAAAATGGTGAAGTGCACTTGACTGTGGAAAATTTCTCAGCCATACACGGTCTCTGTCTTTATAGGTGACATCTCTTCGGGTTTTGTTGTAGCTACGGAGCTGTCTTTCTGATGCTTTCTTGGCGCATTCTTTGGCTCTAGCTTGCAACTTGCAAAGATGTTCGGTGACCTCGTAGGATGGAGCAGATGGAGAGAGATTTTGCCCATGCAGCAGCTTGTCCATTGGTCCCTGTAGTTTTCTCCCTAGATGAAGCTCGGCCGGAGACATACCAATGGTTTCTTGAACCGCTGAATTGATGGCGAACCTTAGTTCAGGTAAGTGTTGGTCCCAATTTTTATGATTGTCATTAACATAGGCAGAAATCATCTGTTTTAATGTTCTGTTCACTCGTTCTGTTAAGTTTGTCTGGGGATGGTATGCTGTAGTCATTTTCTGTGTGACTTTCCATTTAGCACAGATGTCTTGAAAGACAGCTGACATGAACTGTGTTTTCTCTGAGATGTGAAGCAACAGTTTGAGCATTAGCCTTTCGCAATGGAAATAGTTCCACCCATCGGGAATAGTAATCCACAAACACTAGTAGATACTCATATCTGTGGGGACTGTGCGGCAGAGGACCCATGATATCTACTCCCAGCATCTCGTTTGGACGACTGGTGGTGGTCTGTTGAATTTTCCCAGCTGGTTTGCGGTTTTCATTTTTAAGTGTTTGACATTTTACACAGCACTTAACATTTTGTTTGATGTCGGTCCACATCTCGGGCCAAAAAATAACATCTTGCAGATGCTTGTAGGTTTTATAGATACCTGCATGGCCACTTAAAGGATGGGAGTGGTAGTGTTGAAGGATTGTTGGTTTGAGACTGCTAGGCAGGTACACTCTGTAGTGAACTTGGCCATCCGACAGGTGGGTCTTGTGATATAATCGGTCGTCATCCCCAACCTCATATTTGTCTTTCAATGCACAGTTGTTATTCTCCGCCAATGCTTTAAACACCTTGATAATTTCAGGATCTTTATGTTGTTCCTCCCAAATGGGCACCATGGAGACTAGAAACTCAACAACCTCTTTCTCGCTAGAGTACAAGCTGCAACCCGGTAAGCTGGAAATCCTCGACAAAGCATCAGGGGCTACATTTAGGTTGCCTTTACGGTACTCAATGATAAAATCAAACCTTTGTAATCGTAGGGCCCACCGGATGAGATGGCTGGTGGTTTTCGGGGAACTCATGACCCACTGAAGTGCAGTATGGTCTGTGACTACCGTGAACATCTTGTGCTCCAGGTAATGCTGCCATTTTTCCAGTGCCCATACGACTGCTAGGCATTCTTTTTCAGTAGCAGAGTAGTTTGATTCAGCTTTGTTAAGGGTGCGGCTTGCGTACGCGATGACTTCCTCCAGTCCCTGGTTTTTCCGTTGTGTTAATACAGCACCGAGTCCAGTATCACTGGCATCTCTATACACCATGAAAGGAAGCTGGAGATTCGGATGGCCTAGAATAGGAGGTGAGGTGAGATGTGACTTCAATTTCTCAAAAGCTTCCTGGCATTGGGGTGACCAGTGAAAAGAATGGCCTTTCTTTTTTAAGGAATTGATGGGTTCAGCGATCGTGGAGAAATCCGGGACAAACCGGTGATACCATCCCGCTAATCCAAGAAAACGCTGGACCTCTTTGAGGTTTCGGGGCACAGGATAAGATCTAATAGCCTCAACTTTGGATGAGTCTGCCTTGATACCGTTGATACTAACAACATGCCCCAAGAATGCAAGCTCTTTAAGGCAAAACTTGCTTTTCTTCAGGTTTATGGTCAATTCTGCTTCCTGCAATCTATGGAGAACAATCTGGAGGTCTTGGAAGTGCTGAGCTACCAAGGGTGAATATATGATAATATCATCAATGTAGATAAAGCAAATGGTTCCTCGTAGGTCTCCCAACACGGTCTCCATTAGATGTTGGAATGTAGCAGGTGTATTTTTTAACCCAAAGGGCATGACCTTAAAGTGAAAAAGTCCTGATGGAGTGATGAATGCTGTCTTCAGTTTACTTTGAGGGTCCATGCCCACCTGCCAGTAGCCGCTGTTGAGATCAATTGTTGAAAATATGGCCGCTCCAGAGAGAGATTCAAGGATCTCTGTGATATTTGGAAGTGGGTAAGCATCATTCTCTGTGATGGCATTGAGCTTATGTCATGGTGTGACTTTTCCTGGGGCGGAACCATAGTGGCAGAGATTTGTTCCGCCCGGATCAAACACCACTACTTCCGGGTTCCCGTCCCAGCGCCAAAATCATAGAGAATCGGCGGCAGGTGCTCCAATGAACAGCGCGATCTCCGGATTGGGTGAAGGGGAGGTAGGAGGAGTACAAAGAGGGCTTCCAGAATTCAGTTGGGAGTCAGTCGTTGCAGCGGTCATACACCGCCGCAGCTGTTAGTTCCGGGTCGGGCTCAAGCTGAGCGTGGTGGTAGCCGTTTCCAGCCGTTGCAGCGAGAGGATCTGGGCATCTGGGCAAACAAAGGATAACACGAGGTGGATATTGTGGACTGAGCGATCAAAGATCCGGAGAACTACAAAGAGAAGAAAAGAAACGAGGCTGAGTATAATACAGACCGAGTTTTGCATTGTGATTCAAGTGTCAAGTGTGTGTCCGATTCTGAGAAGTTACATGCAGGACAGTTGCCGGAAGTGCTGATGAACAAATCCCTTCGGGAGAGAGAGCACAGCGGCAAGGACGCGAGCCAGACACTGAAGGAGAGAACAAGACGAGCACACGGGTTGATCAATGTGTGAGTACCCGGAGAAACGTATACAGTAACAAATTCATCGGAAGTTTATCATCTGTGAGCCTTGTGACGTTGAAACTAGGAAAACGAGTGGCCCCACCGCGGAGAGTGAGCGTGACAGTGAAAGAGACAGCGGACAGTGAAAGCCGCCGGGGTGGTGTAGCAGCAACGTCCTTCTTGTTGGTTCTTCGCTATACCAGCGCTTCAGCGATCTCCCCCCCCCCCCCCCCCCCGAGATAAACAACGCAGGAAAAGTGGTCTCTGGACCTTAAGTACACCTGGTTAGTGTGTTGAGTGCCGTGGGTGAGTCAGCATGTTGACTTTGAGAGTGTACACTTGGAATCTGCTGTGTTGTGCTGTGTGTGTGCGTGTCGTCCCAAAGGCCATTTTCCAGGCTGACCCACTCTCTGGGGAAGGTACGATCCCGAAGCTTGCGGAGTAACTAGCCCTAACATTCACGCTGTGAACCTCACCCTACTCTCTGTCTCTACGGTGGTAGCACGGCCGGAGCCAAGTAAGCACTCTCTTGAATAGCCATTGATACGTGCTTGTGTTGGAGGAAATTGTGTGTGCGTGTGTAGGGCCCGAGGAGAGGAGAGGGGAACGCTACACACGCCCGGAGGAAAGTCATATTTACCTGCACTTACCTGTGCGAAGCCATCTAGAGAAGCGCCCGATCCAGCACCACCGCCGTGGTCAAGCCCCCGAGCCACCGCTATCACGGAGCCTGGAACAAGGAGAGAGAAACTGATGAATCGTGTCTACGGAGTCTGTGAGTGATATCCACTGAGCAAAGTCATATTTACCTGCACTTACCTATGTGAAACCATCTAGAGAAGCGCCCGATCCAGCACCACCGCCGTGGTCAAGCCCCCTGAGCCACCGCTATCACGGAGCCTGGAACAAGGAGAGAGAAACTGATGAATCGTGTCTACGGAGTCTGTGAGTGATATCCATTGAGAAAAGTTATACTTACCTGCACGTACCTATGTGAAGCCATTTAGAGAAGCGCCCGATCCAGCACCACCGCCGTGGTCAAGCCCCCTGAGCCACCGCTATCACGGAGCCTGGAACAAGGAGAGAGAAACTGATGAACTGTGTTTGCGGAGTCTGAGAGTGATATCCTTTGAGCGAAGTTATACTTACCTGTATGCCAAACAAATGTCCCAGTATTGACCCAGATCCAGCGGATGCCCCGGAGGTACCGACTTCTATGATGCCGGCCCCTTGATCCATTCCTAAAGGAAGCCGTCGGAACACTCCCGAGGAGAGAGGTACCCCTGTCGCCCCCGTTCCCCAGCACTTACCCGTTATATCCCTGTGTTCAGGAGAAGGAGCAAGCCGTGGCGTAAATCCCCCGAAAGGTCCGACCTGGGAAAGAGAAAGAACGAGTCAAGTGAGCAAATAGCAGGACATGGAAGCCAAACATTGAGAAAAAGGACGAGACGACTTATCTGAGGTTCTCCTGCGGCAAGAGCCGGCGAGCTCTGAGGCGGTGTCCTCACTCTCCAGTCCTCTTGGATTTTAGCCCCTTCACTTCCCCTTCCCCCAATTTTAAGTAAATTAATAAAGACTTGTAATTTTAAACCTTAATCCAGTGTCCTCGTTGTGTCTGGTCGTCTGGGGTATCCCTGGGAACCTCCCCGAGGTGGAAACTAAGGGAGGAGCGGGACTCACGCGGTCCGCTCCAACCTGTGACACTTACGATAGTCAACACAAAATCGAAGGCTGCCATCTTTCTTTGGAACAAGGACGACAGGGGAGGCCCAGCCAGAATATGAAGGTTCCACAATTCCTGCATTCAACATCTCAACGAGTTGCTCTTCTACCACTGCTTGTTTGCCAGGGGACATGCGGTAAGGCCTCTGTTTAACGGGCACTTGATGCTGTGTGTAAATAGTGTGCTGTAGGACATCAGTACGACCTGGTTGAAGAGAAATACTTGAGGGTTGAACTACAGGATTTTCCTCAGTGTAGTTTTCTCAGCAGGGGATATGTGGGCTTCACTCACAGCACTATCAATTAAGGTTTGTACATCTGTAATGACAAGTAAATATGACCGGCATTCAGGTTGTGGTGGAGGAATAGAATTCAATAGGGGGGTGGGGTTGTGGTTGTGAGAGGGTGGAGCCTGGCGTGCTTGTAACCCCCCCCCCCCCCCCCCCTCCACGGCCATCTCCTGAGGGCGGGTAGTGTGGAACGTCTCCAGCAGATTCGGGTCAAGGATGTCATGCCTGGGTACCCAAGATCGTTCTTCAGGGCCGTACCCCTCCCAGTCCACTAGGTACTGGAGTTGACCACCACGACGCCGGGAGTCCAAGATGTCCTGGACCTGGTATGCTGCGCCGTCATCAACGAGGAGTGGAGGGGGAGGCTCCGGAGTAACGCCAGGCTCTGGGGAAACAGAAACAGAGGGGTAGTGAGGTTTCAGGAGAGACACATGGAAAGTGGGGTGAATCCGGTACTGAGGGGGTAATTGGAGTTTGTACGTCACCGGATTGATCTGCTGCAGGATGTTAAAGGGGCCAATGAACCTGGGACTCAACTTCTTACACTGCAGACGCAGTCTGATGCCCCGGGTGGACAGCCAGACCTTCTGCCCAACCTGGAACGTCGGAGCATTGGAACGTTGAAGGTCGGCTGTCAACCTGCGTCTGCAGAGTGCCCGTTGGAGTTGATGATGGGCTGAGTCCCAGACCCTCTCACTCTCCCGGAAACCAGTAATCAACCGCAGGGATGTCGGAGGGTTCCCCAGACCAGGGGAAGAGGGCGGTTGATAGCCGAGTATGCACTGGAACGGAGTCAGGCCGGTGGTGGGTTGTCGAAGGGAGTTCTGTGCGTACTCGGCCCATCCTAGGAACTGGTTCCAGGAGTCCTGGTGGCCGTGACAGAAGGTACGGAGGAAACGGCCGATCTCCTGGATCTTTCTTTCCGTCTGCCCGTTCGTCTGAGGATGGTATCCGGACGTGAGGCTTACGGTCACACCTAGGAGTGCGAAGAAGGCTTTCCATACTTTGGAGATGAATTGAGGACCTCTGTCTGATACGATGTCTTTGGGGATTCCATAATACCGGAAGACGTGGTTAAACATGGCTTCCGTGGTCTCCAGGGCTGTGGGGAGTCCTCGTAGTGGGAGCAGTCGGCAGGACTTCGAGAAGCGATCTACCACTACGAGGATACAGGTACAGTTCTCTGAATTGGGCAGGTCTGTAATGAAGTCTACCCCTAGGTGTGACCATGGACGGTTGGGAACGGGCTGTTTCCCGGCTGGCAGGTGTCGAGGGCTTTTAGCCATGGCGCATTCTCGGCATCCCCGCACGTACCTTCTGACATCAGCTGGCATGTGTGGCCACCAGAGGTGCTGGTGTAGCAGCGAGAGGGTTTCATTGACCCCAGGGTGACCAGCGCCCAGTGATGTGTGCGAGGAGTGAATGAGAGGGATGCGTTGTGCTCGTGTACTGCAAGCCCGGAGAACAGCCCGGCGGCACGTTGGTGGAGGCATTGGTAGAGGGCAAGGTCTCTTCCGACCATGTGATGGGACTGAGGAAGAGCTTCGTGGGGAGAATGGGTTCCTCTTCTTCTTCGGATCGTTCCTCGGGGCCGTGGATGCGGGAAAGGGCATCCGCCTTGATGTTCTTGGCCCCTGGCCGGTAGGAAATGTGAAAGTCGAACCTCATGAAGAAGAGTGCCCAGCGAGCCTGTCGGGGGTTGAGTCGTCTTGCCTCGCGGAGATACCCCAGGTTCTTATGGTCAGTGAGGACCAAGAACGGATGTTTGGCGCCCTCTAACCAGTGCCTCCACTCCTCCAGTGTGAGCTTGATGGCAAGGAGCTCTCGGTTGCCGATGTCGTAGTTAACCTCCGCCGGGCTGAGCTTGCGGAAGAAGAAGGCACATGGATGGAGACGGCTGGGGTTCCCCTGCTGCTGAGATAGGACCCCACCCACCCCGGTGGTGGAGGCGTCAACTTCCACGACGAATGGGATCTTGGGATCGGGATGGACCAAGAGGGGAGCTGTCGTGAAGGTATCCTTCAGGGTCTGGAAGGCTTGGGTGGCGGATGGGGTCCAGGACAGAGTCTTGGGCTTATTGCGGAGAAGACTGGTGAGGGGACTGGCGATGAAGCTGTAGTTCTGAATGAAGCGTCGGTAGAAATTGGAGAAACCCAGGAATCGTTGCAATTCTTTTACAGTAGATGGGGTTGGCCAGGACCGGATGGCTTCCACCTTCCTCTCATCCATCCGGATGCCACTGTGATCAATCTAGTAACCGAGGAACTGCACTGAGGTCTGATGGAAGGAGCATTTCTCGGCCTTGAGGTAGAGCTGGTAGTTCCTCAGGCGTTGAAGGACCTCCGCAACGTGACGGCGATGGTCGGCCATGCTCCGGGAGTAGATCAAGATGTCATCAATGTAGACCAGCACGTACCTGTGGAGACACTCCCGGAGCACCTCATGTATGAAGTCCTGGAATACGGAGGGAGCGTTGGCGAGTCCATATGGCATCACGAGATATTCGTAGTGACCTGTGGGCGTGACAAAGGCGGTCTTCCACTCGTCCCCCTCACGTATCCGGATAAGGTTATACGCGCTGCGGAGGTCCAACTTCGTGAACACAGTGGCACCACGGAGATGTTCCAGGGCAGCTGGGACGAGAGGAAGGGGATACCGGAACTTGACAGTGATGTTGTTCAAGGAGCGGTAGTCAATACAAGGCCGCAAGCCTCCGTCCTTCTTTGCCACGAAGAAGAAACTCGAAGCAGCAGGGAAGGTGGATGAACGGATGTAGCCTAGCTCCAGCGCCTCCTTGATGTACTCCTCCATGGCCTTCTCCTCCGGAAGGGAAAGGGGATAGATCTTCTCCCTGGGCACTGGTTCACCTGGCAGCAGATCGATGGCGCAGTCCCATGGCCGATGGGGAGGCAGCTTGGAAGCCCGTTGGGGACAGAAGAGGTCACTGAAAGGGGCGTAACAGGCGGGGACATCCACCGATCGTCTCTCTACCGAACTCTCGATGGACGTGGCACAGACAGGGAGATCTTGGGGTCGTGGAGAGGGACGAATCGGTGGAGATGGGAAGCAGTCCGGGAAGCAGCTGTCGCCCCACTTCAGGACTTCTCCCGTCTTCCAGGAGTTGACTGGGTTGTGCTGCTCTAATCACGGGCGCCCTAAGATGATGTCAGCGGTGGATTCCTCCAGAACCAGCAGGTGTAGTCGCTCCATGTGGAGGATTCCGACTTGCAGTCCGATGGGGCCCACGGAGCGACTAACCTGCCTCCGACTGAGTGGTCTGCCCGTTATCGACTGGACTTGGTAGGTCGTCGAAGTTGCAGACATGCGGAGCTTGAGCTGGCGGCAGAGGTTTCCCGAGATGAAGTTCCCGGCTGACCCAGAATCGAGGAGGGCAGTAACTGAAAGGGAAATTCCAGCAGCAGTAAGGTTCACAGTTGTGGTGAGTGGCTTCATCTTAGTGAGAGAAGGGATGATTGCACTCACCATGGGTCGAGGAGGACGGACTGGGCATTCGGAGATGTAATGCCCAGGTAGACCGCAGTATAGGCAGAGATTCTGGGTCAGCCGTCTCTGCCGCTCAGCCGATGTCAGTCGGGTGTTCTCCAGTTGCATGCTGACATCACCTGGTCGGCGGAGGAACAATGACGACTGGCCCTGGTGTTCTTCAATGCACGACTGCATACGAGTGGCGAAGCGGATGGAGAGTTGGATGAAGCATTCTAGCCCGATGGTATCCTCGAATGCAGCGAGATGCAGCCGCACCCGAGGATCCAGACCCTGTCGGTAGGTCGTAATCAAGGACTGCTCGTTCCATCCACTAGCAGCAGCGAGGGTTTGAAACCGTAGAGCATACTCATTAACAGTGGAGGTACCTTGTTTCAGATGATATAACTGTTCTCCGATCGACGAATCCCATGATGGTTTCCCAAAGACCTCCTTGAAGTGAGACATGAACCCCGACAGGGTCTGGATCACTGGACTGTCTGTGGACCACATGGATTCCGCCCAACGAAGCGCTTTACCGGAGAGTTGAGATGTGATGAACGCTACCTTAGCGCGATCGTTGGGGTACAGGCGCGGCTGCATCTCCAGGACCAGCAAACATTGTAGAAGGAATCCGTTGCAATCCTCCGCCGAACCAGAGAAGGGCGCCGGTCTGGCCATGGGACTGGCATACTCAGGGGGTGAAGAAGCCGTGGTGTGGATCCCGGAAGTGCTCGCCGGTGAAGGTGCAGGTGCGCTGGTGGGGAGAGCTCGCCGAACGGCGTCGACGAGCTCTTGGAAGGGATCCGGGGTGCTCATCCTGGTGCGCTGTGTTGGTCCGGTAATCTGTTACAAACAGAGGTGACACGGATAACAGAGGCAGGTGAAAGCAGAGTTTATTTGCTGAACCAGGAAGTGAGCAGGTGTGGTGAGAGTCAGAGAGAGTGTTTCTGGTGAATGCTGGATATGTAGGGATGGCTGACACGAAACTGACGTTTCGGGGCTTTGCCGAGACCCAGAAGCGCAGATGTTTCGAAACATTGCTCCGAACTGTGATTCGAAACACCCATGTCACGTGACTATGGCTAAATGAAGCTTCGAAGTGTTTCATCAGGTGGCGCCTGCCGAAACTGCGCTGAATAAAGTGGGCGGGAACAAACAACACAGTTACACATCTGTATAAACCTAATTCACCACAGCTTAAAAGTGAAGTAAATCCATCTTCACCACGTGGGTTTTTGTGAGAGGAGAGAGATTTTGTGATAGTGATTTTGTGATATAGCTAAGTGAGATTTATAGTGCGCTTTGGTTAGTTAGGCTATATTTAGGCTAGGTTTAAATGAGATATATTGACTGATAGTAAACAGTGACAGATAGGATAGATTTAGTGACACATTCATATAGGCTAAGTTAGATAGTGACAGATAGCACAGCATAAGTGAGAAATATAGAAATATATAGATTCATAGGTGATATATAGATAGATATATTAATAGAATAGATAAAAATGGAGGCTCCACATGAGAGATGCCGTACATTTTTTTTATTGCCGAACAAATAATCATATACAGACAGCATGGCAATAACAGAACATTTTTGTATTACAAAATACAGATCAGGTGCTTGAAAGTACAGTAGAAAAATATATCAGGCAAATCATAATAAAAGACACAAAAAACATTAAAGGGGCTAGGGTTTTGTTTGAAGATCATATTCTTCTATAATGGAACAAAGACTGATTGCATTTTCATATGCTTTTGTATAGAGTTAAACTCATTATGAAATTAATAAAATCTTGGTTTCACCTTTAAGAACTTGCATTTGTGTATATAAGAATGTATATCCAGCATGAGGATGTTGTTAATCAGGAAGTTTTGTTATTGTCCATTACAAGAGATGCCGTACATCTGTGGTGTGGGAGCATTTCCATTTGGAAACACCAAATAAAGTGAGATGTGTGTATTGTGATAGGCAGCTAGCCTTGATGCACCATTTGAGGAGCACTCATCCTGGCATTTTGGAGGGTGCAGAGGACAACAAGTGTCCCATGTGAGAGGATTTCATTAAAGGCTGGGGAAATTATATGTAATAAATGAAAGCTTTAGCATAAGTTCTGCCAGGAAGACCTAATTGTCACGTCACTTAAACTTTTATCTGTCCAATCACATTCTAATACTTGGGTATAAAAGATCGGTAATTACTCATGTCTGAGTTCGCAGATGCTGACACTCCAATCCAATTGCACGCATCACTCGCCGACCAAAAATGTCTAAGGACACGCAATTCGTTTGCGACTACTCCCAATCTGACGATGATTTCGTCTCACCCTCTCCTCCGGCTGCACGTCGCAGCTCACGCATTCAGAGCCGTACCTCTCCATGGGCTCAGATGTCATCCGAGGATATAATTAAAGCTCTGGAAGAAGCCGGCATACCGGTCAGCCAAGGCCTTTCCAGAGAAGATTTACACCTTCTGGCCCAGAACACTTTCGGTATTCCACCAGTTTCCATTTCTTCAAAAGCCTCAACCTCGGCAGCTCAACCTAAACCAACACCAACCGGTAAGAAAAGAACCGCTAAATCATCTTCACCTCACCCAGCAAAAAGATCATCAATACCAGCTCGGCTACTATCTTCTCCACAAAGAGTTGAACCCTCAGACACGAACGATCAGCTCATTGCTGCAGTTCAAAGCCTCGCTCAAACAGTCAAAGGATTGGAATCCAAAATGTCGGCTTTTGAATATCATTTCTCAAATCCTAACCTCAGCTCAGACCCGGCCACGATCTCATCAGCGATTCCTCAGTTCCGTCCTTTCTCCTTCGGATCAAGCAACCCTTCAAACGAGCCTTCAACATCTTCTACCTTGCCTACTCCTCTACACTCGATTCAGACGCCTTTCCAAGACGTTCATGCACCACCGGCTTCTCCAAACTTTACTACTTCCTTCACCCTCTGCCGACAGAAAGATGGTGGATTGTGGGGACGTGGCAGTTCTTCTTAAAACCTCTGATCCTCGCCTTCAACGCAATCTATCGTTTGGGGAATTCGTTATTGCTTTTGGCATCTACAGAGACATTTTGTGCCAAAGTTATCCAGAGAGACGGGAAGAGTTAGATCTCTATTTATCTATGATTGCGGATTTCAGCCAACGATACGGGGGCACGTTGTTTTATGAATACCACAAGTCACTTTCTGCTAAATCTGCTTCATTTATCGCACTCTTCAATTCAAGAATAGACTGGTCAGTTACAGACACGGAACTGCTCGTCCGTCATTTCGGCGGCCAAAAAATCTTGGCGTGCGCGATTTGCAGCGCTCACGGTCATTCGGCTGCATTCTGCCCCAAAGCATTCGCAAACAATGATCCGGCTGCTGTCCATAGTGCTGAAAAAGTAAGACCTTCTTCAGACAGCAGAGGTCGCCATACCGCAAATTTCAATGGTTTTCCTGTATGTTCTCGTTTCAATGAATCTGTCTGCTCATATCCTAATTGTAAATTTCTCCACATCTGTAGTTCTTGCAAGGATCCGCACCCGAAATCCGTCTGTCCACGCCGGTACAAACCGGAAGCCAAAAAGAAAACCCCAAATCAGAGAAAATTCTGAATAGTCACCCATCTACTCCTATCAATATTTTAAACCTTTCAAATTACCTTTTTTCTCACCCTGATCCGGTTTTTGTGGATTATTTAATCACTGGCTTGTCTCAAGGGTTCCGGGTGGGAGTTCTTTCACACCTCTCTGCCTCTTTCGTTGCAAAAAATTTGCAATCAGCCAGAAATGAACCCGACGTGGTTTCAGCACTACTGGAGAAAGAGGTTAATAAAGGATATGTTATTGGCCCTTTCGCTTCTCCTCCTTTTTCTCCCTTTCGGATTAATTCTATCGGTATTGCAACGCACAAATATTCTGGCAAAAAACGTCTCATTTTCGATATGTCTTCTCCTCATTCCTCTAACATAGCAAGCGTTAATGAATGTATTCCTCTAACTCCTTTCTCTCTACACTATGCCTCGGTTGACAACGCCATTCAGTTAATCAAGTTAGCTGGCCAAGGTGCTTGGTTGGCTGAGGCTGACATTACAGATGCTTTCAAAACCGTGCCAATCCACCCTTCCGACTGGCATCTTTTTGGAGTTAAATGGAATTCTAAGTTCTATTTTGCTGTAAGGCTCACATTCGGGTGTAGAAGTAGCCCCCACATATTCAACAGTCTCTCCCAAGCTTTGTGTTGGATTCTGCTGAATGTCTGTAAGCTTCCTTTTGTTCTGCATTTACTTGACGATTTTCTGTTGATTGATTTTCCTAATTCTCAATCTTCCATCCTCGACATACTTAAACAGGTATTTAGTGATGTTGGCGTGCCTCTCTCTGCAGAAAAAACATTGGGGCCCTCTACTTCTCTTGAATTTCTTGGCATTTCTCTCGATACGGTCAAAATGCAAGCTTCTCTTCCTCACGAAAAGCTCTCAAGGATCAGATCCTTTCTGGAAAGTTTTTCCTCTTTACGTGTCGTTTCGAAACATGATATACTTTCCCTGCCCGGTCACCTAAATTTTGCCATGCGTATAATTCCGCAAGGAAGGGCTTTTATTTCTCGTTTGCTAACATTGGCTCATTCTACTCAAGACCTAAGCGATTCGCTTCAGTTAGACGAAGGATGTCTGTCGGATATAAAATTTTGGACTCAGTTGCTGAATGATTGGAACGGCATTTCTTTTTTTTACAATGATGCTTTCGAATCACCAGCAGACCTACATCTATTTACCGACGCCGCCCCATCCATTGGATTCGGGGGGGTTTTCCAAGGACAATGGTTCGCAGATAAATGGCCAATAGCATTTCCCGCGTCTACTCCTGGCTCCGTTTCTTCCGCGCTCTACGAGTTTTATCCCATAGTTATAGCCAGCGTAATTTGGGGCCCAGAGTGGTCAAGGAAACGCATCATGATGTTCTGCGATAACGAAGCCGTCGTTGCCATCATTAATAAAGGCAGATCATCTTGCCCAACGATTATGCCTTTCGTGAGACGCCTAATCTGGCAATCAGTTGTCTTTAATTTTATCATTAAAGCTGCTCATATACCCGGACACTCCAATGTCATTGCTGATGCATTATCTCGTTTTCGTTTTCAGACTTTCAGACGGCTTTGCCCTTCAGCCAATATGGATCCCACACCTTGCCCTCCCCTATCAGCAGCGATGTTAAATTAGACGACTTGGTGAGATCAGCCAGACATTATATGTCTAAAGGAGTAGCTCCTTCTACCTATAAAGCTTACACTTCCACTTGGTCTTCTTTTTTAATGTTTTGTTTTTCCTTTCAGATTCCTTTATTTCCCATTTTGATTACGACGGTCTGCTCCTTTCTTATCTTTAATTTTGAAAAACGCAATCTTAAACCTTCTTCCATTCGGAGATTACTCGCAGGAATTCAATTCTACGCCAAATATTTTAATCCTGATTTTCCAAGTCTTTTCTCTGCTACTTCCATTCGGCTATTGCTAAAAGGCATTAGTAAATCCTCTTGTAATTCTCCAGATAAACGGTTGGCTTTTACGTTACCCTTATTGCAAAGATTAATTACTTCCATCCGTAACGGCCTATTTTCCACATATACTAACATTTTACTAGAAGCTGTGTTTCTAACTGCTTTTTACGGGTTCATGCGTCCGGGGGAATTTACTTCAGCAACCAATCACTTCGATCCTGCTCATGGTCTTTCCTTCTCTGATTTACGCTTTTCACCTAAATTCTTTACACTTTTTCTCAAGCACTCTAAAAGTGATTCTGAAGGTTCTGGAGTCACACTAACAATTTCTATTCATTGCTTCAACTGCTTCAGTGCGTCACAAAGCCTCGGTCTGCCCATCACTATGGATATGCTGGTGATACGATACGTTTCTTGAATGTTGAACACAGGGACAATGGATCGAAGGAGACGAGGACCAGGAGACAGGACGAGACGAGGAGACACTCAGGGTTCGTTGGAGAGTCATGTGCAAACGTTACCGGACAGTGACTGAGTGTGAGCGTGGTGCTTAACTGCAGGTGGTGATTGCTGTGGTGATGACGTGCAGGTGTGTGTGCTCATTATTCAGGTGATAGGGATCGTTGTGGTTGTGAGAGGGTGGAGCCTGGCGTGCTTGTAACAGTTGTCAACACTGCTTGCTTTACATAAACGTAAGCCATGTAAATAAATCTAAACTAAACATAAGTTATCTTTTTTATTTTTCCATTAGTACTGTTGATAAATTTGAGGAACATTAACACATCAGCAACTATCTCAACATTTAAATGTAGTAGGCTATTGAGCACATAAACTTTTATGATTTTATCAAGGTGTTGTTTAAGATACAGGTAACGCGAATGTTGTCTGATGTTACAGGGACAGAAGAGCCCATCTGTGTGTTTATCTGGTGAAGACTGGAGAGAGGGTGATGAAGGAATGCTGTCATCAAAGGCTTTGAGTGAGTATTGTTGTGAATTTCCTTTTCCTCGTTTGAAGAAGAGACCAGGAGACTTGGATAGGTTCTTCAGCAGGATTCTTTAATGAGAAAACGTGCTGTCTTTTGGCTGAGGTTATCAAGTCTAACAATAGTGTGTACCCTGATGTGAGTCAATGGAATCTGGTAATCCCCATCTGGGAATGAAATCAGTGACAAGACATTTAGCAGTATGTGCAGCTGTAGCACGCCCTGTTGGATAAGCTTCTATCCATCTCGAGAACTTGTCTATCACTACCAAAACATCAGTTTTTCCCTTACAAGGAGGCAACGATATGTAATCAACTTGCAGGTAACGAAATGGTCCTGGTGGAGCTGGGGTATGTGTTGCTGCTGTAGTTGCTGCTGGCACATCATTATTTTTCTGACATGTATCACATCTCTTGACTGTTTCGGTGGCTACATTTCAGAATTTTGGATTCCACCATTAATTTGAGAACCTGTGATTCATGGTTGCTGGACCACTGTGACTCAAATTGTGTATGTTGAGCCAAATATGGCAGCAGTGATTCTGGGGCGATGTACTTCCCCCCTCTTGTCCAGCAACCGAATGAATCCACGGTGGCTCCTTTGTCTAACCATGTCCATGCTTCATATAGAGGAACGTCTTTGTACAAATCAATGATTGATTCAGGAGGCAAAATTGTCTTCTGTGCTGCACTACCTGAACACACTTGTACAGTTGCATAGGAACAACCTTGTTTAGCAGCTACATCAGCAAGACCATTACCTTTAGCTTCCATAGTATTAGTTGTGAGATGTGCTTTCACTTTGATCACCTCTAATTTCTTTGGAAGTTTCATGGCAAACATTAGATCTTTTACTAATCCAGCATTCTTTATGGGGGATCCAGCAGAAGTTAGAAACTGTCTACTTTGCCAAATGACACCAAAATCATGATTTACCCCAAAAGTGTAAAAGTGTACCCTGGAATCAGTGTAGATATTTGCAACCGATCCTGACGCTAGCGTGCATGCTCTAGTTCAATTCAATTAAATTCAAATTTATTTGTATAACGCTTTTCACAATACACATTGTTTCAAAGCAGCTTCACAGAAAGTGCATTTCATAAATGTACATTGAAAAATGTTATAAAGAGAATGTTAAAGAAAAATGTTAGATAAGTTAATCAATCATGTATTATTTTAGGCCATAACAACGCTGGCGTTGAGTCGTCTCTTCACAGGCGTCGAGTCGTCTCATCACAGGGGCATCTGAAGTCTCCATGAGAGGCTGGATACAAACTGGAGCTGACGAACTAGTTACCTCGGGACTAGTGTCCCGAGATAACAACAGAAAAGCAGATGGGAAATAATTAGCATAGCTGCTGTTCAGAATATTAATGCTGTTGGTGCGATTTAACTGTAGTATAAAACGTATTTATAATGTGTATGATTGGCTAAAGAGATGCGTCTTTAATCTAGTTTTAAACTGGGACAGCGAGTCTGAACCTCGAACAATATCAGGAAGACTATTCCAGAGTTTAGGAGCTAAATGTGAAAATGCCCTCCCTCCTTTAGTGGACTTAGATATCCTAGGAATGACCAGAAGTTAGTTAAGGCTACTAGTTCTGCAGCTTGAGCTGAAAAATGATCTGGAAGACGACCTGAAGCCACCACTTCAGTGGTGGAAGTAACTGCATAACCTGCTCGCCTGTTACCTTCAATTACTTGAGCTGAACCATCAACAAACAACTCCAATTCTGCATTCTGGATTGAGCAATTCCTAATGCTGGTGCTTGACATAGTGCTCTCTTCAAATCATTGAAAGCTTTGAGCTGAATTTCTTCCATACAAACAGTAACAGAATCTTTAACTTGGCCTTTCAACAAGTCATAGAGAGGCTGTGCAATTGAGGCATATTCTTCAATCCAAGGTCTACAGTAACCTGCAGTTCCTAAAAATGATCTGAGAGTTTTAATTGTTTTAGGCGGAGGTACAGCTGTGACAGAAGCTGCTCGATCCTGTGTAATAGATCTATTTCCTGCACCAATTGTCTGACCCAGAAATGTGACTTGGTTTTTAGCAATTTGAGCTTTGTGAAAGCTGCATTTGTGTCCTTTTTCCTGCAAATAGTCCAACAATGCTTTCAATTCAGTTTGATGTACCTCGTGATCTGTAGAGGCAATCAAAATATCATCGAAATATTGAATCATTGTGGACTGTTTGACTGGACATTTTAGGTCACACAAATCACTTCTGACAGCCTGATGGTATATTGTTGGGGAATTTTGAAATCCCTGTGGCAACCGTGTCCACTTGTACTGCTCATAGTCAACTGTGAAAGCTAACCACGCCTGGCTGTCAGAGTGCAAGGGTACAAAAAAGAATCCATTAGACATATTGATTACTGAAAAAACCTTACAATCTAATGGTAAACCATTACAAATTGTAGATGGATCTGCTACTAGAGGGGTGATTTTACCAATATGTTTATTGGCTACTCTGTAATCTATGGTGAGTCTCCATGTCCCATTGGATTTCTTGATGGGCCATGTGGGTGAGTTACTGGACTGTTGGTTTTAACTAGCACTCCTTGCTCCAGCAATTTTTCTACAATAGGTTTGATTCCTTGTATAGCTTCCTTATTGATTGGATATTGTTTGGTTACAGGAGGTGGAGTTCCTGTCAATTTGACTGGTTCCACGCCTGTCAAAAACCCACAATCATCCTTGTCTTTAGCCCAAATTGGATGATTCTGTAAGAAAGTATACTCAGGAGTGGCTTCATTATTGGTAGAAACTTGTGCTGAGGAGACTTTTATGCTAGTAGATTCTGAGGACATGTCTAAAGTTAGATGTACTTGTCTGAGTAGATCCATGCCTAGAATTGCACCTGTGTTTAATGGAGTCTTTGGGCCTAACTGTACCTCTATGGACGGAGTTTCATACAAAATGGAATCTTCACCAATTACACCAGTTAAAAAAACTTTCGTTTTCTTGTACGGAATGTTTAAATCTTCAGCCAATTTTGTAGGAATTACTGTAATTTCTGCACCTGTATCAAGCAAAAAGTCAATCTCGTTCTCTTGTATGCTACCTTTCCCAAAAAGGATTTGGTCATTGTGATGGATTACTGGGGAAAGGTAGCTACTAACAGCCCCAACAATCAGTTTTTTGCCAGTTCTTTTTGTGCTCTTAGAAGAGCCTGAGTAAGCTGTTCTAAAGTTTCAGTGTATCCTGGTTGAACTACTTCAGGGTTGTAGGCGGGCTGAGAAGGAACAGAATTATGCAAAGTATTTATTTTACTATCTCACAACTTCTTCCTATACTCTTTCTCCCAGTGCCCTGATTTTTCACAGTAGTAACATTTGCCTTCTCTCTTAGGCCATCTGTTGTCTGGATTCCTTGTGCTAAACGTAGCTGCTGCTACTCTCACTTTTGCCTTAAAGGGTTAGTTCACCCAAAATTTAAAATTCTGTCATTAATTACTCACCCTCATGTCGTTCGACACCCGTAAGATCTCCGTTCATATTCGGAACACAAATTAAGATATTTTAGTTGAAAGCTGATGGCTGAGAAAGGCTTCAGATAGGCCTCCATTGGCATTCAGTACATTAATCCTCCCAAGACCCATAAAAGGCACTTAAAACGTCGTTACAAAGTCCATCTCACCACAGTGGCTCTACAATAACTTTACGATGCGACGACAATAGTTTTTGTGTGCAAAAAAAAATCAAAATTATCCAGCTTGTTATTGTCTTCCGTGTGTGCCTCCACAGCGCATGCGCGAGAATATGACGCAGATCCGGCGCTCGGACACATGAGCCAGAAGGGATTTGTTTACAAGCGGAGGAAGACGCAAGTGTCTAAGCTGTTGAATTCTACATTGATCGTGCTTTAGGTCTCGGCGTAGTTCTCAAAATGGGGCATTTCATGGATTCCCGAACGCTGGCGCTACGTCATATTCTCGCGCATGCGTCGTGGAGGCACACACGGAAGACATTAACAAGCTGGATAAAGGTGTTATTTTGATTTTTTTTTGCGCACAAAACTATTGTCGTCGCATCGTAAAATTATTGTGGAGCCACTGTGGTGAGATGGACTTTGTAACGACGTTTTAAGTGCCTTTTATGGGTCTTGGGAGGATTAATGTACTGAATGCCAATGGAGGCCTATCTGAAGCCTTTCTCAGCCATCAGCTTTCAACAAAAATATCTTCATTTGTGTTCCGAATATGAACGAAGGTCTTACGGGTGTCGAACGACATGAGGGTGAGTAATTAATGACAGAATTTTCATTTTTGGGTGAACTAACCCTTTAACATCAGCATCCCTTTCCAATATAGCTAACCTTTCTAGGTTACTTCTGAGGGTTTTGTTAGACCAAGTTAGATCAAGGAATGGCAATGCTTTTCTGTACTCGGCTAAAAGACCATCTGACCAGACGCGAACAAAAAACACTATCCCACTATAAGTTACAGCTGACTGACAAAATCTTTCAGTGAATTCACTCACAGTTTCTTCTTTCCTTTGCACACAGTTAGTGATTCTGGACTATTTTGGGACCCATGATATTCTTTAGAATTTTCAAAACACCTTCTCTCAAATCGCCTTTACTGGCATGTTGTAGTTCAGAAGTAACAGCAGACTCAAAACTTTTTAATTCAGATTCAGTTAGAATCTGTGACATTAGTTGTGTGACTTCTGTTAACGGCATGTCGTAGAGACGCATTTTGCATAACAATGTCCTTCTAAATTCAGAAAAATGTGTACGTGCTGAGGGCAAACTCTGGGATAATCTTCCTAGCAATTTGGCAGTTTGAACTTGGACAACAGAATTAGCAAGAATACTCTCAATTACCTCAATTCCCTGAGACCGTCTCCTAGCACCACATACTTTCACTGAATCAACAGGCACATCAGATACTGATTGAATGGCTACGTCTGTTTCAAAGAAAGCTTGTAAATCAGGATAAATGTTATCAGGCTGACTAACTTCATTCACATCAGTTTTCTCTGCAGCTTTGTTGAGGTTCAATTTCTTAGTCAAAGAAGCTATATATCTCTAGCACAGAGCTCTTTGTTCTGTTTCTCTAGCTCTGAGATGTTCTGAGACTGTTGTCTAGCTAGCGCTAAACTAAATTCTCTGTGACAACAAATAATGCCTTTCACATTGTTCTTGCGAATACATGCTCCTAAAACTTTTTTACATTCATCAATCGACCAAGTCTTGTCTGGATGGATCTCATATTTCTGCGTTAGTTATTGCTTAACTTTCTCTGTGACAATTAAATCCATCTGCACTCCTAACTGTGATTTGAAATCACTGTCTGACCACAAAGGACTAGCAATTCCACCTTTTTCAGTTGTGGGGATTAGTCTAGCATTCTTTCAAAAAAAATTTGTGAGTTTCTTTGTTACCACACAATCAAAACTCTAAAACTTCTCTGATCAACAGACTTGTTAAATTTCCTTCGCAAAAAACAGAGGACAACACAAAAATTAGCCTGTATGCTAATCTTCCCTGCCTGAAAAACAGAGGCTTACAAAATTTCTTAGCTTGAGATGCTAAATCTTCCCTGCTTGAAATACAGAGGCAAAAACAATTCTTCCCTGCCTTAAAACAGAGGCTTAACAATACTTCCCTGCCGAAACAGAGGCTTATACAATTCTTCTCTGCCTGAACAGAGGCTTAAACAATTATTAGCTTGATGCCAATCTTCCCTGCCTGAAAACAGAGGGTAACTTTCATCTCTAAAACAAACTTTTTTTAGAGGGTAACTTAGTTAACCAAACCCTACAGTTGTCTGATAACTCTTCCCTGGCAGCGCAGAGGAAAACAAATTTGTACTGGTCTTTAAGGTTCTTTTGGATAGAGTGACACTCACCAACCCTTGGTTGTACAGAAAGAATTCAGTCTGGAATGTAGTCAGATCTTGGAGCTTGAAGTTTCAATCTGGATTCTGGATTCAGGTGAGGAGCTCTATCCGGGTCACGGCACCAAAACTGTTGTGAATTTCCTTTTCCTCGTTTGAAGAAGAGACCAGGAGACTTGGATAGGTTCTTCAGCAGGATTCTTTAATGAGAAATTGTGCTGTCTTTCGGCTGAGGTTATCAAGTCTAACTTAACAGTACAAAACAATGCAATTTATCTACATTTCAGGGGGAGGGATTATACAGCAGGGGAGGAGACATTCAAACAAAGGAATGCAAATGTTGTGTAGGTAAAGGACACACCTCCGACATAACGGTGTGACCCGTCCTAATTCAATCAGCATAACAGTGTCATTCAAATGCATAGATGCTAATCCAATCACTCAGGCAGTATTGCTCTAAGCTTGTCATGGTAAATAGTCAGGAAGTGCATAAAGACAAAAGACTTAATGTCTCAAACACTTACACGGCCTAACGTAATCTCCTTAGAATTTCCTCAAGTTTACTTCAAAATGTAAAACACAATATAGATAATGTTTTCAGTTATATTCTGTTACATTGGAACCTAGATATAACAATGTATAAATTTGTAATCCCACAGTATACAACAGAAATAAATAAAACATCAATTTAAATCTTAAGTTGTATTTTATTTTAATTTCAAAGAGTTATTTCAGCACTTTTCTGATTCTTGATGTCTGTGAATTTGCTGCAGAGCTTCTGTGGTGGAGGAGGGCCTGCAAGACAAAGTGACGGTGGCATGTGTGGGGAAAAAAAGAGTAAAGAGCTTTGCTCATGGACACACTGGGGGTGACGGCTGCGGAGATCGAAGCAGAAACCTTCTGCTTATCAGTTCAGTGCTTTAGTGCTACACCACAAAAGTCATAAAGCTACAATAAAAAAAGCATGCAATTGTAAAAATATAAAATTAAATAGGGCAAGAAATGGGATGCTGACAACATTAATTGTAAAACGTTTTAAGTAGTCATGCTGATGGAGAGCAGGCACACGGATGTTTGGAGCAGACACAGCGGCAGTCAAAGTGTCCCGCACATGTTCTCACTCTTGCTTCAAGGTTGTGGGGTTCAGGTCGGACATGATGGATGGCTAGGACAAGCGAAAGTCAACTGCTTCATCAATATAAAGCCACAGAAGTGGCACAGATGTGTTGAGATGGCAGCAGATGTGGGATTCACCGCCTGTAAATATGTGATAGTTTGTTAGAACAATACGTTTGAATAAAGCTTTGTTTCATGTGTTGTTGACTTTTATTCATTTAATGTGATGTTTACTTTTATTCATTCTTTACTAGTTTATTCATGTTTCCTATTGTCAGTAAATAAAATATTTTATTATCTCGTGCATTTATTCATTGCTTGACTGTAAATTGATATGTATTCACTTCGGCTGCATTTGTCTAGTGTGAATTCATGCATCGCTGTCATATGACAACACATTGCATTATGCTTGTTTTACTAAAACGATATAATTTTACATTTGTCATTATTATTTTAAGTGTTTGTGTGGGCTAGCAATGCAATTCATTCTGGGGTAATCTTAATTTTTAATAGTGATACTTACATTTTTCGAGTATAAAATCAACAGTTTTCTTCACAGGTGAGCTCTTCGAGCAGCTGAAAGACGTCTCTGCAGACACTGAGGGAAACCGCACAGGTAGGGCCGTGGAGTTTCTGATTCTATGAGCTCTCACTGCACCTGTCACTCATATCTTTTATTTTATAATTACATGGTTGTATCTTTAACAATGAACAACCATAATAATAAAACAAACGTCGTGGGTTTGCATCAGGGCTCTGAACCGGTTCAAGGAACGAAAACGAAAACCGGAAACGAACGAAATTTTAAGAGGAACGAAAACTAAATCAAAATCAATTTGAATCGTTCTGAACAGAAACGTTAATTTGAAATGACCATTAACCGGTTAATAACGTTATTTTATCGTTCTCTTTAATATTTTAATTTGGCTGTGACCAATCATGAATAGAGTAGTACAGCATGTGACGTTGACGTATCAAGCGTGAGTGAAATGCCCGCGCACCAGTCATCTATGAATCTTCCGGTAACGCAAGTCAGTATGAGCGCGCATTTTCATGCCTCAAGTACATTTCTTTCCCCGCTGAGGTCTACAATGAAAGCGCAGGTATTGGAGGACATTCTTTTCGAACGTTTAAATAAGCAGTACGGACTTTAAGCTCAAATAGACTGATTTAGGCTAGTTTATGGATTCTGTTTAAGCCTATCCAAGTAGGTTAGCATCTATCAAACATTTTTCCTATAGTCTTTCAGATTGCCAATACAGGAAAGGTCAATGTTTTCTATATAGACGGTTGATGCTTCGTATTAAATGGTATGCTATATTGCATTAAATGATCAAGCTTTATTAGCTGACTGAATTTGATTTTGTGATGCAAGGACGTGTTGCGCAGTGTTTGCTTTTAAATTAACGTTAGCAGTTGACGGTGCATATAAAAAAAGAGATATGGTTATCCAGTTTATTTATTCTTTATTCATGCAATTTTTAAAACAAGTCGTGTTGAAAAAAAGTTATGTACAAAGAATGTTATCACTCTTCTGAAAAGAATTAGGCATAAGAGGGTCACTTTAGATTGTCTAACGCTCCATTAAAACAGGTCAATATTTGTCCCGCTGTTTATGCTTTGTAATTAATGCATGTATTTCTGTTGTGGTTTTAAAAATGTTATGAAATAAATATTCAAGTTTAATTACCATGCGTTATATTAGGCCTATTATTGAGTGAAAATAGGTATATTTATACATATTTGTTTAAAGTATAGGCTAAATTAAAATAACGTTATTAACCGGTATTTTTTCAAATCAAACCGTTTTCGGAACAGTAATGTTTATTGAGGAACGCAAAAACGAAAACGCTATAATATCGATTCTGCTCGGAGTGAACCGATTGATATTTTTTTCCGTTTTTAAGCCCTATTGGTTTGCATACATTATATACACAGAAAAAAACACATTACAAGGTTAGATATCTTTGAATAATTCATCATAACGCAATAATTTTGTTTGTTATTTCATAAGTCTGAGGGATGAAACAGGAGTTAAATTAAACAAGAAAAAGAGGAAAATATAAAGGAGATTTAGGCCACTTTTGCTTTTTCACGATTTAGGGGTTTCGCAAGGATAAAAAAAAGGATAAAAAAAAGGATAAAACTGTGGGTCAGATTAGTAAGGTTAAAATGTATTGCTTAAACTACAATCATAAAATAAATGGGAAGCTGTTTCTTCAACAAGACCACAAAATTAGCAAGTTCAATATTAAGATATTTGATATTTATAGATAGATGAATTAAACCTGTCACTCACATCTTTCAAGTTGTTGCGCTTGTGATAACGCCGTAGGTCACATGATAACGTCAACATGGCGCATAAAGTGTGGATCACATTCATACTTAAAGGGTTAGTTCACCCAAAAATGAAAATTCTGTCATTAATTACTTACCCTCATGTCGTTCGACACCCGTAAGACCTCCGTTCATCTTCAGAACACAAATGAAGATATTTTAGTTGAAATCTGATGGCTCTGAAAGGCCTCCATTGGCACAATGCGCGGTTCACTCTCAAGACCCTTAAAAGGTACTAAAGACGTCGTTACAAAGTCCATCTCACTACAGTGGTTCTAAAATAACTTTATGAATCAGCGAGAATAGTTTTTGTGCGCAAAAAAAACGTCTCGGTTACGGATGTAACCCTCGTTCCCTGAGGAGGGAACGGAGACGTAACGTTAGTGACTAACGAATGGGGGTTTCGCTTAGAAGCCTATCAACTTCGAGTTTTGAGAAAACGCCCAATGGCGTGCCAATGCCATGGGGCATGCGGAATTTGCATACGTAGCTCCGCCTCACTGCGTGAGTATATAAGGAAGTACGAGGCAATATCGCATTATGTTACCTGCTTGAGGAGCCAAGACTGAACTCCTGCGTTCCAGGCAACACAGCTGATGTGGCAAGGGGACGTTACGTCTCCGTTCCCTCCTCAGGGAACGAGGGTTACATCCGTAACCGAGACGTTCCCTTTCGTTCAGTCACTACGACGTAACGTTAGTGACTAACGAATGGGGGTCCCAATATAATCCCGCCACTCAGCCGTCTTCCAGCGCCCTGCGTAAGTGTGAGTTCCCTGTCGTAAGACTAGTACGGACGAAGGACTCCCACTTAACACAGGATTACCAAGGTACACTGGGAAGCATATCCCAGTGAGGGAATGCCAAGATGCCTACCCGTGGGGAGGACTTAAGAGACACATATGACCCGGAGAGGGTTGCATATGGAAGATCTCTAGGGTACCAGCCGAAGGTGGATTTTTAACCCTAGGGGTGGCGGGGACACGCCAAGGGAAGAAACCCGCTCACTGCAGAGACTTACGGTGAAATACACATGTGGGGGTCGCCAGAGGGAACCATGCACATGGGGCACCTGGCCGGACATGAGGGTCTGGGCTCGAGAGGGCAGACTGAACTGATGTCGGCGTCGACAGTGCTGGAGGAGCTCAGGGCTCTCGGGGAGCTCACCTGAGGAAATATCGCACGTATCCAGTCCGTGGAGTGGAGTGGCGAGCAAGCGAAGACACCTGAGCCTGGCCCATCACCGGCCCCTCGGGGGGGCGAGTACATAGTCGGACACTGGCTCCACTCGGAGATTGTAGAATCTGGCGAATGTGTTGGGTGTCGCCCAGCCTGCAGCTCTGCAGATGTCTGCTAGCGAGGCGCCATGCGCTAGAGCCCAAGAGGAAGCCACACTCCGGGTGGAGTGTGCCCTCACACCAAGGGGACATGGTCGGCCTTGCTGCTGGTAAGCCAAAGCAATGGTGTCCACTATCCAGTGAGACAGCCTTTGCTTTGAGAGAGCACTTCCCTTCCGCTCTCCACCATAACAGACAAAGAGCTGGTCTGAGGTCCTGAAACACTGCGTCATGTCTACGTAGGCGCGGAGAGCGCGTACTGGACAGAGCAATGCCAAGGCTGGGTCTGCCTCCTCCAAAGGCAGCGCTTGCAGGTTCACCACCTGGTCCTTGAACGGAGTGGTGGGAACCTTGGGCACATATCCAGGCCGGGGTCTCAGGATCACGTGAGAGTTAGCCGGCCCGAACTCCAGGCACGCTTCGTCAACCGAAAATGCCTGCAGGTCCCCGACCCTCTTGACTGAGGCCAATGCGGTCAGCAGAGCCGTCTTCATAGACAGAAACTTAATATCGACCGACCGCAAAGGTTCAAAGGGAGGTCTCTGCAGAGCAGTTAGTACTACTGCGAGGTCCCAAGAGGGTACGAGAGGAGAGCGAGGAGGATTCAGTCTCCTAGCTCCCCTCAGGAACCTGATGACCAGGTCGTGCTGACTTACCTTTTTGTTCTCCAAGAGATCGTGGTGGGCAGATATTGCGGCCACATATACCTTGAGGGTGGAGGGAGACAGCCTTCGCTCCAGCCCCTCTTGGAGAAACTCAAGCACGGACCCGATCGGACATTTCCAGGGGTCTTCTTGGCGGGAAGAGCACCAGGTGACGAAGAGGTTCCACTTCAACGCATAGGCATGCCGAGTGGACTCTGCCCTAGCGGAAGTGATGGTGGCGACCACCGTAGGTGGTAGGCCACTCAAACCTGCCGGGTCCCGTCTAGGAGCCACACGTGGAGGTTCCAAAGGTCGGGACGCGGGTGCCAATGGGTGCCCCGTCTCTGAGTGAGGAGGTCCGGTCTCAGAGGAATAGGCCAGGGAGGGGCTGTCGCAAGGAGAATGAGTTCGGGGAACCAGGTCCGGCCGTGCCAGTACGGGGCGACCAAAAGGACCTGCTCCTTGTCCTCCCTGATCTTGCACAGAAGCTGTGCGAGTAGGCTCACTGGGGGAAACGCATATTTGCGTAGGCCCCGCGGCCAGCTGTGCGCCAGTGCATCCGTGCCGAGCGTGCCCTCGGTCAGGGAATAATACAGGCTGCAGTGGGAAGAGTCGTGGGAGGCAAACAGGTCTACCTGTGCGTCGCCGAACTGTTCCCAAATCAGCTGAACCGTCCGGGGATGGAGTCTCCATTCTCCCGGGAGAGGCTGAAACCGCGAGAGCTCGTCGGCTGCGTGGTTCAGGACTCCCGGAATATGGACAGCACGAAGGGACCTCAGGCGCTTCTGACTCCATAAGACGAGATGGCGGGCGAGTTGAGACATGCGGCGGGAGCGTAGACCGCCCTGGTGGTTGATGTACGCTACTACGGCCGTGTTGTCTGTCCGGACAAGCACATGTTGACCCTTCAGCAACGCTCGGAAGCGGTGCAGGGCGAACCGTACTGCCAGCAACTCGAGGCAATTGACATGCAGGAGGCGCTGGGGTCCTGTCCAGGAGCCCGCGGCTGCTTGTCCATTGCACATGGCACCCCAGCCCGTGGCAGAGGCATCCGTCGATACGACAACATGCCTGGAAACTCGTTCTAAGGGCACACCGGCCCGTAGAAAGCTGAGGTTCGACCACGGGGTGAGTGTCTGTAAGCAGGCCCGAGTCACTTGGATCCGGAGCGTGCCAGACTGCCATGCCCATCTCGGGACTCGATCGCGAAGCCAGTGCTGAAGCGGTCTCATATGAAGCAATCCGAGCGGCGTTACCGCGGCTGCAGATGCCATATGCCCCAGGAGCCTCTGAAAAAGTTTCAGTGGAACCGCATTCTTGCTCTCGATTTGTCGGAGGCAAGTCAGCAGAGACTGCGCGCGCTCGCTCGAAAGCTGCGCGTACATGGCGACCGAGTCGATCTCCATACCGAGAAAAGAGATCCTCTGCACTGGGCAGAGTTTGCTCTTCTCCCAGTTGACCCGAAGGCCCAGACGGGTTAAGTGGTGGAGAACCAGATCTCTGTGTCCGCAAACCTGCTCTCGAGAGTGGCCTAGTATGAGCCAGTCGTCGAGGTAGTTCAGGATGCGGACCCCGTGCTGCCAAAGGGGCGCAAGGGCTGCCTCGGCGATCTTCGTGAAGACGCGAGGGGACAGAGATAACCCGAATGGGAGAACTGCGTACTGGTATGCCCGCCCCTCGAAAGCAAACCGTAGGAACGGTCTGTGTCGAGGAAGGATGGAGACATGGAAGTAGGCGTCCTTCAGGTCGATCGCTGCAAACCAATCGTCCGGACGAACGCATTCGAAAAGGCGTTTCGCAGTCAACATCTTGAACGGAAGCCGGTGAAGGGATCGGTTCAAGATGCGAAGGTCCAGGATTGGCCGTAACCCACCGGTTTTCTTGGGTACAATGAAGTAGGGGCTGTAGAACCCCGACCTCATTTCGGCTGGAGGGACAGGCTCGATCGCACCCTTCGCCAGTAGAGTGGCAATCTCCGCACGCATGACGGGGGCATGGGCCCCGGTCACGGTATAGCGGACTCCCCTGTAACGGGGAGGAGCCTGCGCGAACTGAATCGCGTAGCCGAGCCTGACGGTCCGGGCAACCCAGCGGGACAGCCCCGGAAGCTGAAGCCAGGCTTCCAGAGACTGCACCAACGGGGTCATACGGGCAGTAGGCGTACCCCGGGTGGGGCAGCGAGGCAGCGTTACCGGCGCGGACAGGGGAGGCTGTTGGGCGTCCCCGGGTCGGAGCACGGTTAACGGCTGCGCCCTGACAGAGGAGACCAGGGAAGGACTCGCGTTCCACGGGGGTCTGCTCTGCCAGGGGGCTGGCGACAGAGAGGGACGAGAGTGGCGTGACCCGAGGGTGGCGCGCACTGCCGTCACCGATCTCTGGGGGCTCAGGGATGGGTTTGTCAGTTCTTTCTTTAACCACATTAGGGTGCTGCTGACCCGGGGGCCAGCAGCTGAACAAAAGATTCTCCCCCGGCCCTCCACCGGGGGAAGGAGCGGCCCTGCCGCCGTCTCCTGGAAAGAACTGCCCATCCCTGAGCCGTCCGCATCAGGAGCACCGCTTAGCCTGGCGTTTCTTCGCGGGCTGCGGGGCTGGAGCGGACTGGGACGCCTTCCTGCGGCTGCCTCTGCGCGGCCCGGGTGGAGGCTGCTGCTTGGGTGGCGCAGAGGCGGAGGAAGCCGCGGGAGGACGTCCTCGGCGGCGAGCAGGCTGAGGCACCTGCGCGGGCGGTGGGGTGGAGGCAGCAGCTGACCGCCGGGGCAGGATGTATTTTATTGCCTCAGTCTGCTTCTGAGCGGCCGAGAACTGTTGGGCGAAGCTCTCGACCGCTCCGCCGAATAGCCCATCCTGTGATATGGGGGCGTCGAGGAAACGTGTTCGCTCGGCGTCGCGCATATCAGACAGGGTGAGCCATAAGTGTCTCTCCTGGACCACATTTGTGGACATCACCTGACCCAGGGAGCGCGCGGTCACCTTCGTCGCCCGGAGAGCGAGGTCGGTGGCGGCACGCAACTCATTGCTGAGCCCTGGATCAGCCCCTCTCTCGTGCATATCGCACAGCAACTTGGCTTGGTAAGCCTGAAGAGTTGCCATGGTATGCAAAGAAGCGGCGGCCTGCCCCGCAGCTCTATAGGACTTCGCCACCAGAGATGACGAAAACCTACAGGCCTTGGAGGGGTGCTTTGGGTCACCACGCCAGGACGAAGCGCTCTGTGGACACAGTTGCATCGCAACAGAACGTTCGACTGGGGGGACCCCAGTGTACCCATGAGCCGCGGCTCCATCGAGAGAGGTGAAGGCGGAAGAGGCCGCCAAACGTTCACGGGAAGACAACGGGGCCTTCCAGGAACGCGCGACCTCTTCATGCACCTCGGGGAAGAAAGGTATTGGAGGAGCGGCCGGACGGGTGTCCGAACGCGCCGCCCCCAAAAACCAATCATCCAACCGCGAACGCTCGGGCTGAGGCGGAGGGTTCCACTCCAGTCCAAGCGCTGCGGCGGCCCGAGAGAGCATGGCTGTCAACTCTGGGTCCGACTCGGGCAATGCTGGGACACCCGAAGGTGGCAGCACAGCCGAATCCTCATCCTCAGATGACTCCAGCCCACCTTGTGATGCGGCGATAGACATCACCTCCTCCTCCGCCGCGCCAAACGCCACAGTCGGGACAGCAGGAGCCGGCCCCGATGTAGACGCCTGAGCGCGGGCCGGGTCAAGTGCCTGAGAGGGGGGTGTGGGCCGAGGAACTAGCGTCGGAGCTTTATTCCACACCGTCACCCTCAGATCACCCTGGTCACCAGCCAAAGTGCCGCCTCCAGAGGAGACCGCAGATTGGGGGGGGACGGAGGGGACTCTCGTTCCGGCATCAGCACGGAATTCACGGAGTCTCGATCGTAGCACTGAGATGGCCAGGTTCCCGCAGAGAGAACATGAGTCATCCACGAGCGCTGCCTGAGCGTGCTGAAAGCCCAAACACGTCACACAGCGCTCGTGCCCGTCGCAAGAGAAAAGCGATCTACCGCACCCAGAAGTGCACGGACGAAACATCCTGAAAAGGACGCGTCACGTGCAAGCTCTTTTGTGAGAGGAAACTTCACAGTCGATGCCGAAGCGCCCAGGGAAACACACACCAGCTGGATGCAGACCACTGCACAGATCAGCAGGCAGGAAGTATGCGATCACTGGAACGCGCCGTCACACCAACACCGACTGGAAAGCTGCTCGTCTCGAAGAAGCTGACAGAGTCTCAGAAGGCTGTAGGAGTGAAGAGGTAGGTACTCTTGGCTCCGAAAGCAGAAACATAATGCGATATTGCCTCGTACTTCCTTATATACTCACGCAGTGAGGCGGAGCTACGTATGCAAATTCCGCATGCCCCATGGCATTGGCACGCCATTGGGCGTTTTCTCAAAACTCGAAGTTGATAGGCTTCTAAGCGAAACCCCCATTCGTTAGTCACTAACGTTACGTCGTAGTGACTGAACGAAAGGGAACTTAAATAACGACTTATATAGTGATGACGATTTCAAAACACGGCCTCATGAAGCTTCGAAGCGTTATGAATCAGTGAGTCGAATCAGCAGTTTGGATCGCCAAATTTCAGCAGTTTGGCAGTTTGACACGTGATCCGAATCATGATTCGACTCACTGATTCATAACGCTTCGAAGCTTCATGAGGCCGTGTTTTGAAATCGTCATCACTATATAAGTCGTTATTTAGGGTTTTTTTGCGCACAAAAACTATTCTCGCCGATTCATAAAGTTATTGTAGAACCACTGTAGTGAGATGGACTTTGTAACGACGTCTTTAGTACCTTTTAAGGGTCTTGAGAATGAACCGTGCATTGTGCCAATGGAGGCCTTTCAGAGCCATCAGATTTCAACTAAAATATCTTCATTTGTGTTCCGAAGACGAACGGAGGTCTTACGGGTGTCGAACGACATGAGGGTGAGTAATTAATGACAGAATTTTCATTTTTGGGTGAACTAACCCTTTAAAGGGATCAGGCAATATAGTACCTACTCTTTTAGAGCTTGTTAAGTAAGTACTTATTGAAAATGAGTACCTACTCAATGAGTAGGCCTATGCGGTTTCGAACACAGCCAGTATCATTGAATACTGATTCACCACCTAGGAAGCTAGGGAGCTAATCGGGGGACACCCTGACACACACACGCGCCTCATGCACACATCGAGTTCTCTTTCGCTCTTGAACAAAAAATAACAACAACACAGAAAATTTTGCCAAAATGCCAGTTTTGTCGAGTATTTGCCTAATATACTCATATTAGGAGTCTTAAATTAGTTAAATAACGTCTTAAATTAACTTGTGAGAAAATGAGATGCGCCGGACAGCGCGTCAGATCCATCATGTTCGGCAGTGGCCGATCTTAAAGTGACAGCAGCACTGATGATGTCTGTCATTAATGTTCATCAAAGAACAACGGGAACAGAACAAATTTTAGCTTTAATGATGATTAATCTATATTTCATTTATTATTTATGAAGTTAAGAAAGGTGTTGATAACTTTATTCAATTTCTGTGTGAAGACTATGTCTAAGGGAAGGCCATGGGTAAATATAACATTTATTATAATGGGTTTATGTAAAGATTATTTTAAGTTCAATTAAATTAAAAGTTGTTATTTTAAGCCTATATTGAGGCTTATTAAATGTGAAATTGGTAGCTCTCAGTTATACTGTAATGTACCGTCATTAATGTTTCATAGATAGTTTTCATATTAGTATCAGTGAAACAAATATTTAAAATATGCTGTCTTTAAATTGTTTCTACATTCATTTCAAGAGTATCTGAAATGATTACAATATCAAAATATTAAAAACTCCAATGTTTTGAAATTGCGATTAATCATGATTAATTACAGAAAATGTTGATTAATTTGTTAATTTATACAAACTGCATGAAAAGTGGGATTTTCGTCAGTATGTGGCACTGTAGATTGCCGTGAAACTTCAGGTTTATGACTGTGCACGGCAATTTGCAGGCAACACCGAAAACTGCCGTAAATTGTCGGAAATTGACGTGGGCCTTGCTTGGCAGTTGTCCCCCCATGACCCCCCCTCCCCTTAATTCTAGGGGAGACTTTATCATGTAAATGAACATGCTGTGAGCTACACAAATGCAAATCAGAGTAGCAGCAGGGGGAGTTTTATCTAGGTTCTGATTTTTTTTAACTAAAACAAGTTTAAAGTTTAAGTTAAAATGTTAACTTAAATGTACTCGTTTTAGTTCACATTACTAAATTTTTAGGGCAACCAGTTTGCTCCAATTTTTTAAGTAGAATCAACTTGTCCGGGCTCACAGTGTAGATTAATTACTCTGTATGTCATTAGCAATAGGCCCTTTTCACACGACGTCACGCAACTTCCGTTCTGACTCAAAGCAGTGTATGTTTACTTCCGCCGCCAGCATAACGCTACGCTATGGAGTTTACTCAGTCTCTTCAACACCTGCCAGAATTACATCTGGATGATGTACATCGTCTTGCAGACAAATTTTCACTCACCACACGTTCCAAACTTGACAAAGGCTACAAATTCTTCATTGAGCAGTACCTGTTTGCGTATGAAGGTAAGCATTTTGTATTGTCCTGCCAAACTTACGTTAGCGGAGGAGTTAGGATAACGGTAGCTGCTAGTTGTTAGCTTTCTCTTCTGCAGTGAAAGTCCAAATTCTTGATTAATTTACTGTAATACAGACCTGCAAACACTTGTTGCAATCATGTTTATTACTGATATTATTATTTAGCTATAGATTGTGTATTGTTAGATAAAAGTCAGTAACGCATTCATGGTTAATGTTGTGCCCTTTCACCAAAACATTGCATTGGAATAGTTTCGAATGTAGTTGTCGATGAGGTGACAGTGAGAGGGCGTTGTCACAGGTCCATGAGGAAAAATGAGGAGGCTCATCATCTTCAGGTTTTTCTGATTTTCATGTTCTGCTGCGGTTGCAGACTTTGCAGTATCCCACAAAGTTCCAGTGTGGTTCAGTGTGTTTCTCAGCCAGATGTCAATGAGTGTGTGGCGCCAAAATCTAGATGACAATCTTACATTTAAAAACAGAAGAGGGTTGTAAGGCTGATAAATATTCTGTGTTATAAGTTATAAAAAGTTGGTGTTCAAAGTTCATAGACTTGCTTCCTTAAGTTTGTTCAATTACTCCAAATAAATGTAAAATTCTTGTGAGCAAAGACTTATTTTCATGTTTCTATTGTCAGGTTACATTTCATGCGAAAGAGGTTCCTGTGGTACTGAAATGCATGTCATGTACCTGCGCTGCTGGGAAAGCACTGTGCAACCACATTGTGGCATTATTGTTTCAAAGTGCTCACTACAGTACCATGGGCTTCAAGACAGTGCCATTGCCACTGTCATGCACCAGCTCACTGCAGACCTGGCACCGGCCTAGGACACATGTAATACTTTAACATTCATTACATTTAATGATGTTGGACTAGAATTTTGTAATGACATTTGTCAATTAATAATTTATCATCAATATATTACAGGGAATTGCTCCTGAGGCAACAAATGACTTGGTAGTGTGTAAACCAGTACCAAAGACAAAGGATCATACCCGAACTGGAGTGAAATGTACACTGTACAGAGCATATGGTGGTAAGTCTGAATGAACACGTGTCCAAATATTTTAATGTATAATAGAACATTGATTAGTATCTTTTCCCTTTAAGCCTTCAGTTGATATCTTGTGCAAATTATGAGCATTTCTTAATATGTAAGGGCTTGGGGCAGCTCAAAACATTTTTATGTGTATTTAGAGAGAGGTGATATGTGTTGGTGTCTGCTTAAATATGAAAGGTCAGGTGGCAATGATATGTACATTTAACTTGACATATCTCATTTTTGTCAGGGCCTCTTCCAGATCCTCACATCATTGCCAGTGCTGAGAAACTTAAAGGCAAACGCCCACAACCGGGCATTTGCAAACTGCTGCACGGGCTCGAGGCCCTTAATTTTGTGGACTCTAAATTTGGCCCTGTGCCATTTGGGTCTTTGCTCTCTTAGCAGTGCCCTCCCGAGATAAGTAGAGACATTATTAAACACCCTGGTGCCCCTGGATTTCCCCAGTTGCCTTTAGAAGGTTACAATTTTAAATTTAATTTCCAATTTGAGCCCAACTACAAGCAACAATGCCACTTAGAGAGCCTTAAGGTGTCAAGGGAGATGTCTGCTGCAATTGAGGATGAAACACGACTGCAATCAGAATGCCAGCTGTGGACCCAGGTACGCAAACCCCGACTTACAGCCAGCAGATTTGGTGAAATATGCCATGTACGTGGAGAGTCTACTGCAAAATCCTTAGCTGCTCGCATTCTGAGAGGAACTCCTCAGACAGCTGCTATGAAAAGAGGGCTGGACCTGGAGCCTGACATACTGAGGCAATATTCAGAGTTTTGTGATGTCTCTGTGACGCAGTGTGGGGTCATCATCCACCCTGATGCACCTCACCTTGCAGCCAGCCCTGATGCTAAAGTCTTCAACCCCAGAGAAACACCGCCATTTGGGTTGGCAGAGGTAAAGTGTTGTGATGTTGAAGATGTTGCTCAAGTTAAACACCTGATCACAGTTCGAGGCCAGGCCTGCCTCAAGAAAAACCACAAATATTATCATCAGGTTCAAGGCCAGCTGGCATTAAGTGGACTTCAGTGGTGTGATTTTATAACAGATACCCACACTGACTTCACAGTAGAAAGAGTATTTAGGGATGAGGAGATCATCAACTCAATGCGACAGAAGCTGGATTATTTTTATCACAACATCTACATGGATGCATTATTACGTTGAGGCAGAATTTTCAAATGTAAATAGTTAATACTTGTAAATAGTGTTATATGTACATCTGTGATGCATGTAATTCCTGTTGTAAATACTTTTTCAATTTATAACTTCAGTAAATGTTGCATTGTATGTAATTATATATGGGCTTTATTGCCTGTCATTGTTCACTTTTTTGCTTATGTTCCATGGTTGCAAGGAACTGCTTCCAATCTTGTTTGTAGCTTTGAACTGCTATGGAAGCTTTTTATTAGTTTCATTCACCCTACTTATATGCTATTACCAAATATGTAAATAAAAAATTGACAAGTTTTAAAAATAGTGTTGTTCTTTTAATGGTTAAGGTGTAGAATGCTTCACAACATTGTTTATTAATAACATCTACAAATCCCTATGATCATAGAAAATATAGTAAATGTAACAAATTAAAAAATATATTACAAAGCACTTGTATTTACAGTATATCTACACAGTGTCAAACAGCTAAAAGAACTGAAGAATTAGTCTCACCCAAGAAAGGAAACACTTCAGACGGGTTTGTCCCCTTTGATATCAAGAGGTCCCTGATAGTTTGAGAGTAGGCAACAGATGGCCCACAGCTGATTGACTGAACCTGCCATAGAAAGAGGAACAAGCCCATCCCAAATGTGGTACTCCTTCACCCTGCGTATCGCCCTCTCAACTAAAATTCTCAGACGGGCAATAGCTTGTGTTTTCTGGGTGTCCTCTGTGCTGAGCTGATTTGATGTTTTCAGTGGAGGGATGATGAGTGTTGCCCCCACCTGTGACAGCATCTTCTCAATTTGGAACCCCTTGTCAGCCATTACTCCATCTTCTGGTTGAAGTAACTGCAAGATCTGTGATTGCCGAGTTATTTCTATATCGGAGATGGAGCCTGTGTACAGTTTAGATACAAATGTGATAACCCCACATGGGGCAATGGCAATTAGACCTTTAAAGGTGGTGTGGTTTTTATAGTTGGAAAATGTTTCCGACTGTAGTAAGAGAGATGCTGCTGTTTCACAACGGATCTCGGTGCAGTCTATTATCACTCTCACCTGAGGGCAGTAGAGCTTGAACTTGTCAGGCATTGTGGCCTGCACTTGCTCTCTTGTCATCCACAATGGTAGCGAGCCAAGAACCTGGTAAAGGTAGCTTGTCCATGTTAAAATGATGCGACTAACCGTAGACAAGCTGACCTCGAAGATGGATGACAAGGTTTTCTCCTGAAGCCCAGCTGCAACACGACAAAGAAACATGAACAATTCATCAATGAGCGGAAGTTTTCGCTGAGGGCTCGGTGTCTCTTGTGCTGTTCGCTGTGCCTTGGACCAGTACAAAAGCCTTGAAGCAGAAGGGTAAACTGACTCCCAAAACACAGTGAAGACCTCCTTTGAGCTGAACCTAGTGTAATAACGAAAATCCTCATCTGTAACACAGAACTTGAAAATCAGAGGCTGCTGCTGCTTAACTGTCAGTTGCTGGATTTCACATTCTAGTGACAAAACCTGAAGCTCCAACTCTTGAATTTTCCTTGTGGCAGCATCCAGTTTACCTTTAAAGCAAGAAAAAGCATACACCTTAATGTTCATCATTGAGTCCTATACTAGTTTTCACTTCGTCTTCATTATTGGATGTTATTTGTTAGTGAGCTTGAAAGTAATTCTTGGCTCTTATGAAATCAAGAGACTATAATAACTAAGATTACAATGTAATTTCTGTAATGGTTTTCAATCATCCAAATCATTATCATATTGTGTGGTATTATTCAGAATAATTGAGCTTCCTATAAAAGCATTTTACAGTAAGCACAGCTGCTCTGCGACGAACCCTACAGTTACAAAGTAATTTATTGCCACATAATCCTGTTAATCTGTTTTTGAATTACTAACCAGGAGAAGGATGGTAGGCATAGTCATGATCTTCTGCTACTCCACCCGCAGACAGTGCCTCCTCTGTGATGTCTCCTACAGGCATCTCCTGAGATTCATCTAGGACTGCAGCCCTAAAATGCTTTCTTGCTCTCTGGTAAACCGGCTGTCGAGCTTGTGAGGCTCTTCCTAGAGATGTGAAATAGATACACATAAATGTCAATATGGATATTTAGTAATCATTTCTCAGAACCCAAAAAGTATGTATAATACAACCACAAATGCAATTATAACAAATGGCAATTTAAATGCAATTTAAATGCCAACAGGATCATTTTATTATACTTTTTTATATGGACTAATTAGCTGTATAAAATAAATGTACACTATTTTTTTTCTTCGTTTATTTCATACGAGCATATTGTATGCAAAATGTAAATAATGTAATAATTTAATAAATTATGATTTATTGTTATTTTAAAGTACTACCAGACTTAATAGTGTCCTACCTTTACCCCAGTCATTCCAGGGAAATCTAGACGGCGTTGCTCCTTTCTTAATCCTGGTTCGTCCACTGGCTGATGTACTTATATCCTCTGGGGTAAAGTGCTGACTACACACGTAGGTGCTCCCACGGAGGATTTTAAAACTCGGTCCCTCGTCTCTTTTGATCGCCCTAACCCAACGGGCACGTATTTCAGCATCCACTGGAAAATCGTGGAAACTTAAATAGGGAAATTTATGTTTGTTGTTTGAACAACAAGGAACACTACAATAGCATCTAGAAGATGACTGTGCCATGCTTATTTGATGGGAAACTGTTGAAAAATGAAAACAGGAAGAAATAAATGATAAATCACATCAGCATATGGAAATGGTTTGACATTTAGCTTTGATAAAGATTGAACACTTGTGGCAACACAGGCTGACCGCGATTTATCTTGTTGCTAGCTAGTCTTACTTTCCCCTCCACGACAGTTACACGTTAAAGAATGATATAAGTTACTGGAAATTATCATTAACGTTATCAAAATATGCTAAATATAAACTTTACCTTTTGTGTTGTTAGTTATCACCTTTTGTATTCTCCTGAAGTAACATTAACCAGCGCGCGCAAGTTAAAACGGAAGTATGTATACCCTGCTTTGCGGAAAAGCGGAAGTTTTCTGACGTCATTGTGAAAAGGGCCTATAACCAATGTTATGTAAAAAAAACAAAATACAGGACAGCAGTTCATGTCTTCAACCTTTAGAGAGGTTATGTGATAAAAACAAGACAATGAACCAAAGCACACAAATAAATCAAGTAAAGCATACAGTTTACATACCAAAATTAATTTTTCCACCCTGCACTGTGAATGATTTCTAAATGGCTATTAATCATAAATGTGAAAAGTACAAGTTTGTGTGTTAATAGTTAAGTCAGATTGTGTTTTTCTGTAATTGTCATTTAAATTGAGCTCACACCACATTTTATGAATTATCAATGCAGATTTTCAAGAGGTGGTTTCCTGGACAGGGTTTAAATTATGCCAAGAGTAGGCCTTAATCTAGTTAATCGTGAGTTTAAAAAATTGTTGTGTTTTGAAAAATTGTTGCCTGGAACAAAGATTAAGCACAGATTACTAACACCTGGACTATGAGTCCTGAACTAAAATAAACTGGATTCATTTACAGTTTTATCTAACTGCTTACACACAATTTCTGAAAATATGGCTCCATTTCTTGTAACTCTACACACAAAACACACAACATGCAAAACATCAGACATCGCTTGCAAAAGCAACACTTTGTGTAAAACTATTTTAACTCTTACAAAAATGTTGTTTTTGCATATATCTAACTACACACAAAAATGCACAACTGAGGAATTTTACAGTTGAACTGAAATCAACTGAACTGAATCAACACTGAAGTCACTTGAGCTGAATATTGACACTATATTGGCTTGTTAGAGCCGGTTTACAGCAGAATTTGTTTTGAACTTGTTACTGAAGCTGCTATGAAACAATATATTTTGTTGTATGTGTGGCAGGATGAGTAAATTCCCTCCCACGTATTTATTGAGAGCCTATCAGTAACTCGATTCCTTCCTATATAAGAACTAAGTTTAACCTACCGGGGGATGCGTCATTGTTAGCTCCGCCCCCGTGGCGCGGCCGCGCTGCCATTCAATGCTGAACTAGTGTTTTGTTTGCGACTCCGCGGTGGTGCGCAGGCTGTTATTACCCCCAGTTTGTTTCCTCTCAATGCATTCATATGCGCAAGCTGCTGTGGAAAAACTCTACAGCAATAGTACGTTCTATGCAGTGTTGTGATCACCTGCAGGATGCTCGATTCCTTTGAGGGTGCTCCGTCTTAGTGGGAGTGCTGGGGAGATCGTTCCTGCATAAAGGCACCATCAAGACGGCACTGCTGTTCTGCTGTTATGCGTATGCGTGTTTTTATTTTCACGCTAAAGCCGTTTGATCTCTTTATCAGTACCGCTGTATGTGCCTGAGCTGTGCACGCGGTCTTGCTCGTCAGCCATTGATACCGGCTGCAGGTGTGTCAACTAGTTTGTTTTCTTTATTTTTTGTTTGTTTGTGTATTGAGTTATTACGTTTTCAGTTTGTCTCTTGTCTTTGTTTTAGTTTGATTTTGTTTATTTTGTAACTTATTCAGTTGTAATATTTTGCTTGCTTTTTGTTGTCTACGAGTCAGTGCTCATTTGTGGTGAGTGTTTTACATCAACAATCATTTGAAAGTAATTGTATCATTTGGTTGGTGTCTTTTTATTATATTCAGTGCATTAGTGTGTATGTATATTGGTTGTCTCTTTTCTTCTTTTTTTGTGTTTATTTTAGGCTGATAGGCCCCGGATCGGGAGGCTAGCTTTCCCTGCCCTTCTGGTGGTGGTATTTCTCGCACAGAGTGGTTTGCTGTGTATAACTGCTTACACCTCACTTGGAGTGTGTGTGGCGTGTATAGTGTGTGTGTGTATAAGTCACCTTCCAGCTAGACCAACCCGTTACGGGTAAGCCTCAGCCGCTTTAATGTAATTTCTGTGTGTTGACAAACACTCTTATACCGACTTGAGTGAAGCTCTGCATTGCAGCAGTAACCGGAAAGTTATCTATTCATGTGACCTAATAAATTCATTTTTGTACCGATATCCACGTCTCTTTGCCTTCCATGGTAACGAACCTGTGCCCTATTTCCATTGGGTAGTTATTTCCCCTTTCTTTAAAAAGGGGTGGCGTAGTCAGCTTATTATTTAGCGTTACCACCAAGGAGTTGGTGTATGTGATCTCCTTGCTCCCCACCGCCCCGCCACATTTGGCGCAGTCGGCAGGGTTCCGTGTTCGGCAGAGACGTGGGTACATTTGGTTGTATTGTTGTTTTTCCTTTTGATTGTTTTTTTTTTGTATGGAGTGTTGTAGGATGAGTAGCGGCAGAACAGCAGCGTGCGTCCCGTGAAATTGATTCCGAAACTTACTTCGGGTATATTTCCTCTTCTTGGTAAGGGGCTGAAGTAATGGGGCTGTAGGAATTAGGGGAAACAGTAGCTAAATTGAGGGCAGATGAGAGATTGCATCAGGAATGTCTGCCTGCATAATCTAGTTCCTGTGATGCGCTTCGTATTGAGCCTGGGCCTTCTACTATCACCTCTCAGTCAGGTAATGAGTGTGCTGCCCTGCCAGAAAGACTGGTTTTTGGGCTTCAAGCCAGACGGTATTCCAAATTCAATGGCGGGGTTGGCTGTAGTGATGATGGGTGGGTTGAGGAGGTCCAGGCTTGTATGCATACCTGGCTATTTAGCTAGGGATTGCGACGGAAAAGTGTTCTCCCTCGTCCTGTTTCGTTGGCAGCTGGGGGTGTGCAGCCTGGCCCATCTGCATCATTGGGAAAGTAGTCCCCGCCGTTAAGCCAAAGCGCGATTGGGCAAGTGACCAGTCTCTTGTGAGTCATGTTAGGCTGAGGTTGTCCATGTCATATTCCCAGGTGGCATGAAGTCGTATATTGAATGAGTGACCAGTCTCTCGTGAGTCATGTTAGGCTGAGGTTGTCCATGTCATATTCCCAGGTGGCATGAAGTCGTATATTGAATGAGTGACCAGTCTCTCGTGAGTCATGTTAGGCTGAGGTTGTCCATGTCATATTCCCAGGTGGCATGAAGTCGTATATTGAATGAGTGACCAGTCTCTCGTGAGTCATGTTAGGCTGAGGTTGTCCATGTCATATTCCCAGGTGGCATGAAGTCGTATATTGAATGAGTGACCAGTCTCTCGTGAGTCATGTTAGGCTGAGGTTGTCCATGTCATATTCCCAGGTGGCATGAAGTCGTATATTGAATGAGTGACCAGTCTCTCGTGAGTCATGTTAGGCTGAGGTTGTCCATGTCATATTCCCAGGTGGCATGAAGTCGTATATTGAATGAGTGACCAGTCTCTCGTGAGTCCTGTTAGGCTGAGGTTGTCCATGTCATATTCCCAGGTGGCATGAAGTCGTATATTGAATGAGTGACCAGTCTCTCGTGAGTCATGTTAGGCTGAGGTTGTCCATGTCACATTCCCAGGTGACGAAGTCGAGTAGTTCCATCGTCGGGGCGACGATGCAAGAGCTAGCGGTAGATTGTGGCAGGATGAGTAAATTCCCTCCCACGTATTTATTGAGAGCCTATCAGTAACTCGATTCCTTCCTATATAAGAACTAAGTTTAACCTACCGGGGGATGCGTCATTGTTAGCTCCGCCCCCGTGGCGCGGCCGCGCTGCCATTCAATGCTGAACTAGTGTTTTGTTTGCGACTCCGCGGTGGTGCGCAGGCTGTTATTACCCCCAGTTTGTTTCCTCTCAATGCATTCATATGCGCAAGCTGCTGTGGAAAAACTCTACAGCAATAGTACGTTCTATGCAGTGTTGTGATCACCTGCAGGATGCTCGATTCCTTTGAGGGTGCTCCGTCTTAGTGGGAGTGCTGGGGAGATCGTTCCTGCATAAAGGCACCATCAAGACGGCACTGCTGTTCTGCTGTTATGCGTATGCGTGTTTTTATTTTCACGCTAAAGCCGTTTGATCTCTTTATCAGTACCGCTGTATGTGCCTGAGCTGTGCACGCGGTCTTGCTCGTCAGCCATTGATACCGGCTGCAGGTGTGTCAACTAGTTTGTTTTCTTTATTTTTTGTTTGTTTGTGTATTGAGTTATTACGTTTTCAGTTTGTCTCTTGTCTTTGTTTTAGTTTGATTTTGTTTATTTTGTAACTTATTCAGTTGTAATATTTTGCTTGCTTTTTGTTGTCTACGAGTCAGTGCTCATTTGTAGTGAGTGTTTTACATCAACAATCATTTGAAAGTAATTGTATCATTTGGTTGGTGTCTTTTTATTATATTCAGTGCATTAGTGTGTATGTATATTGGTTGTCTCTTTTCTTCTTTTTTTGTGTTTATTTTAGGCTGATAGGCCCCGGATCGGGAGGCTAGCTTTTCCTGCCCTTCTGGTGGTGGTATTTCTCGCACAGAGTGGTTTGCTGTGTATAACTGCTTACACCTCACTTGGAGTGTGTGTGGCGTGTATAGTGTGTGTGTGTATAAGTCACCTTCCAGCTAGACCAACCCGTTACGGGTAAGCCTCAGCCGCTTTAATGTAATTTCTGTGTGTTGACAAACACTCTTATACCGACTTGAGTGAAGCTCTGCATTGCAGCAGTAACCGGAAAGTTATCTATTCATGTGACCTAATAAATTCATTTTTGTACCGATATCCACGTCTCTTTGCCTTCCATGGTAACGAACCTGTGCCCTATTTCCATTGGGTAGTTATTTCCCCTTTCTTTAAAAAGGGGTGGCGTAGTCAGCTTATTATTTAGCGTTACCACCAAGGAGTTGGTGTATGTGATCTCCTTGCTCCCCACCGCCCCGCCACATATGCATATTCTTTCTTTCTCAAACCTTAGTTTTGATTTCTAAGTGATCAATTTATGTATAAGTGTTTTCACACATGATCATTGGCTGTATGGGTCCTCAGTAAATTAATGTGGCATTTAAATGGCAAAAGTTATTCTTGTCTCTATAACTTATGGCTTCCTAAAGACACGTTTATGGGTAAATAAAATATTAATAATATAAATAAAATGAATATCAAAACATATTTTAAATATAATGAAGTCATTTTATTATAGCACTCATCAGATTTTCCTGGAAACAAAACAGAGACAGAACAGTATAAACAAACTATACAACAAACTAAACACCAAATTACAAAAACATTATTATGTGAAAGTGAATAAAGTTGTGTGTGTGTGTGTGTGTTTTCAGTTATAAATATGTGCTGTGTAAATTAGCCTATATATACTTTTAGAAATTATATATAGCCTAACTTTAAAAAACAAACAATAACCCATATAGATAAATTATAATAATTGTATAATATTAAGCATTTACTTAATATAGCTACATTGTAACATTAGGCTACTTTACTCTAGCACAGTAGTCAGTTAAGCAATTAATTAATATCTTATATTAATATGTATGTAGCCTAGGCTACATCTAAAGGTAAGTCTGCTTTAAAAAAAATATATATATTACACTTCGACATGTACAGAATGTGCGTGTTAAGAAACACGTTCAAATGTGTCTTCTTAACATGTTAAAACTGTGTGTCGACTCTGCGTGTATGCCTGTTACACGACCAGAGTGTGCGTGTCTACACATACAAAAGAAACACGTAAAAAATTGCTGCTTGACGCGGACAAACAGTGCGTGTTGACACGGTCATATTCACGCGTTTCGTATAAAGAGATTTGGCCCCGGGCGCGTTTCATAGTAGAGCCATACTTTCCTTTTTCGTGATCAACAATGAAAGGACGCCGTCTTCAACTCTGCATGGACGTGGCCAACTCTTTGGACTCATTTTCAGGAGGCTGTCTTCGTCTTCACAACTCTGAGGCAAACTGCAGGCGCTATGAACCACATCATGGGTAATGTAACGTTACGATTTAAAGAATATGCTTTTATTCAGCTGTATAAGGAAATGGATGCGTTAATAGATCCGAGCTTAAAACTGCACATTTTGTTTACACAGACTATCCTCGCCTCATAACGAAGCCGTGAGCTCTTATCTGCTTGGAGCGATTTCCGCGAGTCCAGATTTAACCGCTGACCATGACGACATTGTGTGTAAGTATACGTTAAAGTCCCTGTAAAGTCAAAACTAAACATGTGTTCTGAGTTCCTCACACCACAGATAAATGTGTTATTAACCACCCAGCCAAATTTGAATCATAAAAAAATTTGGGAAGTACATAAAATAGCTTATCAAAAACCTGAAAAAATGAGCAGCATTCTCTGCTCTCAAACGCTGGGGGTGTGTCCGCTGTCGGCGCCGAAACCATGCCCACTCGCGGGAAAGCGGCAGTAGCACAAAAGACAACTCTCACTGATCACGAGCGTCTATGATCACGACGCACCAGATGTCGGCGGGACGGGAGGATGAAGGCCTGGGCGGGGGATAGTCGGTTCTGCAGCGGATTATCAGTGAATCCCAGTTGTCTCCGGTGAAAGTTTGTAAAACGAACTGGTGTAAAGTCACTGCAGAGGTAGGTGTCGGTGATGATCAGCTCTCCATCAAGGTTGCTGTTCACAAAATTAATCCACCTCTTCATCGTTTTTGTTTTGTAAGCTGTTATGTAAGTTGTTGACTATAGTAACTAACAGTACTAACAGTAACTCGCGATCGAACTGATGCGAATGTGCTCTAGTTATGATCGTGTTAGGGGAGGAGCCAGGCTCGGTGGCTCCAGTGCGTCATCGAGCCACTGTTTTAGCCCCGCCCAGAAAATCCTGAACACAGCAACGGTGAAAAACTGTTTAACGGTCTAGCTTCTGAATTCAGTACTTCATAGTTCACAGTCTTTGTAATGTGTTTCAGCAATACATTTCTAACATTTATAATGTGTTTAGAAACAAATCTCAGAATTGCCTTTACAGGGACTTTAACTTCCAATGTTTTTCTCATTCCTTGTTTAATTTTACCGTGACTGTTTTTATTAATACCAGTCTCATGTAATTGTTTTCCAGCTGCCTGTAAGACGTATGAATCGACACGCCGGAGCTTCAGATACAAACAACCTGAACTTACATAGCAGGCGGAAACTGCGAAGTTTAGCTCGGAGTCGATCAAGAAGAAAAAGGGTAAGATTTATTATATTAGATCCGTTTTTTGTCAATGTGAGTATTTTTCAGGTTACTTATTGTCTTTATGGATTGTATTACAGTTGCTGGAAGCGAGACAAAGTGTGCTGGGTGAGGATGAGATGGACTGGAAGTGCGCGACCATTGAACTCATATCTGATGAGGAAGACGGCAATGTTGACGGGGTGTCTGGATGGATTGTGCGGCCACCGCCATATACGCCTGTGTTTCCCGAATGTTTTGGGCGCTTCTTTTTGACGTTTTTGGAGGACAACATAAGAGACATTACTGCTGCACTGTACATAGTTGTGTGTTTGACAATAAAGCTCTTTCTTTGAATAAACGGCACGGTCCGGGCCAATTTTCCCATATATTCCTTGATGGTATGAATAGAGTAGTTCATAGCACAATAACATTACTATAAAACATAAATTATTACAACATAAATTATATATTTATTATTATTATTGGGGTTTACATTTATAATGAGCAAGGCTGACCAATAATGATTGGTTTGCAGTGATCTGCCAACCAATCACGAGGGATTTTTCTTGTTTAAATGTAGTGGCCTCAGCCAATACTGAGTGAGTAAATTCAAGTCTGGCCGTTGACTCTCTGGTTTCGCTGCTATTCGCTGCCACCTACGTCATGGTTCGTTTACGACAATTTGTGGCACAGACGAACGCGACGTTCGCTGCCTCTAAATTGTCGAAAACTGACGAAAATTAGGGAGATTTCCGGGAGTCTACAGGCGTTTACGGGGTCGAAAATCCCACTTTTCATGCAGTGACATATTATACATATATATATAATTTGGTCATCCTCATGTTGTACTAAAGCCATTTAACTTTCTTTTTTTATTCCTGCAACACAAAAGATCGTCTCGGGTTATGACTGCGTTGGAACGCATGAATGAAATCAACCTCCAATTCTGATTGGTGCAGCGTCATAATGTACTATGTGACGGCATACACGGAAGCTACAAAGGGTTCGCCGGCACATAGTACTACAGCTTTTGCGATGAAACGGGCGCTCTTATCGTGATGAGGTGTGGCGGGGAGACGCAGTGTCTCGTTACCTTCTCAGGAAACAAGGGTTATAGTCATAACCCGAGACGTTCCCTTTCGAGGGAACTCGCACTGCGTCGGAACCACACTAGTGGAACAAATACCCACTATACCACTCCGTAATCAGGCACGTCCTAGTGTGAAGCTGGAACCCCAGGCACACTTAGGACGCGAGCACCCTGGCGCCAGGCATTGCAGTGAGATCTCCCGAAGCAAGACTCCAGAAAGGAGGGCCACCGAGGAGGCCATGCCCCTGGTGGAATGAGCCCTCACAGCCATAGGTGAAGGCAGATTGCGCACCTGATAAGCCGCGGCTATAGCCTGGACAATGCAATTACTGATTGTCTGTTTAGAAACAGGCAGCCCTTTCCTGGGTGAGCCAAAGCACACCAACAATTGGTCTGACTTCCTCCACTGCAAAGACTTCTCCAAGTATAACCTCAATGCCCTGACCGGGGAGAGCAGATGAAGTCTCCCCTCTTCCACTGTCACGTGAGGTGGAGGATGGAAGGCCTGAAGAACCACTGACCGTGCCACCCTCGATGGCACCTTGGGCATGTAGCCCGGTCTAGGATGCAAGCCTCGGCCACGTCTGCATCATGGCATCCGGCCCCGCTGGGGGAAAACCACAGTGGACAGTGGGACGTCTCTTGAGACGTGAACAGATCCACTTCCACTGGGCCAAACCTCTCGCACATGGCCTCCACCACCTCTGGGTGGAGTCGCCACTCCCTGGGCCTCAGCCCCTGTCTCGACAGGACGTCTGCTCCCTGGTTCTGGTCCCCTGGGACGTACATCGCTCTGAGAGACAACAGTTTCCCCTAGGACCACAGGAGGGTCTGGTGAGCCAATCTGCATAGAGGGCGCGACCTCATACCCCCCCTGATGATTGAGATACGAAACTACAGACATGTTGTCTGTTCGCATCAGGACATGATGGCCGGGGAAGTCCAGGAAAAAGCTCTTCAGAGCTCTGTAGACCGCCAGCATTACCAGGCAATTTATGGAATTGAGGAATGCCGGGTCTCCCACGGACCTTTCGCAAAACGGCCGTCCATGACCACGCCCCAACCGGTGAGGGAGGCATCTGTTGAAATGGTTTTCCGGCAACATGATGCTCCCAGCACTGGCCCCTGGGACAGGAACCAAGGTTTCTTCCATATGACAAGGGAATTAGGCGGAATGATTTCCCCCTCGAGGAAAACCCCCTGATTCCCAGCCACCACTGTACAGGTCTCGTGCAGCAGGCCAAGAGATATTCTGTTGGACGCAGCTGCAATGAGCCCCAGCAGTCTTAAAACTGCTTCACAGTGATGCTGCAGCCTAGCTTCATTTTAGAGACCACCGCCCGTATAGATTCGATACGTGCGGGAGACAATTGTGCCCACAACCTAGTGAACCCCATATGACTCCCAGGAACACGGTTCTCTGAGAAGGCGTCAACATGCTCCTGCGTGTCGAGTCTCAACCCCAAGCACTGAGTGCAGCCAAGGACAACATCTCGATGCCGAACTGCTGCTACTCGCGACTGGGCCAAAATGAGCCCAGTCGATGAAGTAGTTCAGTACACGGATGCCCCAGAGACTTAGTTGGAGCCAGAGCTGCATCCATGCACCTGGGAACGTGCGAGGGGAAAGAGCCAGGCTGTACGGAAGAACCCGATATTGGTACGCTTCACCCCCGAAAGCGAACCTCAGGATCTTCCTGTGACCCAGTAGGATGGATACATGGAAGTATGCGTCCTCTTTAGATCCATCATGACAGACCAGTCCTCAAACTGGATCTGAATCACGACATAAGAATTGTGAGCATCATGAATCTGAATCTCCTCAGAGAACGACCCAAGTAGGCTACCTCAGATCTAAAATTGTACGCAACCCCCCCCCCCCCCATCCTTTTTGGGAACTATGAAGTACTGGCTGTAGAACCCGGGCTCCCTGTCTGGTGGAGGAGCACATTCTGCGGCCTCCTTACCAACAGGGAGTGAACTTCCTGTTCCATTACCCAAACCTGCCCTGGAACCACTGCAGTCCAGACCACCCCGTTGAACTTCGGGGGAGGGTAACCGAACTGCAGTCTGCATCCCCTTTTCTACAGTCGCAAGCCCATGCAGATATATTCGGAGGCATTACCATGCGCCGAGATAATCTGCTAAGGGAACCAGCTCGAGGCTGGCTTTGGTTGTTCACCAAGTCTCATTCCCGACCCCCTGAAGCAGCTGACCGGCAGGGAGCAGTCGAGAATGATTCTCAGTGTGCGGATGCGTTCGCTGCCAACCGCAGGTCCTTCTAGAGGCGGATGGAGCAGCGTGTGTTTGCAGGAAATCAATGTGGCCCAAAGCGTACTGGACGGCGGGAGCACAACATCGATTCCCAAAAGCTCCACGGGGAGGCGACCTTGATCGCTCCTTCCCGGGAGAGGGGGGCTGGCCAGCAGGGGCCTCATATAAGGGAGCAGCACGACAGGGCCGCAACAACTAGGGCGGACACTGCGATTAGCAATTGCTAGAAACTGATGTATCTAGTCTAGGATGCAAGCCTCGGCCACGTCTGCATCATGGCATCCAACCCCAGCGGGGCCGGATGCCTGAGGGAAAACCACAGTGGACAGTGGGACGTCTCTTGAGACGTGAACAGATCCACTTCCACTGGGCCAAACCTCTCGCACATGGCCTCCACCACCTCTGGGTGGAGTCGCCACTCCCTGGGCCTCAGCCCCTGTCTCGACAGGACGTCTGCTCCCTGGTTCTGGTCCCCTGGGACGTACATCGCTCTGAGAGACAACAGTTTCCCCTAGGACCACAGGACCACAGTGCTGCCTCGAAATCAATGTGGCCCAAAGCGTACTGGACGGCGGGAGCACAACATCGATTCCCAAAAGCTCCACGGGGAGGCGACCTTGATCGCTCCTTCCCGGGAGAGGGGGGCTGGCCAGCAGGGGCCTCATATAAGGGAGCAGCACGACAGGGCCGCAACAACTAGGGCGGACACTGCGATTAGCAATTGCTAGAAACTGATGTATCCCGCAGCCCACCAGGCAGCGAGAACAACATCAATTTCCCGTGGGCTCCGAGGAGGAGCAAACCTCACAATGCATGAGCAGCCCCCCTCAGGAACTGCCCATGCATGTTATGCTCCCATCTTAGATGAATATTCAGACAAGTGAAACACGCTTTGGATGACTTAAAATATCTAACTTATCAAAGTCAGATAATATGCCATTTAATTCCTCAGAATTAAATGCAACCATAATCACCAGACGATACTGTTTTAATAAGTATTTATACGGTCTCGTAATCCACACGTTGACTCAGCAACACGATTCGAGCCGTTATAATAAAATTGGCTTTCATCCCTCGAGAAGAAAGTCAACAGGTGCGAGGCTGAAACATCCGAAAGGCGCACGGCTGTACGCGATGAGATATTTCTCAATGAAAACAGCCAGCACCCTCAGGAGCTGACTGCATGCCTCGCACCCAACAGTATCACATGCATTCTCACCGTATCGCGTGTCTCACTTTAATTGCAGACCTGTAACCCATGCGCTGCCTCGGCAACGTGAGATTTAATCTTGCATTATGAAGTGGCGAGCTCTCGTTATAACTTCAACTACCTCGATACTGAGCACGTATAATTCCTCAGAATCAGACAGCTCACGCATCGAGTCCTCCACCCCGGGGGAAGAAGCCGCAGCGCGGGCTTCCACACGGGGAGGGAGAATAATGGAACTGTCAAACGGGGAAGAAGAAGATGCCTCAGCACTCTCAGGTTCCCTTGACAGACCCATCTACGAGCCCCCTGATCTGATCGGCCGTGCTGCCTCGACAGATTCTGTTTCATTAACAAAGTTTGGGAGGAGCACGTGATCTATGATCTATCCAATCATAATGTCATTCAAACCAGCTGTCAGCAATCAATAATCAACATGTCTATCCAATCAGCACAAGTGGAGGATCATATAAATACCCAGTCAACTCAACAAAGTTCCTTGACAGGTTTTCAGCAGCTAGACAGATTTTCAGCACGGACGGCATTTCCGGCAGTTCACCCTGCCCGCCCGCCCACTCATGCTGTCTACATGGCTCCACACGCCGCTCAAAGCAATTCTACAAGCAATTCTACAAATTATACAAAATCTTTTCCTTACAAATGTATAAGCTACTTAAAAAAAAACGTTTGGCCGCTTCCATCAGCATTCACGGTAAAAGAATGTCTGCTTTTCCCGAGATTTAATTGTGCCTTTTCCACGATTCACACTCGTGATGCTGTCTTCTAACAATTCTAATCGATTCACAAACTTCAGTAATCAATGTTCTAAACACATGTTAATAACGTGGTGTTTTTGGAACAATGACGACAGTCAACGGCAAGAGCAGCGCTCGGACAGTGTAAAGAGTGCACATCGCACAGACTTGCAACAGGGAAAACACTACAACAGTTCCTGTCTTAAGAAATAGGAAATTATTTTAAATGATGTATTGTTACCGGCACACATCAAGCTTTTCTTGCGATCTTGCCGCCTCTGTGTGTACTACAGACAGACACTTTTCACACGCGAGAAGTGCGTTCATCATGGACGCGCACGTGGTTGCCGTGGTGATGAATAATAAATATACTTGCTGGTAAAGTGAATGAAGGTATCGTGATTTTGTGAGGCTAAATCACTAAAATTATGGCAATGCAACAGTGCATATTACGCCAAACGATCAGCCACTAGTTGGAATCAGCAGATAATCACTGCCTTTGATTCAATACTTCTCAACTTGACGCTCACATAAGCTCGGTCACACAGGGCTCGACAGTGCGACCATACTCGCATTTGCGACTATAAATAGATGTGTGCGAACTGTACAATGTATTTTGGAGCACTTGTTTTCTTAAATGTAACATCAGTACCTATACAGTAGGGCAGGCTATATTGTACAAACAACCGTATCAATGATTATTGTAAGCCATCTTATATTTTGGGGATGGAAAACCTACATCACGATACTGCAAACTTCAAAGGATATGATTTCGTGAAATAAATGTGAGTGCTCACGTTTCAAAATCTGAATGTGGCGCTGTTGTGCATTCTATGGGATTGCAAAACAATGCTTCAGAATGCTTCAGTTCAGAGCAGTTCGCAATCAATGAATAGTGCAGTTTTATGCCAACCGATTTCTTAAGAACAATGACAATGTTTTCTTTACTGTGATTATTTTTTAATATGTTGTATACATTTGTAAGACTGTATATTTTATCTCCCTCATACGAATTTGAATGAGCATTCTACAATAATAAGGCATATATTTCAAAATAAGAGTCCCATTTGGTTACACAAATGTGTTTTTCCATTTGTCCGTCAAAATTTTTCTCCACCACAGCATTGCTGTTCCCTCTGCTCCCACAGGATCTCCGTTTCTCTGGCTAATTTTCTCCACCGCAGCAGTGCTGTTCCCTCTGCTCCCACAGGATCTCTGTTTCTCTGGCTAATTTTCTCCACCGCAGCAGTGCTGTTCCCTCTGCTCCCACAGGATCTCCGTTTCTCTGGCTAATTTTCTCCACCGCAGCAGTGCTGTTGCCTCTGCTCCCGCAGGATCTCAGTTTCTCTGGCTATTTTTCTACACTGCCACAGCAGTGCTTTTCCCTCTGCTCACGCAGGAGCTCAGTTTCTCTGGCTAATTTCTCCACTGCCACAGCAGTGCTGTTGCCTCTGTTCCCGCAGGATCTCAGTTTCTCTGGCTATTTTTCTCCACTGCCACAGCAGTGCTGTTCCCTCTGCTCACACAGGAGCTCAGTTTCTCTGGCTATTTTTCTCCACCACAGCAGTGCTGTTCCCTCTGCTCCCGCAGGATCTCAGTTTCTCTGGCTATTTTTCTCCACTGCCACAGCAGTGCTGTTCCCTCTGCTCCTGCAGGATCTCAGTTTCTCTGGCTATTTTTCTCCACTGCCACAGCAGTGCTGCTGTTCCCTCTGCTCCTGCAGGATCTCAGTTTCTCTGGCTAATTTTCTCCACTGCCACAGCAGTGCTGTTCCTTCTGCTCCCGCAGGATCTCAGTTTCTCTGGCTATTTTTCTCCACCACAGCAGTGCTATTCCCTCTTCTCCCGCAGGAACTCAGCTTTTCGGGCTAATTTTCTCCACTGCCACAGCAGTGCTGTTCCCTTTACTCCCACTGGAGCTCAGTTTCTCTGGCTAATTTTCTCCACTGCCACAGCAGTGCTGTTCCTTTTTCTCCCGCAGGAGCTCAGTTTCTCTGGCAAATTTTCTCCACTGCCACAGCAGTGCTGTTCCTTTTTCTCCCGCAGGAGCTCAGTTTCTCTGGCTAATTTTATCCACTGCCACAGCAATGCTGTTCCTTTTTCTCTAATAATACATTTTATTTGTAGTGTGCCTTTCTCAAACTTAAAGCGCTAAGGATGAATAAAGCACAACTGTACAACCTGTATGCGTTACTCCAAAACGCTTTCCCATCTCCAAAATCCACTCCACCTTCCAAAGCCGCAAACAGGGCGAGTAATCACAAGGCCCCAAACTCACGCTCCCATAAAACACCTATCTCCCTCACAGGAACGGTTCTTCCACGAGCACCAGGCCGTAGTAGCAGGCCTTCAGCCAGTCTGGGCCGTGTCCCAGATCCCGCTGCTGCCATCACCAGGCTCAACTCTTCTCTCTGCTCTGCCGAGCTACAGACCGCAGCTTTGTCCAGTGCTGTACCTCCTGTCACAATGCCAGCTTCCACAGGCCGCCTGTTCAGTGTGAGTATGCCTCCATCAGCAGTGGAGGCTTCGTTATCACAACCTTTTCCTGTCACTTTCTCTAACCCTTTCCCTTGTCCATCCAGACTCTAGCGCGAAGCTGCCTCCGCTAGCGTGCAGGCCCAGATGCCCTATTTTCCTCCCCAGCTTTCCTCCTTTCCCACTCTCCTGTTCCTCCTCTGCCTGAGGGCGACCAAAACGTGAGGTTGTCTCCGGAAGTTGCCACGGGTTTCCTTCCTCCTAACACCTTTCCCCGAACTCGTTCTCATTTCACTTTGTTTTCCACAACACCGATGCCCATCCCGCCGAATGCTACAGCCATGGAACCACCCCCTGTTGCCAGCAATATCAGAGCACAGATCCTCACAGAAATTCAGGATTTTGGCACCAAAGGCGGACCCATTCCCAACCCCAGTACCTCACTATTCAGAGCTGATATTCCCACAAACCACCCATTGAAATCCCTCCTTGACGCCTCTCTTAATTCCATTCTTCAAGCCTTTTCCCCCAGAACCCTCCAATCCTACCTAACTGCATGGAAGTGTTACAAGTCTTTTCACTCCACAAACAACCTGAATTTTCCTGATTTTTCTCTGCTTACCATCACTTCATTCATATCTCATCTCAACAGCATCAAGAACCTCCAAGCCAGCTCCATCAAGGGTTATCTAAGCGGAATTCAATATTTCACAAACTCATTTTTGGTTTGCCCTCCTCAGAATTGGTCAATTCACAAACATCCATGCTCATCAAAGGCATAAAAAAAAAAAAAACCATCCACCCAGACTCCAGACAACCAATAACTTTAGATATACTCACTAAATCACCCTCCACCGAGGCTACCACTCCATCAATACCGCCTGCACTCTGGATGCACTGTTCATATAGGCTTTCTTTTGCTTTCTCAGATGCTCAGAACTCACCATCACATCCAGCTTTAACCCAAAGTTTCATCCCACACTTTCAGATCTATCAGTGCTAGATGATGAAACAATCTCTTACTTCATCAAACAAAGTAAGACAGATCAAATGAAAAAAGCCATTTCATTTACATTTTCAACCTCCCCCATCATCAATTCAGCCGTTCCAATCCCTTTTAGCCTATCTACATTCAGAAGCTTGCAGACAAAATTCCCGTCTGTCCCACTCTTTGCAGACGACGCCAACTGCCCCGTAACATGTTTCTGGTTCCAGAAACACCTCAAGTCCTTGATTCAATCTGGCATCCCAGCAAACAACTTTTCTGACCATTTGTTCCACATAAGTGCAGCAACCACAGCTGCCCAAAAAAGGCTCCAACAGAAGCTCAGTTTCTCCATCCAACTGGTTTTACTGCCAAAGCAGTGTCATCTCCTTCGCTCCAACAAAAGCCCAGTTTCTCCGTCCAAAAAGCCTCCACTGTCTCCTCTCGCCCACGTGCAACCATCCCCAGCTGACTACCAACGAGGTTTACCTTTCTGATACCATGACCATCAAAACCTCAGACGATAACAAACAAGACCTCCCAATCCAGTGACTAACCCTCTCCCTTCGATTGGCACAGCATCAGCTTGTGCTCTGCAACTTTTGGGGAGCATTCAACATAATTTACCGGCTGCTGTTCCATGTTAGTTTGCAATTTTTGGGGGAGTACTCTGGGTTCGGGCCAAATACTGAGCTCGGAGCCCTCTCCTCGGACAGCACACCAAATACGCATACCATTTTTTCTATCTGACTTATTTGAAGTCAGTAAGTGTGAGTAAGTGTGAACTCGTGAAATTATGTTTCATTAACAACGTTTGGAAGGAGCACGTTCAAATGATCTATCCAATCATAATGTCATTCAAACCAGCTGTCAGCAATCAGTAATCAACATGTCTATCCAATCAGCACAAGTGGAGGATCATATAAATACCCAGTCAACTCAACAAAGTTCCTTGACAGGTTTTCAGCATCCTTCCACCACCCCGTCTTCCTCACACTTACCTGGTTACTTTCCTAAACAGAGATACGGGGGGAGTACTCTGGGTAAGGGCCAAATACCGAGCTCGGAGCCCTCTCCTCGGACAGCACGCCAAATACGCATACCATTTATTCCATCTGACTTATTTGTAAGTGTGAACTCGTGAAACATGGGACCAGCCACGGAGCTTGCGAGCTTGGCCGGCCTCATATCGAACACGGCCAGCCTTGAGCGTAAAATCCTAAGCGGCAGCTTCTCACATTTGCTGCAGGCAGCTCCCTCGAGAGCCGCCTGAGCGTGCTGCGTGCTCAGATAATACACACACAGTAGGCGTGTGTCCGTGCCCGTAATGAAGCGCGGACACGGGTGCACCCACCTCTTAACTGCTCGCTTTCCATTATATATGGGACAAACAACACCAAATAGGACAAACAATGCAACAAAGAGCGCCTTCGCTAAAGAGCAAAAAAGCTGTAGTACTATGTGCCGGCGAACCCTTTGTAGCTTCCGTGTATACCGTCACATACTACGTCATGACGCTGCACCAATCAGAATTGGAGGTTGATTTAAATTCATGCTTCAGATGCGCTACGCTACGAGAGCGTCCCCTAGTGTCGTTCTGATGCAGTGCGAGTTCCCTCGAAAGGGAACATATTAGCTATAAAGGCAGCCCCACAATTAAGTTTCAATAAATGGAAAATAGGTGATAGAAAGTGAATGGGGTTGGAAGAAAGACAGTCATAATGTTCGAATGACGCCAGAATTTTCATTACACATCTCCATGCAAAAGGGTTTACATATAAATAGCACAAAAAGTCAGAGAAATAATTATTATTATAGTGTTGATGTAGCCTGGATACCAGCCGAATTTAACCACGCCCACAACATTTGAGGTCGGGAAGTTCGGTCTGGACTTGTTCCATTGTGGAGCAACTATGCTCGAACCAGAGCTGTTCGAACCAATCAAATAGTCAAGGCGGGCTTTATACGATGATGGACAGATTATGGACAGTAACGCAATCATGCACGTCACCAAAGAGCGGTTGGGTTGAATTCGTTCTAATCCTAAACTGACAACTTGTTCGTATATATGCATTCACCTTTACTATTTCTCTCAAAAATGATGATCGTGTTGGTAAGTACTCTGTGTAGCATCCTGGATAATAAACTGGGCGACTCTTTCACTGATGATTCAGTTGTTTATTGTTCTCGTTTGGTAGTCAAAACAACGCACATGAATCACCGTAAGAGCTAGAGAAAAAAATAAATAAACAAACAAACATTGAAAGATTCAAACAAGACGTGAAATAGACCAAACAAACCAATCAAAAAAATAAACAAACAAACAATCTCATGACAAAAACCACATACAGAAAAAGTGTGACTTGATAGTTACCTTGTTCCCCTTTACACCAGGATCTAAGCATAAGTTTGTAGAACCCGTAAACCTTGCCTTGGTTACCGTGCCTTACACAGTGCAAACGTTTGTATCTGCCCACCATAAGGTGTGTGCGCCATTATATCCATCAGGTGCAGCGGATACGCTACCAAAATAAAAGTCCTCAAACCACACCCAAATACATTGAACAAAATCAAATCACAAACATGTCAACATACAACAATAATAATAATAATAAAGATCACAAATAACAAACCATAAAAAAACCAGGGTTCATTACACTCCCACCAAATCTCACCATGTACTTAAACATGAATGATTTCTAGACAGAAGACACATTCAGCATGGAAAGGGAGGAAGAGGAGAAAAACAAAAACATTTTGCACTAAACACCTTTGTTGTTTTTCTTTTTCTTTAAACCCCCTTTTTATCACACACATTCTCCATCAGCAGTACCAGCTTTTGTATGGGCCTTTCAAGTAGTGACAGTTTGCCAATACGTTTGCCTTTCATGTCGAGGTTTGAGGTGCCTAGATATATTTTGGCTTTACGAACAAGTCCATCAGAGCTAACAGTAACCTCTTCTACTCTACCCAGTCGCACTGATTTCTTGGCAAATCATCATCCTTTACTATAACAATGTCACCAATTTGAATATTTCTTTTAGGAACAAGCCATTTTTGTCGGGCAGATAGATTTGCAACATATTCCTTGCGCCAACGACTCCAGAACTGCTCCGATAGATATTGAACTTGTCGCCATCTTTTTTGGGAATAAACATCCTCTTCGAAATTTCCTGGTGGAGGTAAAGCAGCGGTTGACTTCAATGTGAGCAAATGGTTAGAAGTGATTGGCCTCAAACTCTTAGGGTCAGTTAGACAATCAACAGTGAGTGGTCTGCTATTCACAATTGCCATGGCTTCGTAAAGAAATGTTCGTAGAGAAGAATCGTCCAATTTTACTGGATGAGATGAAATTATGGAATTCAAAACAGACCTGACGGTCCTGATCTGACGTTCCCATACTCCACCAACATGACTGGCATGTGGCGCATTCATCACAAAATCACACTGTTTTCCTGACAAGAATGCAGTTACTCTTTCTGTATCAATTTCCTCAAGTGCCTTGTTGAATTAATTTTTCGCACCCATAAAGTTTGTCCCTTGGTCAGATCTAATTTGTTGTACAGTACCTCTAATCGCAATAAAACAGCGTAAAGCATTAATAAAGGAGTCTGTTGTCATATCTGGAAGCATTTCGATATGCACAGCACGAGAGCACAAACAGGTCAAAAGTAGGCCATATCTCTTACACACACTCCTTCCCCGTTTAACAAGGAATGGTCCAAAACAGTCCATGCCGGTATACATGAATGGAGGTGATGGATTCACTCGTTCTGATGGCAAATCAGCCATTTTCTGTACCCCAGTAGGTCTCCTAAATTTTCTACATGCAACACATCCTCTAATGTGGGAAGCAACAGATTTACTGATTCCTGGAATCCAGTATCCATTAGATCTAATCTCGTTGATGGTGAATCCTTTTCCTTGATGTTTGACTTTTTCATGAAAATGTGCAATAATCATTTTAGTAACAGAGTGACTCCTTGGAATAATGTCAGGATGTTTTAAGAACTCTGGATAATCCGAATGACGAAGCCTCCCTCCTACCTTGAGCACCCCATCTTCATCTATGAACGAGTCAAGAGGATACAATTCAGAGTGAGATGAAACACTTAATCCCTTTTTCAATCTCTCCAGTTCATCTTTATAAACACAATCTTGCAAACATTTAATTATGTGCAATTCAGCTTTTTGTCGTTCGAATACAGTGCTTAGATGACTTGACTTATCTTTGTTGACTCTTCTCGTAAGTCGAGCAACAGCTCTAACTGCTCGTGACCATGAAGAAAACTTAGACAAGCGATCAATCAAGTCCACTTTGTCAGAACCCTCTGTTTTTAGAACTCGAGCACTCTTCACTTCTGGATCTTCCAAGGAGAGTTCGGAACTTGTCTCTATTGGCTTTGGTAAGTCCCTCTCCCACAAGAACTTAGGGCCAGAGAACCAGTTTGATGACTGCAATTTATAAACATTTAGGCCTCTGGAGGCATGGTCAGCAGGATTTTCTTTAGAGGGAACATACCTCCATTGCTGTGGGGTCGTTCTAAGCTGTATCCTTTGCACACGATTCGCCACGAAGGTATGAAACCTACGCGCTTCATTCCTTATATACCCCATTACCACCTTCGAATCAGTCCAGAACTATTCCTCAAGATCAGCATACTCTATTTCTCTTTTAAGCACATGGCTTATTTCAACAGAAATTACCGCAGCCGTTAATTCTAGTCTGGGAATTGTTATGACCTTCAGAGGTGAAACTCTTGACTTTGCCATTACTAAAGCACAGTGAAAGCACACTGTGCTTTAGTAATGCATCAGAACGACACTAGGGGACGCTCTCGTAGCGTAGCGCATCTGAAGCATGAATTTAAATCAACCTCCAATTCTGATTGGTGCAGCGTCATGACGTAGTATGTGACGGTATACACGGAAGCTACAAAGGGTTCGCCGGCACATAGTACTACAGCTTTTTTGCTCTTTACTAAAGCACATTCCCATCCCCATTACGGAGTCTCAAGTAGGAACACTGACCATAGCCGTGAGTGCTAGCATCGGAAAAATGATGCAATTCAGCCTTGACAATTTTCCCGAAGTTGTTAGGTGCATAGGTTCTTGGTATACTTATTTCTTGCAACTCAGAAAGATTCTGCTTCCACTGCTCCCACCGTAACTGAAGTTCCGTTGACAAGGAATCATCCCATCCTGTACCACGCTTGCATACTTCCTGCAGAATTCTCTTTCCATTAAGCAGAACAGGCGCTACGAATCCTAACGGATCATATACTGAAGCAACTGTAGATAATATTCCACGACGAGTAGCAGGTTGTTGCTGCAACTTGATCTTGAACTGGAAACAATCTAAATCCACTGTATTCCAAGGGCTCTTTCCAATGGCAAATCAAGTGCAAACTCTTTAGCATCAGATGCAAGTTCAGAGACAGGAATACTATTCAACACAGCTCCATCATTTGACATGAATTTGTGCAGTCGTAAACCACCCGTTGCACAAAGTTTTCTTGCTTCCTCAGCAACCTTAATTGCCATCTCTGTGTCTTCCAAACTAGCTACTCCATCATCCACATAGAAATTTCTCAATATGAACTCTGAACCTAGAGGATATAAATGGCTGTTCTTGTTTGCAATATGCTTCAGGCCAAAGTTTGCACACCCTGAAGAGGAGGCGGCACCAAAAATGTGAACCTTCATTCGAAACTCAAGAGGCTTTTGATTGAGCTCTCCGTTCTTCCACCAAAGGAAATGCAGGTAATCCCTATCAGATTTACTCACATGAAATTGGTGATACATTTTTTCCACATCACACATGAGGGCAATAGGATGTTGACGAAATCTGATCAGAATGCCATTCAAATTATTTATCATGTCGGGACCTTGAAGCAGATGATCATTCAATGAACAACCGTTATACCTTGCTGAACAATCAAATACCACTCGCAGCTTGTTTGGCTTCTTGGGATGGAAGACACCGTGATGAGGCAAATACCATGTTTCTCCTTTTTTGCCGCAGTCATTTACTTCCTCTGCGTCCCCTCTTTGAATTATCTCACTCATAAATTCCTTATACCGTTCCTTGTACATTTCATCCTTAGACATCCTTCTCTTAAGATGGTCGAGTCTGGCCATAGCCAGTTGCTTATTACTTGGTAAAACAGGTCTTTCCTTAAACGGTAACGGCATCTCATAGTGTCCGTGCACGTTTTTATGAAAACTTTCCTTCAGTTTATCAAGAAAAAGAATGTCATCTTGAGATCTTCATATTTTCGTTGTTAATGTCAAGTCAAGTCAAGTCAACTTTATTTATATAGCGCTTTTAACAATGTAGATTGTTTCAAAGCAGCTTTACAGTGTTAAACAGGAAAATAATGCAGCATAATTTTATTCAGCTGTATAGCCATTCTGGAAAAATTTCAAGTATCATACAGTGACAGTGTGGGCTTTAGATCAATAATTTGATCAGTAATTTAGTTTAAATGGTTAATTTAGTTTATTATTTAGATGTAATGTCCTTAAAGTCAGTCTCGAGAACATGAATAACATCTGTTGGAGTGACAGGGGGAAGTTCCTTGGTTGCAAGGCGGTGACATAGACTGTTTCCTTTAGGCAAATCAAGACGTGGAGATGAACACCCTACAATACTCCATCCCAAATCAGTTCGCACCGCAAAGGGTTCGTCATCTTTTCCAACAATCACCTCTCGAGGAGCCATCGATCTGGGGCAATTATAACCTATTAACAGACCGATCTCACAATCCTTTAATGGTTGTACTTTACCCGCAATACTTGACAGATGATTCCATTTCTTTGCAATTTCACAGGTGGGGATATGATCACGGTTTACAGGTATGTAATCTCTGGTATAAGCAGGAGGAAGGTCAATAAAGTTATCTGATTCGTATGCTCGTACTTGCAACCCTGATACTCTCTCGCTTTGCACAATTGAACCTTTACCGAGCATAGTAGTAAGTTTCAATCTTACTGGACTTGATTGAGCTTGAAGAGCATTACTCACTCCTTGATCGACAAAAGTAATATCACTTTGAGAGTCCAGCAGAGCATACACCAGCCTCTCACAATCAGGATTCTGCTTTGTTGAGATCCATACAGGCAAAATCATCGACGTATTTGTAGTCTGCCCTTCTCCAGCTACACTCAAAGTTACTGCATTTGCGCTACCATTAAAAACACCTTGGGAAGAATCTGTTGAAGGGTCTGACTTCACTCTTCTTATAAAGCTGCTATCATGCAGACATGTAGGATGTTTTCTTTTACAACTATCACATACAAGGCGATAACGACACTCACTTGCAATATGTCCTGATTTTAGGCATCCAGAACAAAGTCTCTGCTCCTGGACAAACCTCCGTCGTTCTTCCAACGGTTTACTACAGAATTCAAAACAGTTATTGAGTTGATGATTACTTTGTTGACATAACAGACAAGGAGCTCTCATCACTGGCTTCACTGATTTCGGGCTTTCACATTTTGTCCGAGTGTTAAAAACTTGAACCTTGTTCTATTTGGTTTCTCTTAAAGTGAACTTGTCAATGCCAGGTCCTAAAGCATGGAGAGCTTGAAAAGAAGTCACTGGATTGCAAGCAATATCTGCCTCTGCTGACACGAACGCACAGAATTCCTTAAAGTCTGGAAACTCTTGATTTCGACTGAGGGCTTGTGTAACTTGTCGGTTCCATCGACTGGCTGCCCAGTCAGGCAATTTCTGAACGAGTTTTTGATTCTCTTGATAATCATTCACAATCTGAAGACCCTTAACATGAGGCATAGCATTTTCACATGCACTGAGGAAGTCAGAGAAGTTTCGAAGACCTGTTGCATCTTTTGAGTGAATTTTAGGCCAATTAGCCAATCTCTCTCTAAAGGCCTTTTGAATGGCAAACGGTTGACCATAACGACAGTTCAGTTTATCCCAGGCATCAGAATAAGCTTCATCATCAGTTCTAAAAAAGATACCCTCCAAAGCATTACTGACAGGGCCACTCACGTACTTCTTAAGATAGAACAGCTTTTCAGCAGACGAGATGCATTTTCTTTCAATAAGTGCAATGAATGAAGATTTCCACTCAATAAATCGAATAGGATCTCCTGTAAAAACTGAAGGCTCAGGCACTGGCAATCTACTCATGGCTAGACTGTCTTGAATGACCGAAGCGGAGATGGGCATTCCTAATACTGATCGATGAGTTTAAACCTCCTTGAGTCAAGTTCTGAGACGCACCTTGCCTCTTTTTAAGATTTACTTGAGGGGTTTCGTACCTCTCTTTGACCCTGCCACAATCTGAAAATGAACCCAGGGTTTCTTTAACAATCTCTTTATCATAGACGTCTAATTTGGCTTGTGCAGCTTTCAAGTCTTTTTGTGCTTGTATTCGCTGTAACTCTTTTAATTCAGCATCAACGGCCCTTTTATGCTGCTCTTTCAGCTGCCGTATCCTTTCCTTATGCTTTGCGCTTCTTCTAACAAAGAATCATGAACAGCTTGCTTAGCCGCCAAATCGGCAGCAGCATCTACTCGTTTAGCTGATAAACTTGAGACAACGGAGAATTGACTGGAAAATTTACTAGACACTTGACTGACACGTGAAACAGTTGATCCAAAAATTGAGCGTGCGTATTGATGATCTAGCAATGTTCGAAGACGTCCTTTTTCCTTATCAGCATCAAAATCTCCATCTACCCCTGATATCCTTTCATGAATAATTTTAACAATATCAGCAGTAACTGCTCCACATGCATCAATTTGTCGACGCATTTCAGTAGTGGGGGATACACGCTGCCTAATTTCATCATAAACATTGAGAACCTTATTTTTTGCTGCCTCCAAATCATCAATTAACATAGCTAAATGTGTAACTGTAACATCAGTTTTAAGTCGTTCACGAGTGCTACGGGCTTCAATTTTCCATTTATCATACAAAAGAGTCATCTTTTTCTCTTTTTTCTGCAATTCTTCTTGTTGGTATGATGGTTGGTATTTTCTCAGTAGGTACAGGAGCGCGTTTTGAACGACGAAAACTTTCACTTTGAGTTTCAACACAATCATCATTTGGCTCATTTACATCACCTACATCTGATTTCGACTTTTACCCTTTGTATTTACATTTCAAAAGAACAAAATAATATAGCAATATTCACATCTAATTTGCAACAAGTCAATTTAAAAACGAGATGTAAATTCAACACTTAATTTCTCATTCATTGAAATATGAACTCTTTAAATGTGAAATTGATCAATATTCAGTCCATTGGTAAAGAGAGTATGCCACAATGTCCATCACAAGTATAACCTTTTCAGAATAGATCTGATCAACACAGTTCAATCGTACACACTGCGATCCACACAAACAAACGGGCACTTTCCCTTTTCTTTATCCAGTCCATCCGATCAGTTTGACTTCCGCACACTGAGCTAAGCCGTTTAGTCGAGCCCCGATCAGTCCTCAGTCCGTGATGCGCACGCTGGTTTCACCGCGAACAATATCAAAGTCAAAGGAATGATGCACCTTCTTCCACGAACGAATGATCCTATGGAGCCGTCAACCAGATCGGCGAGGGTCACCAGATTAGTGGGCAAGCTCTTACTGTAGCATCCTGGATAATAAACTGGGCGACTCTTTCACTGATGATTCAGTTGTTTATTGTTCTCGTTTGGTAGTCAAAACAACGCACATGAATCACCGTAAGAGCTAGAGAAAAAAATAAATAAACAAACAAACATTGAAAGATTCAGACAAGACGAGAAATAGACCAAACAAACCAATCAAAAAAATAAACAAACAAACAATCTCATGACAAAAACCACATACAGAAAAAGTGTGACTTGATAGTTACCTTGTTCCCCTTTACACCAGGATCTAAGCATAAGTTTGTAGAACCCGTATATGGAGTCAGAATAGACTCATTAATAATTCACGCAAAAAACAAGATGCACACATGTGTAACCAATTTCACATGCATGAAACCAAATTCACGTGCACAAAAAACAATTCACGTGCGCAAAATAAAATTATATATTCATAAAATACATTTCACAAATGCAAAACACAATTCGTAGATTTACAACTGTGCACAAAAACTTTTGAATGTTTAAAATGTACACATTCATCCTGTAATGCGAATGTGCAAATCGTCATTCACGTGTGTGAATTGCCTTGGATGTGTGTGTGTGTTTTTGAGACTTTCCTGGCAGCGCAATCCTCCCTACACAGAGGAGTCGTACTCTTTAGCCAATCAGATTTAAGCTCATCAATCGGCCAATCATAACCGCGTGAGGGCGGGCCCACCTGAATGTTACGTCATCAGCGTTCGACCGCAGTTAGAGATCATGGCTAAGCAGCAGAGGTATGTATGTGAAGTTTGATCGGTTCATTTCTGTGTTTAATGAAACTAAGAACTTAGAGATCAGTTGAAGTGAGTTTATTCAATATTAACAGATGTAAGCAACTGCTGTGGTAATCAGATGTCCCATATGAAGAGGAAATGATGCTTGTTTTGTATTTTAGCTGCAGGTACAGAGACAGACATCTCTCTCAGTTACAATCACACAAATGATTGTAAAACAATAATCTGGGTGGACAATAGCTCCCATTTAGCACTGGCCTCATCAAGATATTTTTTCACTATGTACAATTTTTTTTATGAGCACTCATTGTTTAGTGATGAAGATATTTTGCCATTTGTGCAACAGTATACAGTGTTAAATTGTTATTACACGTATTGTTCCTGTACACCTTTGGCGTGACATCTGGATAGCAGTCACAAACATCTAAATTCATGTTTCCTTATTCTCTTTTATAATTTGTTTATAATTTGTATTAATGTCTTAATCTATTCAGTACACATGTACTTACATGTTCTGTGCTGTATTGTCATCTCAAGATTTTTAATGTCACAGGACAATGTTGTGAAGCATTCATTTTACTTTGCCTGGCAAAAAAGCGTTTTTATGCTGATCAGACAAAGATGCAATTAACATCATACTACTAAGATTACTCCGTACACTATATTCAATTATATTACCATCACTTCATGTCCTGCTTCCTGCTCTTCCTTTGTCTGCAGCTCTTGTACTGCGTGCTGACTGCTTTAAATATCAAACCAAAATCTGATGTGTTCTGACAGAGAAAGGGCTAGTGGCGGCTAGATTGAACACATTTCATTTGTTAACTTTCACCTGATGTATTGCACTTAAATGTATCATTTGGCGATAAACATTTATCTACTTTAAAAGAAAAGAAGACACTTACTGGAACACTACCAACATCCCTGACCAGCCATGCAATGACATTGTGCTTCCAGTGCCCCGTGACTGAAGAACTAACCCAGCTTCAAACTGTTAATCAGCCAATCTCACAACTACAGAATATATTTATATACAATGTTTTATATATATATATATATATTATATTGCTCTGTACTACATGTTGTGCTTCTTCATCATTTACTCACCCTCAAGTTGTTCCAAACCTGTACTGAGTTTTGTTTGTTCTGCTGAACACAAAGGAAGTTATTTAGAAGAATGTAACAAAGCAAATCTCTGCAGCCATTGACTAACATAGTATTTTTCTCCCTGCTATGTTAGTCAATGGCTGCAGAGATGTGCTTTGTTACAAACATTCTTACAAATATCTTCCTTTGTGTTCAGCAGAACAGAAATTCATATAGGTTTGGAACAACTTGAGGGTGAGTAAATGAATAAAAAAAATGTTTTGGGTGAACTCTCTTTAATCATGGCCAAGTCATTTCATATAGGTTTTATTCCCAAAGGATTCAGAAACTTTCAAATTAATAAACCGTATACATCAACTGTAGCAAATCTCTTTGAATCTTTTAATTCTGACATAAAACAAGAACATTTAATAATGCATAGCAGGGCTTTATTCCTTGAGTGTGTACATTAATACAGTAACAATGCATGACTTTCAGCCTCTTGTTGAAACAACAGTCAAAATGAAGGGATGCAACATGAGTGTTTTGAAAGAATTACAGTAGGAATGGTTAGGTAACGGTACTGGTCTCTGCAACTTCATACATCATCTGTCTGGGAAATCTGAAACAATAAAACTGCATATATGTGCAGCTTAAAGTTAAAACAAAGCATATATTAAATATAAATGGCTCCAATGTATGCACTTCATTACATAAATTATTATCAGTTGAATGTGTGGTGGACATGACATGCAGGTACAAACACACTGTTGTGACTGCTCTTTCCTAATTAAATAATAGTTAAATAAAAGACCACGTGAAAAATATCTATTTATCTAATTCGTCTATTTATATACACTTTCTCTCATCATTCAAACCATTGTTATGCTTTCTATGGAGTTTATGAATCTAAAGTCCTACATTTGTATGGTGTGCATATGCAGAATTCTTTATGAAGTAAACATAAGAATCCATCAATACTACTAAATGTTTATTTTCACACAGAGATCAGTTGAAGTGATAGTTTCTTAACTGCTAAGTTCTTAGTTTCAGTAAACACAGAAATGAACCGATCAAACTTCACATACATACCTCTGCTGCTTAGCCATGATCTCTAACTGCGGTCGAACGCTGATGACGTAACATTCAGGTGGGCCCGCCCTCACGCGGTTATGATTGGCCGATTGATGAGCTTAAATCTGATTGGCTAAAGAGTACGACTCCTCTGTGTAGGGAGGATTGCGCTGCCAGGAAAGTCTCAAAAACACACACACACATCCAAGGCAATTCACACACGTGAATGACGATTTGCACATTCGCATTACAGGATGAATGTGTACATTTTAAACATTCAAAAGTTTTTGTGCACAGTTGTAAATCTACGAATTGTGTTTTGCATTTGTGAAATGCACGTGAATTGTTTTTTGTGCACGTGAATTTGGTTTCATGCATGTGAAATTGGTTACACATGTGTGCATCTTGTTTTTTGCGTGAATTATTAATGAGTCTATTCTGACTCCATACCCGTAAACCTTGCCTTGGTTACCGTGCCTTACACAGTGCAAACGTTTGTATCTGCCCACCATAAGGTGTGTGCGCCATTATATCCATCAGGTGCAGCGGATACGCTACCAAAATAAAAGTCCTCAAACCACACCCAAATACATTGAACAAAATCAAATCACAAACATATCAACATACAACAATAATAATAATAAAGATCACAAATAACAAACCATAAACAAACCAGGGTTCATTACACTCTGTGTATCCTTAAATTATTTTTTACAACGCCGGCAAAGATCGTTTACACTCATCTTCTTCTACTACTTCTTCCAGCGTGCATGCAGTTGAGTTCTGTTGACATCTATGCGTCGCTCCGTTGTTCTGATTCATTGTAGGTCTATCTAATTGAGTGCAGAGGCATTTTCTTTCCTGGTTCGTTTGAAATACGCCTTACAGGTGCTGGTCATATAATTAGAATATCATCAAAAAGTTGATTTATTTCACTAATTCCATTCAAAAAGTGAAACTTGTATATTATATTCATTCATTACACACAGACTGATATATTTCAAATGTTTATTTCTTTTAATTTTGATGATTTTAACTGACAACTAAGGAAAATCCCAAATTCAGTATCTCAGAAAATTTGAATATTACTGAAGACCAATACAAAGAAAGGATTTTTAGAAATCTTGGCCAACTGAAAAGTATGAACATGAAAAGTATAAGTATGTACAGCACTCAATGCTTAGTTGGGGCTCCTTTTGCCTGAATTACTACAGCAATGCGGCATGGCATGGAGTCGTGTCTGTGCACTGCTCAGGTGTTATGAGAGCCCAGGTTGCTCTGATATTGGCCTTCAGCTCTTCTGCATTGTTGGGTCTGGCATATCGCATCTTCCTCTTCACAATACCCCATAGATTTTCTATGGGGTTAAGGTCAGGTGAGTTAGCTGGCCAATTAAGAACAGGGATACCATGGTCCTTAAACCAGGTACTGGTTGCTTTGGTCAGCTTTTTGGTCAGTTGGTCAGCAGCAGGAAGCATGCTCTAAAATGTCCTGGTATATGGCTGCGTTGACCTTGGACCTCAGAAAACACAGTGGACTAACACCAGCAGATGACATGGCACCCCAAACCATCACTGACTGTGGAAACTTTACACTGGACCTCAAGCAAAGTGGATTGTGCGCCTCTCATCTCTTCCTCCAGACTCTGGTACCCTGATTTCCAAAGGAACTGCAAAATTTACTTTCATCAGAGAACAACTTTGGACCACTCAGCAGCAGTCCAGTCCTTTTTGTCTTTTGCCCAGGCGAGATGCTTCTGACGCTGTCTGTTGTTCAAGAGTGGCTTGACACAAGGAATGCGAAAGCTGAAACCCATGTCTTGCATACGTCTGTGCGTAGTGGTTCTTGAAGCACTGACTCCAGCTGCAGTCCACTCTTTTTGAATCTCCCCCAAATTTTTGAATGGGTTTTGTTTCAAAATCCTCTCCAGGGTGCGGTTATCCCTATTGCTTGTACACTTTTTTCTAGCACATCTTTTCCTTCCCTTCACCTCTCTATTAATGTGCTTGGACACAGAGCTCTGTGAACAGCCAGCCTCTATTGCAATTACCTTTTGTGTCTTGCCCTCCTTGTGCAAGGTGTCATTGGTCGTCTTTTGGACAACTGTCAAGTCAGCAGTCTTCCCCATGATTGTGTAGCCAACAGAACTAGACTGAGAGACCATTTAAAGGCCTTTGCAGGTGTTTTGCGTTAATTAGCTGATTAGAGTGTGGCACCAGGTGTCTTCACCATTGAACCTTTTCACAATATTCTAATTTTCTGAGATACTGAATTTGGGATTTTCCTTAATTGTCTGTTATAATCATCAAAATTTAAAGAAATAAACATTTGAAATATATCAGTCTGTGTGCAATGAATGAATATAATATACAAGTTTCACTTTTTGAATGGAATTAGTGAAATAAATCAACTTTTTGATGATATTCTAATTATATGACCAGCACCTGTATAATCACAGCCCAATGTAGCAGGATCAGACTCATATTCTGACTAGAATTGAGTATGACGACGTCAGGCTAGTGTTGATGCTTAAGGACCTGAAAGACATATGTTATGCAGATGGACACATAAAATACAGCCACTAATATTAAATGAGCAGTGCATGTGTTTGTGGCTCTCTGACGGCATTGTGGGGTTGAGATTCTGAACAATGTCACAGCTATGCACACTGCCGTTCAAACGTTTTTGATCTGTAAGATTTTTTACGTTTTTAGAAGAAGTCTCTTATGCTCACCAAGGCTGCATTTATTTGATAAAAAAACTGTAATATTGAGAAATATTAATAAATGTAAAATAACTGTTTTATATTTAAATATATTTTAAAATGTTATTTATTTCTGTGAAGCAAAGCAGAATTTTCAGCATCACTACTCCAGTATTCAGTCACAATCCTTCAGAAATCATTCTAATATGATGATTTGCTGCTCAAGAAACATTTATAATTATTAACAATGTTGAAAACAGTGTGTAAAACAGTTTTTTCAGGATTCTTTTATGAATATAAAAGTTCAAAAGAACAGCATTTATTTCAAATAGCATCTTTTGTAACATTATAAATTATTTACTTTACTGTCACTTGCTGAATACATTTATTAATTTCTTTAAGTTCTTCCTACCCCACCCCCACAAAAAAATCTTACTAACCCAAAACTTTTGAACACTTTTTCAATTAAATGATTGTTAGGCTTCATTTACTGCAGTCAGCCGGATCAGGGCCGTATCCAGATAAGTGGACCTGCACCCAGACATGACCAACGCATGACCCTGAAATTTCTGCAGAGACCGTGTCAATTAGACTCCCCCTGAAATTACCTCATCGACATGTCATCCTCAATAAACCCATCTCCGGCGTGATGACTCCGATCGTTCGAATATTCCTATTTAATAATTGTTTAATCAATATGTCATCCTCAATAAACCCGTCTCCGGCCTGATGGCTCCGATCTTTCCAATATTGCACTTTAATAATTGTTTAATCAATACGGCATCCTCAATAAACCCGTCTCTGGAGTGATGACTCAGATCTTTCGAATATTGCAATTTAATAATTGTTTAATCACTACAGCATCCTCAATAAACCCGTCTCTGCCGTGTTGCCTCAAATCTTTTGAATATTCCGATCTAATATGACCGATTAATCTAATATGAATCGATCAATCGATCATCCGATCTAATATGACCCCTGTCCTGTAAAGTTGGCAGAATAATAATCATACGCTGTTTGTTAATTGGCCAGAGGAGAACTGGCACCCCGACTGAGCCTGATTTCTCCCAAGGTTTATTTTTCTCCATTAGGTCACCTGATGGGATTTTGTTTTCCTTGCCACTGTCGCCTTTGGCTTGGCTTGCTCAGTTGGGGACACAACATTTTTCGACTAAATATCCAAATAAATGAGTAAACTAAATTTAACCATATAAACTAAATTGCTGTTCTAATTACTAATCTAATGCCCACATTGTCACTGCATGATAATTGAAATGAGCTTGATGACATCACTATTTTCTCCAGAGCGGCCTAAAGGCCTGTACACACCGGGACGAATATCGCGCGCGCTTATCGCCAGCATTTTTCGTGCCGTTTTTCGGCGCGTCTTGAGTGTTCACACCCAAGCGATTTTCACTGGCGCTGCGCCGAGTGAACGTGCACATTCAGTCGATGCGCTCCCGGTACACAATATGGTGCTGCGGCACTTTAAGCCTCTGACACTCGCTTGTCACACAGAAGGAGAAGAGAGACAGTATTTACGTGCTTGCCAAAACCATAGCCATATTATGTATATGGACAAAACCATTCACACACTTTTTGCTAACTGGCAAGCAGCATTAGCAGTTCATCTTCTTCTTTGTCTACTTACTACTTCTTCGTCGTATCAATGTGTGCTCGGCAAGACCGTTTTGTGCTTGAGCGCCACCAAGTCGTGTTTTACTGTCACTTCAGCAGCTCCAGGCACGTGAACAAAAGCGCCGATCTCATTGGTCGGACAGTTTTTTACGCGCCGCGTCAAAATAAAAAAACGAACCCGAGGCGTTTTTTTTAAAAACGGCGCTTTTACGCCTGGCGTTTTGCGCGTCGGTGTGAACACTCATATTGGCGCCCATTGTTTAGTCCCGAGGCGTTAAACGTCGGCGATAAACGCGTGCGAAAATCGTCCCGGTGTGAACAGGCCTTAATACAATTCTGTTGCATTATTTTCCTGTTTAACACTGTGAAGCTGCTTTGAAACAATCTGCATTGTAAAAAGCGCTATATAAATAAAGTTGACTTGACAGTAGTACAATGTTGCAAAAGATTTCTATTTCAAATAAATTCTGTTCTTTTGAACTTTCTAGTCATTAAATAATCCAAACAAAAATGGTTTACACAACTGTTTTCAACATTGATAATAATCATAAATGTTTCTTGAGCAGCAAGTCATCATATTAGAATGATTTCTGAAGGATCATGTGACACTAAAGACTGGAGTAGTGATGCTAAAATTCAGCTTTGCATTACAGAAATAAATTACATTTTAATAATATTTAACAATATTACTGTTTTTTTTTTTTATAAAATATAAATGCAGCCTTAATTGGTGAGCATAAAATGAAGCGGTGCAGGTTGATATAAAATATATATATATATATATATATATATATATATATATATATATATATATATATATATATATATATATATATATATATATATAGTATATATATATATATATATATATATATATATATATATATATATATATATATATACAACAACAACAAAAAACCTGGCCTGATTCTAGTCTGCCCTCTAGTGGCATAATCAACTGTTGTCCATGGATAATGGAGCTTAATTGTGATTTACTGTGGGAAATTTATGTTTCGCCAATTGATTGATGTGGAAACATCATTACACAATAGGCCTACATATTTTTTTGAATGCATATTTTGTTAATGGCTGTATGGAGAAACACACTGAATGGTGTAATTACAGCCATCAAGTTAGTCATCATTTACTCAACAGAAGCATTCTAACTAGGCCTGCCAAGATATATATATATATATATATATATATATATATATATATATATATATATATATATATATATATATATATATATATATATATATATATATTTAAAAAAGTAAAAAAAGTAATTAAAGCAGTCCATATGACCCTTATTTTAAATTCCAAGACTTCTGAAGCCATACACAATACATATTCATTGGTTGTTAAGCAAATATCCTTTTATAGTTAGGCTATACATCAGTTTTTACATTTATAGCTCAAGATATGGGCCAAGAAATAATGGCAATACATCCAGGAGAAATAAGGATAATTAACTATTGTCATTACTGTCAGCACTGTGCTTTGATTGGCTTGATGATAACTCTAGAGGTGTGGCATTGCTGGAGACTGTCATAGTCAGTGATTGCCTGAAGAGACTGACACTTCTTTATTCAGTATATATAATGCATCAGAAGAAGTCTGCAGCAAGTCTGGGCAAACCTTACTAAGGCCTTACTGTGAGTATATCATATTCAATATACATTCTTTTTTATATATATTTTGCATTATTATATAAATTGTAAACCTGCTTTTCTGCCCAGACACGATGAAAAAAGCATTTGAACAATGATTCAAGAGGTCACTGGAAACAGGAATGTTTCCTTCCTGTCTGCTGGATTCTCTGGTATACATCACATGAGATACTATTATATATTCCTGTTCATTGCCTACTTTATTTCTTTTCTAGGAAACTCCTGCCTCATGTTTGTTATCATTACGGACAGAAATCTTCACACTCCTAAATATATTGTTGTCTTTAATTTATCACTGACAGACATTTGTGAGAGTACCGCTGTAATCCCTCAGCTACTGGAAGCATTTTTGTTTGGGAATCAGTTGATCTCGTATGGATTGTGCATGTCCAATATGTTTTCCGATATGTTATTTGTTTCAGTGCGGTCACTAACACTGACTGTTCTGTCTTTTGACAGATTAGTAACTATTTGTTTACCACTGAGGTATCATATGATTGTGACCCATAGATCAATGCTTGTTATGATTGGTGCTTCATGGACACTGGCACTTATGCAAACAATAACTGCAGCAGTTTTCATGACTAGACTTTCTTTCTGCAGAACTAGCATTATAATTATTTGTTTATGTGATAACGGGTCTGTTTTCCCAAGCTGTGTCATCATGAGTGTTCTGTTTCAGGTGATCATCGTGCTTCCAGTATTTTGTATTATTTTTTCATATAAATGCATAGCTGTGACATTGTTCAGTATCACAACCCCACAAGGCCATCAAAGAGCCACAAAGACATGCACTGCTCATTTAATATTAGTGGCTGTATTTTATGTACCCACCTGCCTAACATATGTCTTTCAGGTCCTTGTAAGCATCAACACTATAATAATTATTCTTTCTCTGACCTTGGCACTTCCTCCAATGTTTAACCCTATAATCTACACATTTATGACAAAGGAGTTTATGGCGTCTGTGAAAAGGCTTATCCGAAAAAGAATAATGTTTTCATCTAGAATACCAACTGTGTTCCAGTTATAGTAATAGCAGCTGTGTATTTTTGTTGTTGTTGTTGTTTATTTGTATTGACTTTGAATAATTATCATTAAAGTAAACAATATATTACAGAATGTTGTTGAATTACTAAATGTGAAACAGTGTTTGTTTTGCGTTACTTGAAACATAAATTGTTACTGTAGCATCTTTAATCTTGTGCCAGTCTGATTTTCTAAATATGAAAATTCTTCCCATATTCATTTATATTGTAATGTTCAGACACATTGTACTGTATTTATTATTCATAAAAACTGTTTAGGAAGGCTGGTCTATAAAGACAAGGGTTATTCCATAAATTGTGGTACCAAGCAATACTGACAAATACATTGAAATCATTATTTTGATATTCTGTTAATGAGTGCATATCTAAAAAACAGTTCTTTATCACAGGTAACACAGCATTCCAGACAACAAGCAACTCGACCTCCATGCAGTCAAACTCCTCTGCAAATGTGACCTTTGTTCGTCCTGCAACATTTTTTATCAATGGTTTTTCTAATATGCCACACGCAAAATACTACTATTTGTTCTTGTGTTTTGTATATGCTGTGACTGTTTTAGGGAATTCATTTATCATGTGTATCATTTATTTGGCCCGCAGACTTCACACAGCCAAATACATTGCTGTCTTAAATCTGGCCCTTTCTGATCTGTGTGGAAGCTCGGCTTTGGTTCCAGAACTCATAGACATGTTTTTATTTGAGCACCAGGAGATTTCATATGAAGCATGCTTGATGAATATGTTTTTTGTGTTTCATTTCATGAATGTGCAGTCTTTGACATTACTTGCCTTGGCTTATGATAGACTAGTTGCTATTTGTTTTCCTCTAAAGTACCATGCAGTTATTACCAAAAAATCCATGTCACTTATCATAGGCGCTATGTGGATTTTTTCTGTGACTCTATTTGCTGTACTTGTGGGTTTAGTCAACAGACTCTCTTTTTGTAGATCTACTGTGGTCAACAGTTATTTCTGTGATCACGGCCCTATTATCAGCCTTTCCTGTAATAGTAATTTCATAAATTATCTCTTGGCATATATTTGTTTTGGTCTTCTGATTTGCATGCCGGTCATACTGATAACCCTCACATATTGTTGCATTGCTGGAGCATTATTTAAGATCGCCCATGGTGTTGATCGCATCAAAGCCATGAAAACCTGCACCTCACATCTTGTGTTAGTGGCAATTTTTTATCTCCCAATTTTAAGTGTAAATGTTAAATCCATCTCAACATCTATTGATCCAAACTCCCGAATAATTAACAATTCCCTGACACAAATAATACCACCTATGCTGAATCCCATCATATACACTCTAAAGACAGAGGAGGTCATGCAATCCATAAAAGAACTGTATAAACGACGCAAGGTGAACACTATTTTGGAAAGAAATGTGAAACAGAGGAAATAAATACAGGTCTTTGGCCTTGTTGCAATTTTGTTTGTTTAATGATTGTATGAAAAAAACGTGATACTTTCTATAAATATTGGACAAGCTATAAAGTTTAATTAAAATCTATAATTTAACAAATGATCAGGATTGGCTGGCTTGATCTTTAGATATTATAAAATAATTGTACAAATTTCTCGTGTGTGATTACAATTTAACGTCGGTGTGTAAATAAAAATATTTGATCAGAATTTGTGTGGCTCCTTTTTTGTAACTTCCAATGACACACCACCAAGGAAAATTTCACTCCAAAATCTTCAGGCCCCAAGTAAGAATCATCAATATGAGAAGCAACAAATATATTCATTAACTTTTCTGCAACTGAAATTGATTACATGGGACACAATTTTGCAATATCTCCAAGATTAAAAAATAAGTCTTTACAACATTTTGTACATGAGGGTCAAATGTCAATGAAAAATCAAAAATCATTCCTAGACCTTAATTTCTTTTGAAACTCGAGTACAGAACCATGAATGATAAGAGGTATTTGAACAGCTTTATGGAGGTGATGAGGAGAACCAATAAGCATTAGTTTTAAAAATTATTAACCATCCATGATTTTATCTCAGAAATACAGTTAGTGAGCAATGAGACAGCCTCACTTTGACAATGTTTACAATGAATATAGAGCTGTGTGTCATCGGCATAAAAGTGATACTTAGAGTAGAGTGATACATAGAGTATGTTAAAGTTGGCCAGGCGGGAATAAATTAAGACTAAAAAGTAAGGCTCCTAAAACTGAGCCCTGAGGGATGCCAGTAGAAACTGGTCCAATATCAGACCTGTATTCTCCTAAAAAGAAACAAACTGTCTGCATCCAGTCAAATAAGATCTATACCTGTTTAAAATTGAGCCAGCAATACCAAAATCTGTTTCAAGGCGATTAAGTAAAAGAGTAGGAGATCCAACATCCAAGTCCAAAAGTAAGTCATTAGTCACTTTCAGGGCCGTTTCAGTGCTATGACATTTTTGAAAACCAGATTGAAACTGCTCAAAAAGGTTACTAAAAGAAAGGTGATTATGCAACTGTAAAGCTACAACACATTCTACAATTTTGGCCAGGAAGGGAAGATTTGAGATATATTTTAATATAAAGCTTGCCAAAATACGTCAGATGAAAGGAACATCTCGGTTATGTATGAGCTTTTCAACCATGATATGTGGTTGAATAGTGTTAAAAGCTGAACTAAAATCATAATATAAAATTTTGACGCAACGCCCACTAGTGTCCAGGTGTGTATAAATACGGTCCAGTTTAAAAACAATAGCATCTTCTGCCCCCCTCCATTTCTGTTATGCAAACTGGCAAGGATCAAGATATTTCTCCACATGTGGCTTTAAGTTATTTAAAACTATTTATTCACACACTTTCATGGCGACCGAGGTGAGGGCCACCGGTCATTCATACACTCCACTGCTTTCTTTTTGGGTACCGGTATGATACAGGATTCCTTCCATAAATCAGGCAAAACATTCGCAGAAAAACAATAATTAAACAACGTAGAGAAGATGCTGGCTAACTGAAAAGCACAGCTTTTCAGCACTTTCGGTGTAAGCCCATCAGGACCAACCGCTTTGGTGGCCTTCAACTTTCTAAACATATTATACACCTCATGCTCATTAGTTTGAAGGGTATATTCTCCTTCTGGGGTGTTGGTTAACTTCTCTCTAAGACTAGTTCTTTCATTAGAAAAGTCAATTTTATCAAATGTATTGTAAAAGCTATTTAACTAATTTGCATATTCCATAGAGCCGTTTAGTTGGTGCATTAGCTTCATACCTTCATATCTGTTTAGTAGGGTTCATTAGCTTCATACATTCCCACACCTTCTTCAAGTCATTCTCTTTAAAATGGTTTTCTACTTCCAATTTATACCTATATTTCTCCTTATTAATTTCCTTTTTAAGTTCTTTATGGACCATTTTTGATGACTCTTTGTCCCCCCTAGCAAAGGCTTTTCTCTTTTCCCTTATAAACCTTCTAATCTCATCATTCATCCAGGGTTTACAATTTGCATACAGCTTGACCCTTTTCTGTGGGACAACCACATCAGTACAAACATTTAAGTATCCGCAAACAGACTCAGTACATTCATTAATGTCCCTTGCAGTGTTCTCAAAAACCGCCCAGTCCGTTCTTTCAAATACGTCCTGCAGTCTCTCAATCACATCATCAGTCATCTTTTTCACTGTGATCTTTCTCGTTTTCTGTCTTTGTACCAGCGGGATGTATTTGGGGCATAGCAGCACCAGGTTATGGTCGGCTTTGCCTAAACTTGGCAACTTTTGGGGCACATACGCATTCCTTGACTTTGGTGTAACAGTGGTCGAGGATTGTATCCCCCCTGGTGTTGCATTTAGCGTGTTGATAATAGTATGACCCACTGGTCTTTACTACGCAATGATTGAAGTCCCCAGTTCCCTTTCGTTCAGTCACTACGACGTACGTTAGTGACTAACGAATGGGGGTTTCGCTTAGAAGCCAATCATCTTCTAGTATTCAACAGCGCCCAATGGCAGTGCCAATGCCATGGGCATGCGGAATTTGCATGCGTAACTCCGCCCCACCTCGTGGGTATATAAGGAAGTACGCTGGCAACATCGCATTATGTTTCTGCTTTGGAGCCAAGAGGATCTCTTCACTCCTACAAGCCTGATCTGAGTCTTCGACAGCTTTTCGAGACGAGCAGCTTTCCAGAGGCGTTGGTGTTACGGCGCGTTCCAGTGATCATCATACTGCCTGCCTGCTGATCTGCGCAGTGGTCCGCTGACAGCTGGTGTGTGGTCCCTGGGCGCTTCGGCGTTCTCTGCGAGGCTTTCCTCTCCTAAAAGAGCTTTGTTACGAACCCCTATTGTAAGATGCTCGTTAAATAAGGGGTCCGAACATAAAAGAAAATGCGAGGCCAAAAGCAATTTAACCATTTATTATAAGACTGGAAAATGATTGCACACACTCACATCTCTCCTTCCTTACTCTCCACATGTAGCAATAACACTTAACTGTACCATAGTCAACATATACTTCACAGACACTGACAGATAGATCAACCCCAAAAGAACAACACATAGAACACAGCTTGTCTTCAACGGCCGGCTGGACATCATGACGCACACGGGATTCACCGCTGCGTGCCTCATTCTGGTTCAATCCTCTCTTACATACTCTGGCAGGAGCGATTAGAGCGATGGGACACAGGTGTGCAGGGGCGGAGCCTAACACTCAGAAGAGAAAAAACTAATCAGACCACAAAAACACAATTCAAATACAACACTCATAAGACTTAGGCCGTAACACTTCTCCCCTTAACAGAAGAATCAGGGATTTTCCTCTTTCCTTCCTTAAAAGGGAACAGGAAGCTGATTCTGAAACAAAAAAACATACAAAACCCTAAACCAATCCACGAGACAAAGCGTCTGCCACCACGTTGTCCAATCCTCTTTTGTGCCGGATCTCTAAATTATAGGGCTGAACTATTAAAGCCCAACGCATCAGCCGTTGATTATGGTTATACATTTTACTCAAGAATACCAACGGATTGTGATCCGTGTAAACAACGACTGGACAAGAGCTAGACCCCTCATAAACATCAAAATGTTGCAACGCCAACAACATAGCTAAGGTTTCCTTTTCAGTTGTTGAGTAATTCAACTGAGGACGGTTAAACTTAGCTGAAAAGTACGACACGGGGTGACCGATTCCATCAGCACCCTCCTGTAGCAGGACAGCTCCTACTCCAACCCCACTAGCGTCCACCTCAAGCTGGAACGGACGAGTCACATCTGGGGCAGACAGCACAGGTGCACTGCAAAGAAGAGATTTCGCAGAGAGAAATGCCTGCTGGCACTCGTTAGTCCAGCTGAAACACACTTTAGGACTACACAGTTGAGTTAAGGGGGCAACAACACTCAAGAAATTTTTGCAAAAACATTGGTAGTAGCCAACCATCCCCAGAAATCTGCGCAGTTCTCTTCTCGTAGTAGGTACTGGATAGCTGAGGACAGCGGCCACTTTTACATCCGATGGCCGTACCTGACCATTTCCCACCTGCTTCCCTAGATATGTGACAGAAGCCTTAACAAATTCACATTTCTTGAGGTTTAACGTTAAGGAAGCAGCTTCTAAACGGCGAAACACATCAGATAAGGTCAACATGTGTTCAGCCCATGTAGACGAATAAATGACTACCACTGCATGAAAAGTGGGATTTTCGTCAGTATGTGACACTGTAGATTGCCGTGAAACTTCAGGTTTACGACTGTGCACGGCAATTTGCAGGCAACACCGAAAACTGCCGTAAATTGTCGGAAATTGACGTGGGCCTTGCTTGGCAGTTGTCCCCCCATGACCCCCCCTCCCCTTAATTCTAGGGGAGGCTTTATCATGTAAATGAAGATGCTGTGAGCTACACAAATGCAAATCAGAGTAGCAGCAGGGGGAGTTTTATCTAGGTTCTGAATTTTTTTGACTAAAACAAGTTTAAAGTTTAAGTTAAAATGTTAACTTAAATTTAAGTTAAATGTACTCGTTTTAGTACACATTACTAAATTTTTAGGGCAACCAGTTTGCTCCAATTTTTTAAGTAGATTCAACTTGTCCGGGCTCACAGTGTAGATTAATTACTCTGTATGTCATTAGCAATAACCAATGTTATGTAAAAAAACAAAATACAGGACAGCAGTTCATGTCTTCAACCTTTAGAGAGGTTATGTGATGCAACAAGACAATGAACCTAAGCACACAAATAAATCAAGTAAAGCATACAGTTTACATACCAAAATTAATTTTTCCACCCTGCACTGTGAATGATTTTTTAAATGGCTATTAATCATAAATGTGAAAAGTACAAGTTTGTTTGTTTATAGTTAAGTCAGATTGTGTTTTTCTGTAATTGTCATTTAAATTGAGCTCACACCACATTTTATGAATTATCAATGCAGATTTTCAAGAGGTGGTTTCCTGGACAGGGTTTAAATTATGCCAAGAGTAGGCCTTAATCTATTTAATCGTGAGTTAAAAAATTGTTGCCTGGAACAAAGATTAAGCACAGATTACTAACACCTGGACTATGAGTCCTGAACTAAAATAAACTGGATTCATTTACAGTTTTATCTAATTGCTTACACACAATTTCTGAAAATATGGCTCCATTTCTTGTAACTCTACACACAAAACATCAGACATCTCTTGCAAAAGCAACACTTTGTGCAAAACTATTTTAACTATTTCCAAAAATGTTGTTTTTGCATATATCTAACTACACACAATGCACAACTGAGGAATTTACAGTTGAACTGAAATCAACTGAACTGAATCAACACTGAAGTCACTTGAGCTGAATATTGACACTATATTGGCTTGTTAGAGCCGGTTTACAGCAGAATTTGTTTTGAACTTGTTACTGAAGCTGCTATGAAACAATATATTTTGTTGTATGCATATTCTTTCTTTCTCAAACCTTAGTTTTGATTTCTAAGTGATCAATTTATGTATAAGTGTTTTCACACATGATCATTGGCTGTATGGGTCCTCAGTAAATGAATGTGGCATTTAAATGGCAAAAGTTATTCTTGTCTCTATAACTTATGGCTTCCTAAAGACACGTTTATGGGTAAATAAAATATTAATAATATAAATAAAATGAATATCAAAACATATTTTAAATATAATGAAGTCATTTTATTATAGCACTCATCAGATGTTCCTGGAAACAAAACAGAGACAGAACAGTATAAACAAACTATACAACAAACTAAACACCAAATTACAAAAACATTATTATGTGAAAGTGAATAAAGTTGTGTGTGTTTTCAGTTATAAATATGTGCTGTGTAAATTAGCCTATACTTTTAGAAATTATATATAGCCTAACTTTAAAAAACAAACAATAACCCATATAGATAAATGTAGTAAACGTTGTTTGTACGGGAATAAGGAGGCGGGAACCGGCGAACAATCAAAGTATTTAATAAAACATAAACACAAAATAAAATGGCGGCGACAGCCCCTCACGGTCGACTGCCGCCTACACACACACAAACACAAAATGAAAACAAAAAGGCTGCAGCCCCTCGCGGACGACTGCAGCGTGCACATAACAAAAACGTCCAGGCCTGGTCCTCTCTCGTCCCTCACTGTCGTCGCTCCTCCTTTATACTCCCTCACTCCTCCGCAAGGGCCGAGATCGCTGCGGCTCGCAGCTGGCGCTCATCCTCTCTGATGAGCGCCGCCTCGTCCCGCCCTCACGGTCCCTCAGCCTCGCTGCTCGCCACATACCCCCAACGCCCTTCGCAGGCCGGGGGGCACTCCCGAGTCTGCGCTCTACTCCCCCCCCTCTCCCCGGGGGGGGGCCGATCACGGCGGCCGCGGGACCTGGGGGTAAGAACAGCGAGGTGAGAGAACGGAGCGGGGAGCATGAGGAGCGACAGAGACGAGAGAGTGGAGAGAGGAGAAAAAAAAAAAAAAAAATTCTGGTCCGGTTCCCAGACACACAGCCGCTCGGTCCTCAGCCAGCCGAGAGGCTCTTCTTCGCGGTGCCATGCGGTGGCACTGGACGCTCGGTGGACGGCCCGAGACTCCTCCGCCCCCTGGCGGCCGGCGGTGGCTCCTCCTTCTGAGGGCGGCCGGAAGCGAGTCCCCATCCCGCGCTCCCTGCTCCTCCCCTATGCGGCGGACGACAGCAGGCTCCGGCTCCAGGCAAGCGCTGGGGACTCCTTCGCCCCCTCGCGGACGGCAGCCACCCCACCTCGACCCAGGGGCGCGGCAGCGAGCTCTCCGTCCCACCCATCTTCATCCGCTCCAGCACCACCGCTTCGGGCAGCCGCTCGCGGACTTCTCTCCTCCGCGCTGCCCGAACTCCGCGGCACCGCGATCCCCCTCAGCTGCGAGGGCTCTTCGACAGCGTGTCCCTCCTTCCTCCCGGGCTTCGGCACCACTGTAGTAAACGTTGTTTGTACGGGAAGAAGGAGGCGGGAACCGGCGAACAATCAAAGTATTTAATAAAACATAAACACAAAATAAAATGGCGGCGACAGCCCCTCACGGTCGACTGCCGCCTACACACACACAAACACAAAATGAAAACAAAAAGGCTGCAGCCCCTCGCGGACGACTGCAGCGTGCACATAACAAAAACGTCCAGGCCTGGTCCTCTCTCGTCCCTCACTGTCGTCGCTCCTCCTTTATACTCCCTCACTCCTCCGCAAGGGCCGAGATCGCTGCGGCTCGCAGCTGGCGCTCATCCTCTCTAATGAGCGCCGCCTCGTCCCGCCCTCACGGTCCCTCGGCCTCGCTGCTCGCCACAATAAATTATAATAATTGTATAATATTAAGCATTTACTTAATATACATTGTAACATTAGGCTACTTTACTCTAGCACAGTAGTCAGTTAAGCAATTAATTAATATCTTATATTAATATGTATGTAGCGTAGGCTACATCTAAAGGTAAGTCTGCTTTAAAAAAAAAATATTACACTTCGACATGTACAGAATGTGCGCGATAAGAAACACGTTCAAATGTGTCTTCTTAACATGTTAAAACTGTGCGTGAAGCGGAAAACAGGGCGTGTTGAAGGTTGAAACGATCATAAGTCACGCGTTTCGTATAAAGAGATTTGGCCCCGGGCGCGTTCCATATCAGAGCCCTAGTCCAATGAGGTGCGAGGTCGAGGTCATGGCCATGACGCGTAGAAGTAAGACGAGCTTTAAACTATTTTTTTATGTTTTTTGCTGCTTTCCTTTTTCGTGATCAACAATGACAGGACACCGTCTTCAACTCAATCTCTGCATGGACGCGACAAACTTTTTGGACTCATTTTCAGGAGGCTGTCTTCGTCTTCATAACTCTGAGGCAAACTGCAGGCGCTATGAACCACAGCATGGGTAATGTAACGTTACGATTTAAAGAATATGCTTTTATTCAGCTGTATAAGGAAATGGATGCGTTAATAGATCCGAGCTTAAAACTGCACATTTTGTTTACACAGACTATCCTCGCCTCATAACGAAGCCGTGAGCTCTTATCTGCTTGGAGCGATTTCCGCGAGTCCAGATTTAACCGCTGATCATGACGAAATTGTGTGTAAGTAACTTCTAATGTGTTTCTCATTCCTTGTTTAATTTTACCGTGACTGTTTTTATTAATACCAGTCTCATGTAATTGTTTTCCAGCTGCCTGTAAGACGTATTATGAATCGACACGCCGGAGCTTCAGATACAAACAACCTGAAACTGCGAAGTTTAGCTCGGAGTCGATCAAGAAGGAAAAGGGTAAGATTTATTATATTAGATCCGTTTTTTGTCAATGTGAGTATTTTTCAGGTTGCTTATTGTCTTTATGGATTGTATTACAGTTGCTGGAAGCAAGAGTGTGCTGGATGAGGTGGACATTTGGAAGTCCGCGACCATTGAACTCATATCTGACGAGGAAGACGGCTTTGTTGACGGGTGTCTGGATGGATTGTGCGGCCACCGCCCTCTCGCAGCCTGGAGCTCGACGAACTTTACATTACATTACGAGACATTACTGCTGCACTGTACATAGTTGTGTGTTTAACAATAAAGCTCTTTCTTTGAGTAAACCGCTGTGTTTTATAAATGAAGCCCTTTCTTTGAATGAACAGCTGTATGCTTATAAATGAAGCCCCTTGTTTGAATAAACGGCACGGTCCGTATAATTTTCCCATATATTCCTTGATGGTATGAATACTTCATAGCACAATAACATTAATATGAAACAAATTATTACAACATAAATTATATATTTATTATTATTATTGGGGTTTACATTTATAATGAGCCAGGGGGACCAATAATGATTGGTTTGCAGTGATCTGCCAACCAATCACGAGGGATTTTTCTTTTTTAAATGTAGTGGCTTCAGCCAATAGTGAGTGAGTAAATTCAAGTCTGGCCGTTGACTCTCTGGTTTCGCTGCTATTCATATGCAAATTAGAGGCGTCGCACCTCCGCGCGGTCTCTCAGCGGGGGGCTCTCCACCTACATCATGGTTCGTTTACGACCATTTGTGGCACAGACGAACGCGACGTTCGCTGCCTCTAAATTGTCGAAAACTGCCGAAAATTAGGGAGATTTCCAGGAGTATACAGGCGTTTACGGGGTCGAAAATCCCACTTTTCATGCAGTGTACATCATCCAAGTAAATATTGCAATTAGGAACCTCGCCTAAGACCGTTGCCATTAAACGCTGAAACGTTGCCGGTGCGTTCCGCAGACCGAAAGCCATTCGTGTATATTGCAGAAAAGCGTCAGGTGTTACAAACGCGGAGACCTCAGAAGCGCGCTCCGTTAGAGGCACCTGCCAATAGCCTTTCAGCAGGTCTAACTTAGTGATATATTTTGCGCCCCCAAGATTGTCAATGCAATCATCAATACGCGGTAACGGGAAAGCATCAGCCACGGTGACAGAATTGACCTTTCTAAAGTCAGTACAAAAACGAAAAGACCCATCAGCCTTTGGTACCAGAACGCACGGCGAGCTCCATGGACTATGGCTCGGAACAGCGAAACCATTCTGCAATAAATACTTCACTTCATGTTTCATCGCTTCCCTCTTACCTATTGGACAGCGATAAGCATGTTGCTTGAGTGGTAATGCACTGCCGACCTCTATGTCATGTTGGATGATATTAGTACCGGGGGGAACGTCATTGAACAAACTCGGAAAACTGTCTATCAGCTTCATTACGTCTCCTCGCTGTTCGATCGTTAAATAGGACAGCTGAGAGGAAAGCAAAGATAAAACTTCTGAATTTTCAAAACATCCTCCTTTCAAAACTTCCATAGGTACATTCAACCCATCATCCTCCGTGTCGGTAGGCAAGGTATAAGTTAGCAATGAAACATGCTCCGTGGTTACCTCAGTCAGTGGTACACAGGCCAAACCCTCAACGCTGTTCTCTGTTGGTTCAACACGACATAAATAGGGTTTTAACATATTCACGTGACATAAACGAGTTTTTCGCCTCCGTTCTGGAGTGTATAAGATGTAATCAGTTTCACTCAACTTACTTTTGATCACATAAGGGCCAGAAAAACGGGCAGAGAGAGTGGACCCAGGAATGGGAAACAGCACTAAAACCTTCTCTCCTGGCAGAAAATTACGCACAACTGCCTTTCGATCAAAGCGTTTCTTCATTTTCTTTTGGGAAAGAGACAGTGCCTCCTTCGCCACAGTACAAGCGTTACGCAAACGCTCACGAGTACGTGAGACAAAATCAAGAACATTAGTCCTAGCGAACGAACCTGTACAGAGGAATTCCTCCTTCAACATCTTTAAGGGTCCTCGGACATTATGCCCAAACACGAGCTCTGACGGGCTAAACCCCAGCGAGTCCTGTCGTGCCTCACGCATCGCAAATAAGACTAATGGAACTCCCTCGTCCCACTCATTCCCAGTCTCTAAACAATATTTGCGCAGCGCAGATTTTAATGTTTGATGCCAGCGCTCCAAAGCCCCTTGCGACTCAGGGTGATAGGCACTCGACACGACGTGAGACACTCCAAGAGCCTTTAAGGAGTTACGAAACACACGAGACACGAAATTTGAACCCTGATCGGTTTGGACAGTTTTCGGCAACCCGAAAGTTGTAAAAAACTTTATTAAAGCTTTTGTTACCATCCTAGCTGTTATGTTCCGTAACGGAATGGCTTCTGGAAAAAGTGTTGCTACGCACATGATTGTCAATAAATATTGACAGCCAGACTTAGCACGAGGAAGTGGGCCCACACAATCAACGAGAACGCGTTCGAATGGTTCGCCAACTGCAGGAATAGGGCAGAGAGGAGCAAGCGGTACCACCTGATTAGGTTTTCCACTAACCTGACAGGTATGGCATGTCTTACAATGCTTTACGACATCAGATTTCAACCCTGGCCAGAAAAAATGTTGGAGCACCCGGTTATAGGTCTTGGTTATCCCAAGGTGTCCAGACCAAGGATGGTCATGGGCCAGACTTAAAACATGTGGTCGATATTTCAAAGGTACCACAATTTGATGCACTGCATTCCAATCTTCCCGCTGCTCAGGATTCAGCAATCTACTCCACTTACGCATGAGCACATTATCGTTCCAGTAGAACTGTTGGTTACGCAGCGGTGTCATCTCATTTTCAACACTTGCACGACAGTTGTTTAATGAGGAGTCATTTCTCTGAGCTTCAATCAGAGTTTCACGCGAGACGGGCAAATCAGCAGCAAGATCAAAGCAGAGGGATGAGCTCAAAGTCATTTTAGACGCGTCTGAAGATTCAGAAAGAATATCATCTTTCAAAATCTTTGAGAAGACGGAATCGCAGAGAGCATTACTTTCTTGCATATCATGCTTAGCTTGGGCTCGCGTCACAACAGCACTAAACACCTGTGGCAACTTTTTAGCAAGTACATCAGCCTGTGAATCATTACACGGAACATCAATCACTTGCACTACCGGCATTACCTTACCTCCAGCTATGTCGTTTCCCATGATAAAATCAACACCTTTCACAGGTAAAGAGGGACGAACTGCAACCTCAAAACACCCAGACGCTAAATCAGAAGAGACGTATGCGCGATGAAGAGGAACGGGCACAAAACCCATTTCAATACCCTGCACGATTGCGCTGGTATTACACGCCGACTCAGCACAAAAATCCAAAATATCTGATAATATAAAGGACTGAGACCCTCCTGTATCACGGAGGATTCTTACCGGTTTTCGACCTTCGACCTTATCAGTTAATGATACAAATCCATCGAACATAAAAGGCTGAAAACAGCTATCAGGTGTCGCAGGAGAACCCGAGACCGACGGAGACAAAGTTTTCACTAAAACAGAACCTCGAGGCTGAAAAGAGGACTCTTGTCGCTCTTGTTTCCGTTTTAGAGTACGACACTCAGCCATCACATGTCCCATTTTATGACAATAACCGCACTCTCTATTAGACTTCGGACTGGTAGGAACCCATTTATTTTTTGAATCAGAAAAATTCTCATTTTCTTTCGATGAGGGACCCCCAGAATCAGATGAACGCTTAAAAAACACAGTTTTGTGCATTAACGTGTACTCGTCAGCTAACACAGCAGCCTGTTGTACCGTGCTGACTTTTTGTTTGTTTAAGTACAACGCAGTACGTTCTGAAACACAGTTTTTAAATTCTTCAACCAACAAAAGTTCTCGCAAAGAATTGTAGTCAGTTACCTTGCACGCTTTAATCCACCTATCAAATAAAATGCCCTTTTCACGAACAAACTCGACAAAAGTTTGAGACGCGGCCTTCTTCGTGGTACGAAATCGCTGTCGATAATGCTCCGGCACCAATTCATATGCCCGTAGAATGGCAGTTTTCACGGCATCGTACTGCACACTTTCCTCTAACGAGAGAGATGCACACACCTCTTGCGCCTTACCAGATAGTTTACATTGTAACATTAACGCCCAAACTTCGTTTGGCCATCTTAAAGCAACAGCCACTCGTTCAAAAGCTTGAAAATACGCTTCAACTTCCTTCTCACGAAAGGGTGGAACGATAGAGATATTTTTAGCCACATCAAAATGTGTTGAAAACGGTGCCGCTACACACTCAGATGTAGTACCAGCCGACACAGAATTAATACTCGAATCTGATGGACCAGCTGATGTCTCAGAACTACTCTTCAAACTAGATGTTTTAAAAATAGATTTTTTAGGTACCTCTGGAACAGCCTGCAATTCCAACTGCCGCAGTCGCACTTTTGTATCTGCATCGATTCGATACATTTCGATCTGACGTTTCAAATCATCTTGTCTCGCCTGAGCTCTATCCTGAGTCTCCAGTTGTAACCGTGCCAGACGTAACTTTAGACGTGGATCCGACCGAACTCCCGGTGATGCCTCTGTAGAAAGTGAAAAAGGTTCAAATTTAGGCATTGAAACAGACGGACCTACCCCCGCACCAACCCCAATCAATGGAGTAACTGGATCACCAATCGACATGCATAAGGGAGGACTTCCTGCAGCCGGTGCCGCAAACTCCTCTGCTGCAACAGGAACAGTCTCCCTAGAAGGAAATACCCCCTTATTAATCAAACTATTCACTAAACAAGCTTTTAACACGTCTTTACGCAGTGTTCTAGAGATAGAAATCTCATAATGTTCAGCAATAAGAAACAAATCATTTTTACGACATGTCTCTAATACTTCAACACTAGGTTGCTCTATAAATTGGCTTAACTCAAATGTTGCCATCTTTGGAAAAGAAAATAATCAATGTATAGACAATGAGGAAAAATCCAACGCACTCCGGACCTACTTACCTAACCATCAATCTAACTAGAACCTCACTAGTCTTCAGAGGGTACCGATTAAGAGACTTCTCTCTCCCCCGGAATACCTCCAAAAACAACAAACTAAAATAATAAAGAAAACAATAAACAGCAAACCGTTGTCAGGACTGGCGCTAAACACAGCCCTGCTGGCTTACTCTTTCTAACCGGAGAACGTAGGATCACCTCCAATCTACTCCACCGAATCCAAGTAGGTCAATCAAATCAATCAACCTTAAAAGAAAAACAATCGGGACAAGATCCTGGATGAGCCCCCATTTATGTTACGAACCCCTATTGTAAGATGCTCGTTAAATAAGGGGTCCGAACATAAAAGGAAATGCGAGGCCAAAAGCAATTTAACCATTTATTATAAGACTGGAAAATGATTGCACACACTCACATCTCTCCTTCCTTACTCTCCACATGTAGCAATAACACTTAACTGTACCATAGTCAACATATACTTCACAGACACTGACAGATAGATCAACCCCAAAAGAACAACACATAGAACACAGCTTGTCTTCAACGGCCGGCTGGACATCATGACGCACACGGGATTCACCGCTGCGCGCCTCATTCTGGTTCAATCCTCTCTTATATACTCTGGCAGGAGCGATTAGAGCGATGGGACACAGGTGTGCAGGGGCAGAGCCTAACACTCAGAAGAGAAAAAACTAATCAGACCACAAACACACAATTCAAATACAACACTCATAAGGCTTAGGCCGTAACAGCTTACACGTGGCGCGTCCTTTTCAGGATGTCTCGTCCGTGTACTTCTGGGTGTGGTCGGTTGCTTTCTCCCTCTGATGGGCACGAACACTGTCTGGTATGTTTGGGCTTTCAGCATGCCCAGACAGCGTTCGTGGATGAGTCATGTTCTCACTGCGGGAACATGACCATCGCAGTGTTGCGGTCAAGACTCCATGACCTTTGTAAAGAAGTGAGAGTCCCCTCTACCACACCCCGATCTACTGAGTCCCAGAGGCCCAGTACTTCGGCTGGTGGTCAGGGTGACTTGACGGTTACGGTGTGGAACAAAGCCCCGACGCTCATGCCTCGGGCCACACCCCCGTCTTGCACACTGCAACCCGCGAGCGTTCAGACGCAGATCGCGGGGCCGGCTCCGGCCCCCCCGCGCATCTCGTTTGGCGCTCCGGAGGAAGATGCGATGTCGATCACCGCATCACAAGGTGGTCGAACCTCAGTTTTCTACGGACCGGAGTGTCCTTAGAACGAGCTTCCAGGCATGTTGTTGTGACAACAGATGCATCATCCACGGGCTGGGGTGCCATGTGCAATGGACAAGCAGCCGTGGGCTCCTGGACAGGACCCCAGCGCCTTCTGCATGTCAATTGCCTCGAGTTACTGGCAGTACGGTTCGCCCTGCACCGCTTCCGAGCGTTGCTGAGGGGTCAACATGTACTAGTCAGGACAGACAACACGGCCGTAGTAGCGTACATCAACCACCAGGGCGGTCTACGCTCCCACCGTATGTCTCAACTCGCCCGCCATCTCGTTTTGTGGAGTCAGAAGAGCCTGAGGTCCCTTCGTGCTGTCCACATCCCGTGAGACCTGAACCGTGCAGCCGACGAGCTCTCAGAGATTCAGCCTCTCCCCGGAGAGTGGAGACTCCACCCCCAGACGGTCCAGCTGATATGGGAACGGTTCGGCGACGCACAGGTAGATCTGTTTGCCTCCCAGGACTCTTCCCATTGCTCCCTGTATTATTCCCTGTCCGAGGGCACCCTCGGCACGGATGCACTGGCGCACAGCTGGCCGTCAGGGCTACGCAAGTATGCGTTTCCCCCAGTGAGCCTTCTTGCACGGGTACTGTGCAAGATCAGGGAGGACAAGGAGCAGGTCATTTTGGTCGCCCCGTATTGGCACGGCCAGACCTGGTTCCCAGAACTTTTACTCCTTGTGACAGCCCCTCCCTGGCCTATTCCTCTGAGACCGGACCTCCTCACTCAGAGACGGGGCACCCTTTGGCACCCGCGTCCAGCGCTCTGGAAGCTCCACGTGTGGCTTCTGGACGGGACGCGGCAGGTTTGAGTAGCCTTCCACCTGCGGTGGTCGCTACCATCACTTCCGCTAGAGCTGAGTCTACGCGACGCCTCTATGCGTTGAAGTGGAACCTCTTCGTCACATGGTGCTCTTCCCGCCAAGAAGACCCCTGGAAATGCCCGATCGGGTCCGTGCTATCGTTTCTCCAGGAGGGGGTGGAGCGAAGGCTGTCTCCCTCCACCCTTAAAGTATATGTGGCCGCAATATCTGCCTACCACGATCTCCTGGGAGACAAAAAGGTAAGTCAGCACGACCTGATCATCAGGTTCCTGAGGGGGGCGAGGAGACTGAATCCTCCTCGCTCTCCTCTCGTTCCCTCTTGGGACCTCTCAGTAGTCTTAAGTGCTCTGCAGAGGCCTCCCTTTGAGCCTTTGCGGTCGGCTGAGATTAAGTTCTTGTCTATGAAGACGGCTCTGCTGACCGCATTGGCCTCGCTTAAGAGGGTCGGGGACCTGCAAGCATTTTCGGTTGACGAAGCGTGCCTTGAGTTCGGGCCGGCTAACTCTCACGTGATCCTGAGACCCCGGCCCGGATATGTGCCCAAGGTTCCTACCACTCCGTTCCGAGATCAGGTGGTGAACCTGCAAGCGCTGCCTTTGGAGGAGGCAGACCCAGCCTTGGCATTGCTCTGTCCAGTACGCGCTCTCCGCGCCTACGTAGACATGACGCAGTGTTTCAGGACCTCAGACCAGCTCTTTGTCTGTTATGGTGGAGAGCGGAAGGGAAGTGCTCTCTCAAAGCAGAGGTTGTCTCACTGGATAGTGGACACCATTGTTTTGGCATACCAATAGCAAGGCCGACCATGTCCCCTTGGTGTGAGGGCACACTCCACCCGGAGTGTGGCCTCCTCTTGGGCTCTAGCGCATGGCGCCTCGCTAACAGACATCTGCAGAGCTGCAGGCTGGGCGACACCCAACACATTCGCCAGATTCTACAATCTCCGAGTGGAGCCAGTGTCCGACTATGTACTCGCCCCTACGGGTGGCCGGTAATGGGCCAGGCTCAGGTGTCTTCGCTTGCTCGCCATTCCACTCCCAGGACTGGATACGTGCGATATTTTCCTCAGGTGAGCTCCCCGAGAGCCCTGAGCTCCTCCAGCACTGCTTACGCCGACATCAGTTCAGTCTGCCCTTTCGAGCCCAGACCCTCATGTCCGGCCAGGTGCTCCGTGTGCATGGTTCCCTCCGGCGACCCCCACACGAGTATTTCCACCGTAAGCCTCCTCAGTGAGCAGGTGTCTTTCCCTTGGCAAGTCCCTGCCACCCCTGGGGTTAAAAATCCACCTTCGGCTGGTACCCTAGTGATCTTCCATATGCAGCCCTCAGCGGGTCATATGTGTATTCTCTAAGCCCTCCCTACGGTAGGCATCTTGGCATTCCCTCACTGGGATATGCTTCCCAGTGTACCTTGGTATTCCTGTGATAAGTGGGAGTCCTTCGTCCGTACTAGTCTTACGACAGGGTACTCACACTTACGCAGGGCACTGGATGACAGCTGAGTGGCGTTGTTGTATTGGAACCCCCATTCGTTAGTCACTAACGTACGTCGTAGTGACTGAACGAAAGGGAACGTCTCGGTTAAGTATGTAACCCTCGTTCCCTGAGGAGGGAACGGAGACGTACGTTTCCTTTGCCACGGCAGCTGTGCTGCACTGGAACGCGGAGTTCAGTCTTGGCTCCTGCAGCAGTAACATAATGCGATGTTGCCAGCGTACTTCCTTATATACCCACGAGGTGGGGCGGAGTTACGCATGCAAATTCCGCATGCCCATGGCATTGGCACTGCCATTGGGCGCTGTTGAATACTAGAAGATGATTGGCTTCTAAGCGAAACCCCCATTCGTTAGTCACTAACGTACGTCTCCGTTCCCTCCTCAGGGAACGAGGGTTACATACGTAACCGAGACGTTATCATCACAAACGCATCTGGCGACGCTGATTCGATCCTGTGCACGGCCTCCTGTATTTCCTCAGCCGCTTTCTTAAAAGCATTCTTGTGCGGCACATACACCGCACAAGTGTTACTCTAACTATTGAATTCATGCAAAAACATAACATTTGCTCTCAGTTCATCCATTTTATTCCCGATCGACTGTACATTGCCCATGATCAAAGACGGAATATACGGCCGGCATTTCCGTGATTTAACCCTTGTATGGTGTTCGGGTCTGTTGGACCCGTTTTCATTTTTTATCAAAAGAAAAATGATACGATTAATTATTTTTTCAAACTGAGACTCATTGGCCTTGGCTCATTTTCTGTGAGGAACATATATCAGAACACATTTTCAATGATCACACACTGTACACCCCTACACATTTATATTACACACATGATGTTCGGGTCCACTGGACCCGGGGCTAATAAAAGTGTGGAAATTGTAGGGCCTGTGTACCTTTACTCTGTCCTCCTCCTGTCAGGGCCTGCTGTTGGTGTGTGTATGTTCATGTATATGGTTTATGAGGACACAAATGTGTATAATGACATGGGTATTACAACGTAAACATGGTTTATGACGACATCTGTGTCCTCATACTAAAACATACTAAATAGTGTTTTTTGAAATTCAAAAAATGCCCAAAGTTTTCTGTGATTGGTAGGTTTAGGGGTAGGGTTAGTGTAGGGGGATGTACATTAGAAAAACCATTATGCCTAGGGAGAGTAACCATACACCACATATCCAAGTGTGTGTGTGTGTGTGTGTGTGTGTGTGTATGTGTGTGTGTGTGTGTGTGTGTGTGTGTGTGTGTGTGTGTGTGTGTGTGTGTGTGTGTGTGTGTGTGTGTGTGTGTGTGTGTGTGTGTGTGTGTGTGTGTGTGTGTGTGTGTGTGTGTGCGTGTGAGAGAGATTAAGCTACTAGTTAATAGCGCAATTTGGACCCTAAAATACCATCACTGGGGGCTAAGCCCCCCTAAAATGAAAATCCTAGAACCGCCCCTGATTAGACCGCTGATGCAGACCAGACTAAAAATTCAACTTTTAAACCTTTTTGTCAGCCCATCAACATACAGATCTCTGCGTAATGAAGTGCAAAAATTGTAAATATTGGGGGTACAATTTGGCCATTTCTAATTATTTGAGAGGAATTGTCCCCCTCAATGTCTATGGTGGTTACGGCCCTTCTCAGATGACATTTAGAGAAGAGAGGTCAAATGTTTGTAGAGGGAGACTGTAGTAACCAGTCTAGAGTGAACACCAGCATAACAGAAACACACAAAATGTGTAAACAAGTGTTGTATGCAGCACTTAAATAGTCACACAAATAGTTACAGGGAAGGTAAAAATAAAGCTTCCATAATAGAGTACATAATAAAATACTTAAAATGCAGAAAAGCAGCAGTGGTGTCTGTGTGAAATAGTAGCTATGCAGTATGTAATTTTACGCTGTTAACACTTAACACCTATACTTTAAGTTTGTGTTAGCCTGTGGTGCCCAGTGCTCAGGGAAAATACTGTACTGCAAAAGTTAGTTGTAAGTTACAGAATTCTAGCATATCCCACAGTGGAATTTTACAATGTCTTCAATCAAATAACAGATCCCTGTGAAGGCTAAGGCCACACATTATATATATTTACTTTGAATTGTCATTATTTTTTACTTTTCTTTATTTTTTTTCTCCAAGATTATTATTTTCTATTTTATCAATTTCTATGTATTTAGTTTTTGTTAATCATTTCACCTAAACGGTTGTTCTAGAGGGGTGTGCATTAGAACGCAAAAACGTACTGCGCCAATGATTCTTTACTAGAGTGCACGCTAGTGAATGAATTAATTCCACTAGACAAAGTTATGAGTGTAATATTTGTATTAATTTAATTGTTAATGATTATTTCTTAACTGCGGCTCCGCCGGAAATCCATGACTGCAGCATGGAATCCCAGACAGCACGTTCAGTCTTACCAACGTTGGCAATAGAGTGCCGAAGTAATGACGTCACTTTGTAGGCCAACCCGGAAGTTAGCGGCGCATGGGTTCCCTCGATCAAAAAGCCATTCATTTTCCCCATAGACTTTTGGAAAATCGCAAAAAATAAGATCTGTGTTCAACAAAGAGTTATGACCCTTACACGTTTTGTCTACCAAGATAATCTTTACAAGTTAATCCAAAATGTATACATTTTGAAGCCCAAATAAAGCCGTCAGATATAAAATGCTAACGGTAGGCTATAAACGGACTACAGCACACCATGGTCGCGGATCAACGTCATCATCAAGCTTCCTCAAACTTTATTTAAAAGCACGCTCGCTCATTATGATCTGCGCTGTGTATGAACACTTATCCACTTTTTCATGAGAAATATTGCCCATTCGTTTTTTCCAAAAATGTTAGAAACTAATTTTGTTTATGCGTGCCTCTCTGAGATTTATCTTTTGTTAATGTTTTTCAGACAATATGATTATTACTGTGATAATAACATTAAATGACATGAAACACAACCCAGTCTCTTTTTGTTAAATGCAAGTTTATGTATGATCAATAATACAAAACGTATAATAAGCTACACATGAAATAAAGCAAACAATTCAGTCAAACATTCAAAGTCAGTGCTAGTCGGCTAACTTACAACGGTAACGTACAGTTATAGCCTAAAAATAAACAAGTAATGAAACTTCACTTTGCCCTCAGCCTAAACGATTTGCCAGGGAACAAATTATAGATCCATGAGAGCAAATATGGGCCGTTAAATCTCCACAAGACTAATTATAGCTGGAGACGCCACAGAGACATCAGAGCCAGCGGCAGACGTCAGAAGGACTGGCCGACATACCTGTCAAGTATCCCGTTTTGGCCGGGAAAGTCCCGTATTTTACCCTTTTTTCCCGCCGTCCTCCCGTATTAGTATTTTCCTGTAAATCTCCCGTATTTTAACCTGCGTTATTAAAAAAACAATAATACCGGAGTAAAAAAACAAAAACATTTCCAATCTGAGCTCTGTAACTAGCCTCGCGATAACTGCCATCTGCAGTAGCCTACAGTATAGGTGCCAGTTGTCGCGAGGTTAGTGTGTGAGGTCAGATGACGAGTGACAATGCGGGAAAAAAACAAAACAGAGACGGATGATGGACGTAACGATAGAGACGGATTAAGGCACTCCTGCCAAAAAAAAAAAAACCCTCGTGTAAATACAGTGATTAATGGGACAGCGAATTTAATTATAAAATGTAAGTGACTTAATGTTGATTGATTGTTTATGGAACTGGCGTATGAAATCAGTGTCATTTCCAGTCGTGATGGTATTCAGGAAAACAACACTCTTGTTAGTGTGATGTTGCTTAACTATATCATATGTTATAAATATAATAACTACACCATTTTAACCGTGTATGTTACTGTATCATATGTTATAAATATAATAACTACACCATTTTAACCGTGTATGTTACTGTATCATGTGTTATAAATATAATAACAACACCATTTTAACCGTGTATGTTACTGTATCATGTGTTATAAATATAATAACTACACCATTTTAACCGTGTATGTTACTGTATCATATGTTATAAATATAATAACTACACCATTTTAACCGTGTATGTTACTGTGTCATGTGTTATAAATATAATAACTACACCATTTTAACCGTGTATGTTAACTGAGTTTCTTTGTATGAGCGGCGCTCATTTGTTTTCGATTTTCTCCTCGAGAGGCTGCGCGAGCCTTAACAGCGCAACCTTGTTAACATCAGTTCGTTTTATATTATCCACTATCGATCTCCACTTACACTAACTGAATGCAGAATCATTATTGCACTTTGGTGTTTCCCTAGTTATTTTTTGTTTTGACATTTTACTCAGGATACTTGTCCGTTGGGCAAGTAAAATTATTTTTCACTTGCCCCTTCAGTAAATCATCCACTTGTCCCGGACAAGCGTTCATGTCGAGCCCTGCCCATAGCAATGCAAGTTCAGAAAGGGTATTCAGCATGGTACGGAAGATTTTTACAGAGAATAGGATGACATTAGACAACAGAACTGTTTGTGCTCTACTGTCATGTAAAATGAACCACTCTGGCTCAGCCCACAAATACACTCCTTCCAAAACACTCTTAAAGAATGCAAAGTCTGCAACAAATTTGTACAATAACTCAATAAAAGAGTAAAGAAAAGTTATGTGAAATGAAAAGAAAAACTGTAAAAGAAAAGCAATATGAAATGAAAAGAATGTGTGGAATGAAAATAAAATGTAAAGACAAGCAATGTTAAATGAACAGAAAATATGCAAATAAGCCTTTAAATAAATGCTCATCATATACACCCTTTTGTGTTTTCATTTGGGCTATAACACCTGTCTTAAATGTAAGGGATACTGGAGCTTGGTTGGGGTGGTGGGACTGCTTGCGGTGGGCGGCGAAAAATTTCCCTTATTTTCAAATGCAAAACTTGACAGGTATGCTGGCCGAGGAAAGTCAATTCTCGCCGGCTAAACAAGCGCTGACCGCCGCTGACTCACTGGAGCTCACAACTCCGTAAACACCAGATACAATGTTTAAATAGGCACTCTTCTTATAAATAAACCACAGATTTGAGCTTTAAACAAATACATTATCGACTGAAAAAGTCTTAAAACTACGTTTTGTCACACATTAACAGTAGATTTTAACACAAAAAGACGTGTAAACACAGCCCATGTCAGCCATTTCTCAACGAGACGAACATGTGAAGAGAGTAAACTCCAAATGTTCAAGCATCCAACTTCACACGAATAGCGCGATTTATTCAGGCCACATAAGTTCTTCATAAGGCTGAACGCGGGCTAGTGAGAGATTGCCTGTTTGTCACGATGACGTCTAAAGTCCCCGCCAAAGGATGTAGTCCCTTTTAGCAACTTGTTAGCAACCATCGTTTTTAAGACACAATAAAGTTTAAAAAAAATCACAAGCAGGTTTTAACTAATGTGTTTTATGTCATAGATCAAAACGTGAAAATATTTAGAGGCTTTGTTAACCACAGACCTTATTTCAGGCGATTTAGCAAAAACCCATTCAAAAAACCCATAGACTTTAGGGCGAGGGAACCGGTAGGGCTAAAATGCTAACTGACTTCCGCGTTTTGGCCTACAAAGTGACGTCATTACTTCGGCACTCGAGTGCCGAAGTAATGACGTCACTTTGTAGGCCAACCCGGAAGTTAGCGGCACATGGGTTCCCTCGATCAAAAAGCCATTCATTTTCCCCCTAGACTTTTGGAAAATCGCAAAAAATAAGATCTGTGTTCAACAAAGAGTAATGACCCTTACACGTTTTGTCTACCAAGATAATCTTTTCAAGTTAATCCAAAATGTATACATTTTGAAGGCCAAATAAAGCCGTCAGATATAAAATGCTAACAGTAGGCTATAAACGGACTACAGCACACCATGGTCGCGGATCAACGTCATCATCAAGCTTCCTCAAACTTTATTTAAAAAACACGCTCGCTCATTATGATCTGCGCTGTGTATGAACACTTATCCACTTTTTCATGAGAAATATTGCCCATTCGCTTTTTCCAAAAATGTTAGAAACTCATTTTGTTTATGCGTGCCTCTCTGAGATTTATCTTTTGTTAAAGGTCCCGTTCTTCGTGTTTTTTTGAAGCTTTGATTGTGTTTACAGTGTGCAATATAACATGTGTTCATGTTTCGCGTGTAAAAAAACACAGTATTTTTCACACAATTTACTTATCTGTATACCGCTGTTCTCACCGTCCTAAAAACGGCTGGTGATTTCCTTGTGCTATGAAGTCCCTCCTTCAGAAATACGTAACGAGTTCTGATTGTGCAAGAGGTTCCTGTGCTGTGATTCGACCACAGCTTAGGGCACGTGAAAGCAGTTCCTGTGTTGTAATTTGACAGCAGCTTAGCGCACGTTGGAAAGGTCACGCCTCTTAACGGGGAGATGTATGCGTTCAATAATCTCTACAGCGTCCCTGGGAAAGCCAAACAAAGGTGATTTGACTCCTGGATGAAAATAACAGCGTCTCGATGACATGGCGATAAACACACTCAACGCAACAGTTCCTTTTCTCCACGTGACCGTCCGCTTCTCCACGTGGGACAGCAACAAGACCGCGCCCCCTTTTTCGCGTTTCTTTGTGGGCGGAGGTTAGTCTGTTCTACTGCTCTACTGACGTAATTAAAGAAGGAAGTACCAGGATGTAGTCCAAGCCAGCCGTTCGCTGTAGGCTTTGAAAGGGAACTTCTGTTAAATAAAATATCTCGCTTGGCATTGAACTTTGAGCTTTATAATTTTACAGATATTATTTATGCTCTAACAGCAACATTACACACTAACTAAAGTTTGAACAATGGAATCGCGAAGAAGGGGACCTTTAATGTTTTTTCAGACAATATGATTATCACTGTGATAACATTAAATGACATGAAACACAACCCAGTCTCTTTTTGTTAAATGCAAATTTATGTATGATCAATAATACAAAACGGATAATAAGCTTCACATGAAATAAAGCAAACAATTCGGTCAAACATTCAAAGTCAGTGCTAGTCGGCTAACTTACAACGGTAACGTACAGTTATAGCCTAAAAATAAACAAGTAATGAAACTTCACTTTGCACTCAGACTAAACGATTTGCCAGGGAACAAATTATAGATCCATGAGAGCAAATATGGGCCGTTAAATCTCCACAAGACGAATTATAGCTGGAGACGCCACAGAGACATCAGAGCCAGCGGCAGACGTCAGAAGGACTGGCCGAGGAAAGTCAACTCTCGTCGGCTAAACAAGCGCTGACCGCCGCTGACTCACTGGAGCTCACAACTCCGTAAACACCAGATAAAATGTTTAAATAGGCACTCTTCTTATAAATAAACAACAGATTTGAGCTTTAAACAACTACATTATCGACTGAAAAAGTCTTAAAACTAAGTTCACACATTAACAGTAGATTTTAACACAAAAAGACGTGTAAACACAGCCCATGTCAGCCATTTCTCAACGAGACGAACATGTGAAGAGAGTAAACTCCAAATGTTCAAGCATCCAACTTTGCGCGAATAGCGCGATTTATTCACGCCACATAAGTTCTTCATCTGAAACGCGGGCTAGTGAGAGATTGCCTGTTTGTCACGATGACGTCTAAAGTCCCCGCCAAAGGATGTAGTCCCTTTTAGCAACTTGTTAGCAACCATCGTTTTTAAGACACAATAAAGTTTAAAAAAATCACAAGCAGGTTTTAACTAATGTGTTTTATGTCATAGATCAAAATGTGAAAATATTTAGAGGCTTTGTTAACCACATACCTTATTTCAGGCGATTTAGCAAAAACCCGAGACGAACATGTGAAGAGAGTAAACTCCAAATGTTCAAGCATCCAACTTTGCGCGAATAGCGCGATTTATTCACGCCACATAAGTTCTTCATCTGAAACGCGGGCTAGTGAGAGATTGCCTGTTTGTCACGATGACGTCTAAAGTCCCCGCCAAAGGATGTAGTCCCTTTTAGCAACTTGTTAGCAACCATCGTTTTTAAGACACAATAAAGTTTAAAAAAATCACAAGCAGGTTTTAACTAATGTGTTTTATGTCATAGATCAAAATGTGAAAATATTTAGAGGCTTTGTTAACCACATACCTTATTTCAGGCGATTTAGCAAAAACCCATTCAAAAAACCCATAGACTTTAGGGCGAGGGAACCGGTAGGGCTAAAATGCTAACTCACTTCCGCGTTTTGGCCTACAAAGTGACGTCATTACTTCGGCACTCTATTGGAGGGCACCAGCGGCAAAGTATCGGAAGGGGTTTTTCCCCTGCACACCAAAAAAACGTAGGTGGGTAAACCATCGGCGCGATGGTTCTACAGCAACTCCCATCCATGCACACTCCGGAGATCGGCGGAGGAACCGTGAAGAACCATTTTGCCGATCCCGCTTCTTTTTTTCTCCTCCCCACAAATGCTGCAGCCTAGCAACAGGTCTACATCAAGCTGGCGGTGTAAGCGCGAAGGTATGTTGATCTTGTCCGTATGCCACAATTTATATATGATGATAATACCCAACAAACATACGTCCCAAACAGGTTCAGAAAAAAATATTAAAAAAATTATGCAATTTAAACGACAAAATGAGTTCTAAACGTAAACATCACAGGTTTTTTTTTGAGACATTTTGTTTAGGTTTATGTTATCTTTTTATAAATGAATTTTCAAGCGCGGACCAAAATCTACTGCATCTCTTTTGAGTATAATTTGCAAATGTAAATATTGTCATTTTTTTAACCAAGGGGGCGTTTAGGTCGGGTGGCGCGTGCACATTTTTATGCGCGTGATTTAACTTACACAGAAGCATATCGCCTCTGTAGTACTGGACTCTCTTGTGGTATGTTTATCCATTTCAAACACACAATTTTTTGGCCAGTATGTGTTTATTTTGTTTTGTGTACTTCTTTTTTTATTGAAAAATATTATTTTGTTAGAAAAACGTAGAGTTTCCTGAGAAATGTTTTCGATTAACGGGTGACAGAAATTGGCGCCAGACGTAACTTACGTGTTTTTAGACTTGGTTAGTTGTTAACTGTTGACTTGGTATTAACTGGTTTATAATCGTGTGTTAAATATTTTCAATGAGTTATTTTAGACAGTATTTTTAAGGGAACTCGTTTTTCTCTTTCAGCCTGAGGAGAATCGTTTGGTACAGCCAGGTTAAACTAATAAACGGTCATAAATTAACAGACTGTTTTATAATATTAACCCCTTACACTCTGAAGGCATTTTTTTATGTGACATGTTTAAAATTAAAGGCTGCTCTTTTGTTGTGCGCTTCTATGGTAACGTTAAAAGTAGACCTGTCAATTAAAGAGCTCAGTTCAATACAAGCGCAGCCACTGTAGATCAGTGTTTCCCAACCGGGGTGCCGCATTTTTCAAATAATTCTCTCTTTGTAAACTTTGTTAAATGCTAGTGCTGTGGTATGTTCGAATATGACCAGTCATTTTCACCGTCATCACCCGGGTGTAGCGCCAGAAGACGCGAATGAGAAGTCGCGCGCTGTGAGAAAATTTGTCTCTGTGCACTCACCCGAAGCGCGCACACGTGACACGTCTCACAGCGCGCCAATATTGAGTTCTCTTTCAAGGCTAGCTCTTGAACGGACAAACTCACACAAAAAGTATGTCAACATGTCCATCTTGATGAGTATTCTAGCAGACATAGTCTGTATATGCCTTAAGTAAACTTTTTAGAGTCGAGAAAGACGACGCATATCCGAGCATTAGGTCTCAAAGGGGCAGTAGCCTTTACTGCTGTCTGTTTAATGTCAAACAACAAAAGACAAGGACATCATTCGCTGCTCTCGATTGAATAGCTTTTGTAAGCTTAATAGGATTAATCTTTAATTTATACAGTCAAACATGCAATGTTATTTTAATTTGATCAATTTCTGTACCTGAAAACTATTATAATAACATTATAATGTTAGACCTACCTGAAAAACCTGAAAAGCATAGTTTACTTTATAAGTATCTTTGCTCAATATAATTTATATGTGCTGCTGCTTGTATTTAAATTATTTGTTCTTATTATTTTATTTATTTTTATTTGACAGTAGTCCTTTTTTCCCTGAACATAGCAAATACTGAACCGTACTGAAACCGTGAACCTAAAACCGTGATACAAACCGAACCGTGAGCAATATGTACGGTTACACCCCTAGCGTAACGTATGCGAGGGGGGGCCACAAAATGGAGAACATTTTCAAAGGGTACCATGACTGAAAAAAGGTTGGGAAACACTGCTGTAGAGACAAGTGGTTATGAAGTAGTTAAAGCTACACTGTGTGATATTTTCCCCCATCTAGCGGTGAAAAGGTATATGACCATCCAGTGAATATTAGTTTCTGTTCCTCTCAATTCTGATTTCGTTTTAACTCCTACGATGGCCGATTTAGTCCAAGATTAACATGACTTCCAGTTCGACCTCGTCCACATTCGACACGGTGCCATCGAGTGTTAAAACGCCAAAGGCGAAGCTTGAATTTACGGGTATGTCCCTCTTTGGCTAATGTACTTTCAAGAAGGAGGGGCAACATGGTGACCCGCATTCGAACCCCTTACCCATATGTATTTTCAATGGCATATTATACATTTACGAGAATACTTTATTACTTGAAAGAAGTAAATATACATTAATGAGCACATATATTTTTGAAAGAACTAAGTGTTTTTAGCTAAGAATAAACTAAAAAAGTTACACAGTGTAGCTTTAAGTGAAGTAAGTGTTTTTTTGGACACACACCTATTCATAAAATAGAGCCTTTATTAACCTTTCTCATTTAAATTTAAATTTAAATTTTTTCTGTTTTTTTCAGTGATCGATTTTCATCTGATTTTTGTAAGTGATCAATCTAGAAGTCATCCCACAATTCTGATTTGCTATGTTCTTAACATACTGTTTTAGTCAATAAAGATAAATTAAAACTGAGTGCATATTAATTCACAAAGGCATTTGCAATATAGTTGACTCCTTTTCATGTTTCTTTTTTCTCAACAGGAACTACATACACCCCAAAGGCTCTTTTCAGAGCCATATTACTCAACGTCTTTGCCTTTGTACAGTAAGTATGTGTTTTAATTAACCTCAAAGACTTCACAAAGACTTCTTTTAATGATGTAAATTCCCAATTGTCGACTTTTGAGCACTCTATTGGACATTTTTCAATCGTTATTGATAAAGATGTATCTAGTTAAAGTTATTTTGCACATATATAGCGATACACACATGTAATAACTTGCTCCTGTTTGCTTGTCTTGATTATTGGCATCCTAAGAGTTTTTTTTTTTTTAACTGCCTGGCACATTCTTGGAGTTTGACTTTTGATCTGTCTTATGGTGCGTTCACACCGGACGCGATTCGTGCAAGTGATTTACATGTTAAGTCAATGCAGAGACGCGAAATGGCATTCTGCGGCGCAAATTGAGCGTTTTGAACGCGTGATTCGCGCGAATCGCTCAAGTTGAAAAATCTAAACTTTGGCGGATATTCACGCCGCGTTTAGCAATCAGGAGCTTGTTCTAGTAGTGACAACAATGAGGAGAAAATCTGTATATTAATATCTGGTTCAGACAATATGATTATCACTGTGATAACATTAAATGACATGAAACACAACCCAGTCTCTTTTTGTTAAATGCAAGTTTATGTATGATCAATAATACGTGATCATAAGTAAAAGGTATAAGCTACACATGAAATAAAGCAAACAATTCAGTCAAACATTCAAAGTCAGTGCTAGTAGACTAACGTTACAACAGTAACGTACAGTTATAGCCTAAAAATAAAAAAGTAATGAAACTTCACTTTGCATTTGACATTATTCGTGTCAATCGCGTCCGGTGTGAACGCCACATTAGATATTCATAATAACATAATTCTCAACATTTGGCAATGACTGTACTGTAATATTGTGTGTCAACAATTGTGAGTAACATATTAATGTTCTTTCTTTAATTTATTAGATTTTTCTTCGTCCTCCACTGCCTCCAGAGTTGTTTCCTGGCATCTCTTGTTTTAAGGTTAGTCATTTAGGCCTGCAGCTTCGTGCCTCTGGTCTAATCACAGCCGTGATGGTATAGAGCTCTATCACACTCCTACTCGAGCGATATTGCTTAAATAACATGATGTTTGTAAAAGGCTTTGGTAACGCTTTAGATTTTCTTTGTATTTCCCTCTAAACACAGATAACCACATTAAATCAGCTGGGGCCTCATTTATAAAGTGTGCATACACACAAAACGGGGCTGAAAACATGCGTACGCCACTTCCCACTCAAAGGTTGTGATCTATAAAAAAAAACTTGAGAATGTGCGCACCTGTAAGTAAACTCTGACCCATATGATATGATATTTGGTAGAATGCATAATCCAGTGTAGGCTTACGTTTTGGAGATAGTAACATTAACGGTTAAGTTACACAAGATGTTTCTCAAGCTATCTGGTTAACTTGGCTGCTAACTTACTGTAACGTTATATATCTATGGCTAACTTAGAGGATAAAACATAAGTAAAAGTGTTTTAAATCAGATATTGTATCCTATGACGTCTGTTGTGGTTAGAAAATGCTTTAACAGGATGTGTTTTCAGCAAGCGTTAACGTTAGATTAAAAACCCTTCTCATTCATTTGGTGAGGAACATGGCGTTTTGAGCAGCGTTTATACACCCTGTCATGCGGTCGGCTATTAGCCACTGCTGTAGACGCATATGCAGTGTTAAGGCTAACGATTAGTGGTGTCAACAATAATCGATTCAGCGATGCATCGCAATGCGGGGCATGCACGATTCAGCATCGATGCGGCAAAGTGCCATAATCGATTATGTCACCGTTTATTTTCTGGCCTTGAGTTGGACAATAAAGTTGTGAAGTTTCAATTACTTCCAGGGTCATAACAACAACAATCAAGATGGCTGAGGCAGAGGGAGATGACCGCGATAGACGGGTAATTAAAAACGCACCCAAAGCTTGGAAAGCGGACATCTGGGCACATTTCGGATTCTGACGCCGGCTTCACACCGCACGCGTTAGCAGGGCAGGAGCGGTGGGTATGGAGAGCGGGAGCCCGCGCCCCCATTGTGGATTCACACTGGTAGCGTTTGTCTCGCGCAGATATTGCAAATACAGACACATATTGTACATTATGTCACATTTTCCGGTCTTCTCCTCCGAGCCCCGTCTGTCTCGTGCTTTGATTTATGATGGGCAGCATATGCTGTGATGGTAAAACACACGGGGCACTTCACTACATGATTTCATGGTGAAATTTGTTATTTTCCATGTTAATCTGGTCAGTTTTGATCAAGAACAATCCACTGTGGCTTTAAATCAGCGTGAGCAGCGCGGCAAAAATAGACTCGGCGCCGAAACGATCGCGGCACTGCTGCTCCTGCTCCTGCTCCTGCGATGCGATGAGCTGTCGTGCCGCCTCTGCGTGCGATGTGAATGCTCTAATCTGTTAACATGGGCGCCGAAAAAAATATGCGCTGCTTACGCCCTGCTAACGCGCCTGCCACACTAAAATCAAGCACGAGAATTGACGAGTCCCTAGTGTCATCTGTGTGTTGCACTGAATATTTTTATTGCTGGGTGCCTGGGTGGTGGTTGTTGTTACAATAGTGTGACTGTAATTACGGATTAATATTTGCACAGGAGTTCATGAAGTGCCCTGTCTTAGAGCTTTTTACTTTGTGTAAAAAAAAACACATGTTCACTGCTGGAAAAAGTTGGCTTAGTTGGTTATTATTGCTCTATATAATTTCAAATGGTTCTAAAGCAGAGAGAAGAGAAACATTTCTCATTCAGAGCACTGAAAGCAGTGATTTATGTTTTCTTTTTCAGGTTTGAAAATGCCATATCCAATACCCTGTACCATTCAATTTTATTTTATTTAATGACATTTATGTCAAAGATACAGGAGAGTGATAATACACACATAGCAGCCAATACAATCTGTTGTTCAATATCTGACTGCTTGTATTGCCTCATGACTGATTAAAAATTTGCCTTGTTGTGTGCAGTAGAATTTTGATGCATCGCAATGCATCGTAGAATCGAATTGAATCGAATCGTTACCTGGTGAATCGTAATCGAATCGAATTGTGAGGGCAGTGCCAATGCACACCCCTACTAACGATTAATCTTTTAATTGATCATTAATTTAAACGACGATCGATCATGGAAATTTGTGTAAATTGACATCCCTACTCCCTACATATAATATGATTATCTGTTCTACAGGCAATGTTCAGCCCCACTCATATTCCAGATCCTGTCCAGTTCACAGCTCCAACACAGGTACACAGTGACCATCATCACCTTAACATTTAATTCTTAGCTGAAGTTCACTTTGGTCTCAGTCATGTGAAGTTTGTCATCAGGAACACAATATATGAGCAGATGGATCTAACTAACCTACTACTCGAACATTACCTTACATACTGAAATCCACTGCTTCAGCTGTTTTTACTGAATGTATTGTACACCTCAGCTGTGCTTCGCTGCCATTTTCGTTGCTGTGCTGCTCAATAATGTAATAATAACCTAAGTAGTTTATGGTGACCGTTACGACCCTGAGGGTCGTTTCTGTGTATTCTTTGTTTCTGTTCCCTTGTGTCTTATAGGCCGATTGGTGCAGCTGATTGGTGTGGTGATCCAATTGGACATCACGACAGCCTGCCCCTTTAAAAGTGTCTGGCTGACGTCATTCGAGAGCTTCGTTCTTGCTCGTTTTGGGGATCACTTTTCATTGTCATTCAGCTTTCGATCCTGCAAAAACGGCTGATTGATGCACAACAAGCTGCCTTTATTTGCCAATCAAACTCCAGCAGGACTTGGGCGTGATTCGGACTTGGGAGGAAGATTCTGATTTATTCTCTTTTTGTTTTCTTTCTTTCTTTTTGTTTACTTTTCTTTTTATATCTGAAGCATGGCAAGTGAACCATCATACTGGACGTGGAAACGTTAATCCAGGGCAAGAGTAAAAGAGCAATTGGATTCCATTCAGTCTGAACTTGATGTTCTGGATGGAGATAATGTAATTGATGAAGATAGAGTCATTGATGTAGATGGAGTCATTGATGAAGATGGAGTCATTGAGGAAGATGGAGTCATTGAAGGTTTTCCATGTGATGACGAAGAGATAGATTTAGAGGCAATTTTGTCTGATGAGTATTTGATCCTTGATTCTGATTCTGAGAGTGAAACAAAGATAAATGATTTAGAAGATAAATTGACAACATGGGCACTCGAAGAAAATGTAACACACAGTGCTTTGAACAAATTGTTGCGAATTCTTAAGTGCCATCACCCATCGCTGCCATTAGATGCTCGTACTCTTTTGAAGACCACACGATCTGAAGTAATGGCTCTCCAAGAGAAGGCTGGCGGAACATATCACTACTTTGGGATCCTGCCATCGATGAGGTCGACCCTAGAGGCATATCGCAGTAACTTGACCAGTGGAATGTGCCTTAAACTTCAGATCAATGTCGATGGCTTGCCATTGTTTAGAAGTTCATCAACTCAATTTTGGCCAATACTTGGGTTTGTCCAAAACCTCCCCAACCATAAGCCATTTGTGATTGCCCTTTTTGCTGGAAATGGGAAACCTGAACTTTATGAGTACATGGAGGATTTTGTTGAGGACATCAACAATTTGGAGAAGGGCTTCTTCTTCAAAGAAATTCCCTTGTCTCTTAAGTTGGAGGCCATGGTTTGTGATGCACCAGCACGTGCGTTCTTGAAGTGTGTTAAAGGCCACACTGGTTATTCAGCGTGTGAAAAGTGCACCCAAGAAGGTGAATACTTGAATAACCGTGTGGTTTTCCCCATCACTGATGCACCCCTCCGACGAGATGAGGACTTCATCGACATGACTGATGAAGCTCATCACCTTGGGTCCTCACCCCTTCTTGCCACCTCTTTAGGCTTGGTCAGTGGTTTCCCTCTTGACTTCATGCACCTTGTCTGCTTGGGAGTCATGAGACGTCTAGTTTTCCTCTGGCTTAAGGGTCCATTGTCATGTAGGCTCTCAAGTGGACAGGTGAATATGCTCTCTGAACAATTAGAGAACGTAAGGAGATCCACACCAGTAGAATTTAACCGGCGGCCAAGAACACTGAAAGAGATAGACAGGTGGAAGGCGTCCGAGTTCCGGCAGCTCCTGCTTTACACTGGGCCTGTGCTCCTGAAGTCCTTTCTGCATGCTGCAGTTTACAAGCACTTCCTGCTTTTTTTTGTGGGAATATTGATCCTCTCTAGCAAAAAGCTGTTTGCCACCTACACAGACTATGCGAACAATGCCCTTCTCTTTTTGCAGCACTTCAGGGAGATGTATGGTGATACCTACATTTCTTACAATGTACACAATCTTGTGCACCTTGCCCAAGATGCCAAGGTGCATGGAACACTGGATTGTTTCAGTGCGTTCAAGTTTGAGAATTTCATGAGGACTCTAAAGAAAATGGTTCGAAAGCCACAATCTCCCTGCTCCCAGGTAGTGAAGCGGATCCTCGAGAGGGGTACCACCCCAGTGCCACGGGTGGTAGGCTTGGGCCTGAGAAGGGAACATGTAAATGGACCACTGCCAGCCATGTTTCCTGATGCTGTTCAGTACTCGGTGTACAAAACAGAGCAATTCACACTGAAATTAGACAGGGCGAACTGCTATGTCAGTATAGAGGGTAAAGTGGCCAAAATCAGGAATATCATTTCAGACAACAAGGACATTTACCTACTCTACTCAACCTTTGCCCAGCAGTCAAGTTTTTTTGAGTACCCTGAACCCTCAACAGTGTTTGGTGTGTATTTGATAGACAGTCTGTCAGACTCAACACAGCTGTGTAATGTTGGACAAGTAGAGGAGAAGCTTTATGTAATTCCTCATGGACAACAGTTTGTTGCTATGCCCCTGTTACATGTGCACTGAGTTGTGCACTCCAGTTTAAATCATTTCAACATGTTGCCATGGGTCAGCAGGTTGTCTTTGAGTGACCCAACTGTTTCTGTTGTAGTCAGTGGCGTTCCTAGCCTTAACTGCGCTATGGGCCCCCCTTTGCTGTACGTGGATGTATATGAAATGTGTTTAAAATCCAAATAATATTGCTCTACTTAGCAAAAAAGTTGACTCTTTTTATCTTATGTACAGTGAAGTCAAATACACCCCCCCCCCCCCCTCTATTTCTCTCATATAGAGGGAGACTGTAGTTACAGCTTTTCTTTTTAGGCTTACTGTAGTCTTCAACTGTTGTTGGTTGTTGATGTTAGAGCTCCGTCGAATTGATTCATAATCCTTGATTTTCTCCTTATCACTCGCTTACAAACGATTATTTTCTATTATTTACAGCGTGTGAATATATCTCCGATACGATTCTCTATAAAAAACAATCGGATTGCTTTGATATCACTACTTATATCCGAACTTCCACTACTAACCGTAGCCCGCTAGCATTGCACGCGTGGAAGCTTATTTACACCGGTAGCCCGCTAGCATTGCACGCGTGGAACTTATTTACACCGGTAGCCCGCTAGCATTGCACGCGTGGAACTTATTTACACTGGTAGCCCGCTAGCATTGCACGCGTGGTAACTTATTTACACCGGTCACCACTGAAACCGACAATTCGTCATCGCAGCACATCTGCTACAATGACGAATAACTCGGATGTGTGTCTAATGTTACCTTTGAGTGCAGGCGAGGACACGTTCGAGCTGCATTCGGTGCAGTTGGAGTTGGAGTCGTTGGAGAAGCAGATTCGCGATCTACTAGAGAGACGAGCCGTGCTGAGAGAGCGACGATCAGCGCTTGAAACATCATGCGCCGATGCGGTTAGTAACCTCTTGACTCCGACCTCGTCTACTCCGTGTGTTTCTCTGCACAGGACCAAAGCACCCAGGACGCGATCATCACTGGTTTCGTTCACTCCGGCGCCGACACGACCCTGGGTGCTTCCACAGCGGAAGACGCGAGCCAGGACCAGAGCTAGGACCTCTCCGCCCCTCTCGGTCTTCGAGATCTCCACCGGGAACCGCTTCTCCCCTCTTCGCGAGACGGAACGCGACGCTGTGGTCATCGGTACTTCCATCGTCCGACATGTCCACGCTACCTCAGGTAAAGGCAAGGTAATCACTCACTGCTTTCCTGGTGCTCGTGTTCTCGATGTCGCTGCGCAGGTTCCCGAGATCCTGAACGGTGACGAGCGCATCGGAGCTGTCGTGCTGCACGCGGGAACGAACGACACCAGGCTGCGGCAGACGGAGGTTCTGAAGAAGGACTACAAGAGCCTGGTCGAGACGGTGCGCAGAACATCGCCTGAAGCATCGATCATCGTGTCTGGACCTCTTCCCACGTACCGACTAGGACATGAAAAGTTCAGTAGATTATTTGCTCTAAATGAATGGTTAATGTCATGGTGTAATGAACAGAAGCTGCTCTTTGTAAATAATTGGAATCTGTTTTGGGAGCGACCTAGGCTCTTCCGTCCTGATGGCCTTCACCCCAGCAGAATCGGAGCGGCTCTTCTGTCGGACAACATCTCCAGGGCGCTGCACACCATCATATGACTAGTAAGTCAAAGTCCAAATCACAGTCTTTGCTGTCCTAACTTAACTGACATAAGTACCAATGTAGAACATTATATAGAAACTGTGTCTGAACATAACTGTGTAGAACATTATATAGAAACTGTGTCTGAACATAACTGTGAAGAACATTATATAGAAACTGTGTCTATTCCTCGTTTAGTGAGGTCAAACATTAAATCTACTGTAAGATCTAGGAAAAATCTAATTGTGATTAAACCAGAAAATCTCAATATTAGTGAACAAAAACAATGCTGTCCAAACTTAATTGACATAAGTACCAATGTAGAACATTATATGGAAACTGTGTCTGAACATAACTGTGTAGAACATTATATAGAAACTGTGTCTGAACATAACTGTGTAGAACATTATATAGAAACTGTGTCTATTCCTCGTTTAGTGAGGTCAAACATTAAATCTACTGTAGGATCTAGGAAAAATCTAATTGTGATTAAACCAGAAAATCTCAATATTAGTGAACAAAAACAATTTCTAAAACTAGGTCTTCTAAACATTAGAACGCTCACACCTAAGGCGGTTATTGTAAATGAAATGGTCACAGATAATAGTTTCGATGTACTTTGCCTTACTGAAACCTGGCTTAAGCCAAATGATTATTTCGGTCTAAATGAGTCTACTCCGCCAGGATACTGTTATAAGCATGAGCCCCGTCTGATTGGTCGTGGCGGCGGTGTTGCAACAATCTATAGAGATATTCTTAATGTTACTCATAAAACAGGTCACAGGTTTAATTCGTTTGAAGTACTAGTGCTAAATGTTACGCTCTTAAATGTAAGAAAGAAATCCGTATTATCTCTAGCCTTGGCTACTGTGTATAGACCTCCAGGGCCCTATGCTGATTTCTTAAAAGAGTTTGCAGACTTTCTCTCAGATCTATTGGTCAACGTCGATAAAGCATTAATTGTTGGAGATTTTAACATACACGTAGATAACACAAATGATGCATTAGGGGCTGCATTTACAGATCTATTAAACTCCTTTGGGGTTAAGCAAAACGTCACTGGTCCCACTCATCGTCTTAATCACACACTAGATTTAATTATATCACATGGAACCAACCCAACCGACATAGATATTATACCGCAAAGTGATGATGTCACTGACCATTACATGGTAACTTGCATACTGCGTACTGCTGAAATCTGTCATGTTGTGCCACGTTATCGACCAGGCAGAACAATCCTTCCAACCACTATAGATAGATTCTCAAATAGCTTACCTGATCTGGCTCAGCTGCTCAGTGAAACCAAACAAACAGATGAACTAGAGGAAATGGCTAGCAGTATGAGCACGATTTTATCTAGCACATTAGAAATTGTTGCACCAATTAGATTAAAAAAGGTTAGAGAGAAACCTAAAGCACTATGGTACAACAGTGCTACACATGTTATCAAGAGAGAAACTCGTAACTTAGAGCGTAAATGGAAACAAACAAATTTAGAGGTCTTTAGAATCGCGTGGAAAGATAGTATGTCACGTTATAAAAAGGCCCTAAAAGCAGCCAGGGCTGAGCATCTCCGCAAAATAATAGAAAATAATCAAAATAACCCAAGGTTTTTATTTAACACCGTGGCTAGACTAACAAATAAACAAACATCGCCTGAGCAAAATATTCCGTTACAGTTTAGTAGTAATGATTTTATGAATTTCTTCACTGAGAAAATAGAAAGCATCAGAAACAAAATTGTAAATGTACAATCTTTAATGATGTCTTATGATTCAACCGCAACTATCGCCCCTCAAGAACTACTACACCGCTTTACAACTATAGGACAGGAAGAGCTAAATAAACTTATCATTGCATCTAAACCAACAACATGTTTATTAGATCCAATACCCACTAAACTACTGAAAGAGTTGTTACCTGTAGTGGAAGAGCCTCTTCTCAATATTATTAACTCATCTTTATCTTTAGGTCATGTTCCAAGAATATTCAAGTTGGCAGTCATAAAACCTCTCATTAAGAAGCCACAATTAGATCATAATAACCTAGCAAATTACAGACCAATTTCAAATCTTCCATTTATGTCTAAAATACTAGAAAAAGTTGTGTCCGCTCAATTGTGCGCTTTCTTGCAAGAAAATGATATCTATGAAAAATTTCAATCAGGATTCAGGCCGCATCATAGCACAGAAACTGCACTTGTTAAAATCACAAATGATTTACTTCTAGCTTCTGACCAAGGCTGTATCTCAATACTAGTTCTACTCGATCTTAGTGCTGCGTTTGATACTATAGATCATAAACTACTCTTAGATCGACTTCAAAATTATACTGGTGTTCAGGGACAGGCATTAAACTGGTTTAGATCGTACTTATCAGACCGCTACCATTTTGTCTGTCTAAATGGGGAAAAATCAAAGATGACGTCAGTAGACTATGGGGTGCTGCAAGGATCCGTGTTAGGCCCTCTGCTATTCTCAATATATATGCTGCCACTTGGTAATATTATAAGAAAACATGGAATTAATTTCCACTGTTATGCTGATGACACTCAATTATATATTTCATCACGACCGGATGAAAACGCTAAATTATCTAAACTGACAGCGTGTGTTGAAGATATTAAATACTGGATGACGTGTAATTTTCTGCTATTAAATTCAGATAAAACGGAGGTGTTACTTATTGGTCCAAAAAACTGCCCACAAAACCTCTCGCAATACAATTTTACCTTGGAAGGATGTCCTGTCACTTTATCCACTACAGTAAAAGACCTGGGTGTTATATTAGACCGCAACCTGACATTCGAAAATCATATTTCATATGTTACAAGAACGGCATTTTTCCATCTTAGAAACATTGCTAAGCTACGTAACATGCTATCTATTTCTGATGCAGAAAAGTTAGTTCATGCATTCATGACCTCGAGATTAGATTACTGTAATGCTTTATTAGCTGGTTGTCCTGCATCCTCAATAAACAAACTACAGTTAGTCCAAAACGCAGCTGCTAGAGTTCTTACTAGGTCAAGAAAATATGATCATATAACACCAATTTTATCATCTCTACACTGGTTACCTGTGAAGTTCTGTATCAATTACAAAGTATTGCTACTGACCTATAAAGCCCTAAATGGCTTAGCTCCAGTGTATCTAACGGATCTTCTATCGCCCTACAATCCATCGCGCTCTTTAAGATCACTAAACTCGAGGCTTCTGGTCATTCCTAGGATATCTAAGTCAACTAAAGGAGGGAGGGCTTTTTCACATTTAGCTCCTAAACTCTGGAATAGTCTTCCTGATATTGTTCGAGGTTCAGACTCGCTGTCCCAGTTTAAAACTAGATTAAAGACGCATCTCTTTAGCCAAGCATTCACATTATAATTATCTTTTTATACTACAGTTAAATCGGATCAAAAGCATTAATATAATATTCTGAACAGCAGCTACGCTAATCATTTCCCATCTGCTTTTCTGTTGTTATCTCGGGACACTAGTCCCGAGGTAAATAGTTCATCAGCTCCAGTTTGTATCCAGCCTCTCATGGAGACTTCGGATGCCCCGACACCTGTGATGAGACGACTCCATGCCTGTGAAGAGACGACTCAACGCCAGCGTTGTTATGGCCTAAATTAATACACGATTGATTAACTTTTTCGAACATTATTCTTTAACATTGTGTAACCCACGTTACCAAGAGCCCTGTTAATATAAAATATAAAAGGGAATAAAAACTAGCACTCAAATATGTAAAGTCAGTACTTTATTTTAATAGCAATTGAGAAATAGAAAAATGAATAAATTAAAAAAATTAAAATAAAATTCATTTGAAAAGTTGATGTTTAAATAAAACAGTGCAGTTTAGACCAATGAGGAGAGTGTAGATTTAGCCCCGCCCTATGAGCGGGACTTTGCGGGAGAGATGTACAAGAGAGAATGCTCGATGCATGAGAGAAAGCTGCAGTTCCAACGCGGTCCTGTAAAAGAAAGGAGAAACAGAGTTAAAAAAAACACATAAATTAGTGAGTGTGTCAAGAGAAACAGATTTTGAGTGTGCATTGAACGTCGTCAGTCGATCGTCACGGCTGGTGCTAGTTCAACTGTTAATGAGGAGAGGGAAACTTCCAGAGGTTGGAGTTTTGCCTGATTAGAAACTTCATAACTAGAAAATTTGAATTCTCTTGGTAAGTGAAGTGATTAAATCCTCAACTACGGAAATTTTCTTGTGTTTAACAATCAGATACGTTATATTATGTCCAGTAGTGCATAAAAGATGCATAGAAGCTAATCCTCTGTTTAAAACGGAGGAATATAGAGTGAATTAGTCAAAATAACTAATGTTCAAGTTTAAAAACCACTTTAAGCAGTTAAAAGTGTTATTTTAATGTCTTTTTGTCGTGTATTTGAGTTATGTGAAATGGTGGGTGGTGACGCACATGTGATACGAGCAAACAGGGCCTAAGCGCGCCATTTTAAAAATGCTCTTAGCATGTCGATGCAATTTCGATGTGTTAATATTAAATGAACATGGAGTTAAATATGTTAAAATTTTGTTAATTCGCAGATTAGCTGCAGTGATGATGTATATCTTGAACAGAGTTGTCTAACTGTATTTTTGGCCTTGTCTTTTGCAAGGTTGGGGTTTTTTTTCCTTTCTATCCTTTGCTCTCCTTTTCCCGTTTCTACTCTTCTATTCTGCTATTTTCCTAATCACTTCCTGAGTCGGATGCTGCACGTTTGATGGACACTAGACGAACTCAAAGAGGATTTTGAACCGGTGTTGTCCCTGCTTCACTCTGAGAGTAACTCTTGCAAGCAGGAACTGGCGAGCCATGCCCATATAAGGATCGAGCTACGAGAACCAAGAAACTGAGTGGTATGATTGTGCACACGTTTTTTCCTTCGCTTTTCTGACCTGAACTGTGTTGCTCAGAACTAAGTTGCGGAAGAAGGATCTCGTGTAAACAGCATCGAACGTGAGCTGAACTCCAGTGAAACCCTAATCCACATTGGGACGGTATTGTGAGCATTAAGATTGATCCATTGTGATTTATTGTCTACTGATTTTCCACTTTTAATTTCACTGTCCTTTTGTTTTATATTTTGTTTTTTTATATATATATTTTGTTTCATTTTATTTCTGTTGTTGTTTTCTGAAGAGCCAGAGTGAAAGAGTATTTCAAGTGTAATTTGGGGTAAATTGTATTCATACTCAAATCCAAAGTTGTTCTTTATATTAATTAAGCTAATTAGAAACAAATTGAATTAATAGGTGAAAATAAGATTCAGTTAATTTTATTAGCTTGAACCTAAATAGGTCAAAAAATAAATAAATATATAAATAATAAGTAAACTAAATAGAAATTTAAATATATAAGGATTATAAGAATACATTCATTCCTATATTTATTTTATTATCCATTACCCCCCTTTTGGTCATTATTTCTTTTTTCTTTTCTTTATTGTTTCTGATGTATTGAACCTCTGATATTATCATTATTATTATTGCATTATCTTCTTACTAATACAACTTGCCTGTTTCTAATGCAGCCAGTGTTGTCGTCATTCCTTCTACCATTGTTGCTGACACAGTCTCTTGAGCGAATCTGATTCTTCTGATCGCTGGTCCAAATTTAGAGATAGTGTATTCCTTTTCTGCTCGTTTCCGTTATTCACTGTTTGGGAGGGAGGGTCGTACCTGTGCCGCGACGCGTGTTACAATTGTCTTTCTAACATTTTTACTGTACATCTATGAAATGCACTTTCTGTAAAGCTGCTTTGAAACAATGTGTATTGTGAAAAGCGCTATACAAATAAATTTGAATTGAATTGAACTGTGTTGTTGTTGTTGTTGTGCTAGTCAGTTAAGCTAGTCATAGATTTGTTATGTATTGTTGTCTCTCAGCAGTTCTGAGTACTTTGTGGTGCAGTTATCTATTTTATGCACTTGTTTTACTGCTATTTATGTTCAAGAAGTGCAGACACATATATTTTCAAGTTTCATGTTTTATTGTCATATACTCATACATGAGAAGAAGCTGCTACTGTGAACTTTTTTAATTTTTGTTCAGCCCATCAGTAAAAATATCTTCCAAAAAAAACCCTATTAATTTTGCATCAGGAAAGCCTATACCTTATAGTGGCCTTCGATGAAGGAGCGAGTGGACCGGTTGCAAGGGAGTGGTTTAAAGGTAGGCCAGGGCAATGTAGTGGAAATATTTATCTTTGACTTAGATAAGGGTACAGGAGAACTCCATTGTCAACATCAGGTTAATGCTGAGTGCTGTAACGTTGCAAATTTTATGTTTTATGTTGGTATAGATATTTGTCAACTGTCTATCACTGTCAATAAAAGGTATTTTTTATCACTCAGGCAAAAATGATGGAGGCATGGCTTGGTGGCCTCCATATAAAGACTTGTACAAAATTCTCCAAAGCATTTTAAAGAGGACATCACCTAACCCATCTAAAGGATGGAAACAGTATTCTTGTCGAATACTACATGAGACAAGTAAGGATGGGGGGGGGGGGGTTAAGATGTTCTGATGTTACTCATAGTACTTTCTATGTTGATGTTGTGATATAGAATTAATTGGTAACATACAGTACTAAACATTGTCTACAGACTGCTTTGAAAGTCTCAGTAAGAGGTGGGGCCTGTCCTGCCACACCTCTGATCTGAATACAGACAAAGAGGAGCTGCCAGTAGCTCGCCAGCGGAGAAAGTGAGAATCATATGTTGTTAGATTTTTTTTTTTTATCATCCTCTTTGTAATCACACATAGGCTGCGTTTACACTTGTCATTAACATGCGATCACAGTGATCCAATCAAGCAGGTCGGATCAAAAGCCAATCAGGACACGGTGCGTTTACACCTGTACACATCAAGTGGCTTCTGTATCTGGATAACAGATCGGATTTCTTATTCCCGCATAATATTTAAATTAGCTATGTGGCACGACAGATTAGTATGATCAATTAAATGTCCCAATGCTTTCACTTACTTTACTTTTCTATGCAATCTCCAGTCTTAGATCAAATTAAGTTTTTTGAACTAAGGAATACTTCCAGGGTTATCATACAAAAATAACGTTTCGGTTACTAACGTAACCTCGGTTCCCTAAGATGAGGGAACGAGTATTGCGTTTTGCTAAAACGCTATGGGGGAATTCCTTTCCTCGAGATATTGAAGCAAATTTTTATCCAAAAATACCATGTACACGCAGTGCAGCTGCACAGCTCTCAGCAGGAAGCAGCTGCGTGCTGATTGGCTGTGCTGCTGCAACTGCAGCAACCTATGGCGAGACCGTGGGGCGGGACGGACCAATCAGGTCCTTCCAAATTCCCGCCACAAGGGGCAACAGAATTTGCATAGCCAAGGGTATATAAGACCCACTCTCGCAAGGTTAGTCAGGTTAATCGACTGAAGCGACTCCTGAGCAAGTGAGCAAGCACGGCAAGCAAAACGCAATACTCGTTCCCTCATCTTAGGGAACCGAGGTTACGTTAGTAACCGAAACGTTCCCTTACGAGAGTACTCTCGTATTGCGTTTTGCTAAAACGCTATGGGGGACCAATGCAAAACGCCGTGCTTGCTTAACGGCTCTAACGCCGACGACACCAAACCCAGGCCAACCGAGGTGGGCCCGTAATATGATATCAAGAAGTCCCAAAATGAGCCAGACCTGAGTCAAGCCCTTAATGAGAATGAACACGATATACGTGTAATATAATATATAGACCGGACATAGTCGGGCCAGGAATAATGAATGGCCAGATAATTCGAGCCGTATAAGGAATGTGCTATGACTTATACAATACTTAACCCAGACCGGACTTTTCGAGCCTTAAGGGGTTAAAACTGTACACAGCAAGAAGCCCAGCCTATAAGGCCGGGACATCTAATATAATCTGATAAGTGGACGGGGAGGCCCAGCCTGCCGCCACACATATCATTTAGAGAAATGCCAATAGACCAAGCCCACGAAGAGGCCATGCCTCTAGTAGAATGGGCTTTAATGCCTAAAGGGCAGCTGAGATCTTTAGACTCATAAGCCAACGAGATAGCATCTACTATCCATCGTGACAAGGTCTGCTTTGTAACCGCGCACCCTAAGGTGCAGCGGCCACAGCATACAAAGAGCTGTTCACCCAGCCAACATGTCCATGTGGGCCCCACGTGGTTTTTATCTGGGCTATATGGGCGTCATCTGGGCATGGGCTCAGAGTGGGCACTTTGATGGGCTGAATGTGGGCCCCATCTTGGATAAAGTTGTGGGGCCCAGTTAGGTTGCCCATTATTGTTTATTTGAGGGTCCCATGTGGGCCACATTTGGGCTATATTTAGAATTGTAAAGTTTTATTGTTTGCAGTTGGTTTTGTTTTTTATACAATTATGGGTAACAGCCTAACCCTATTATATATATATATATATATATATATATATATATATATATATATATATATAGTAGTGCTGTCAAACGATTAAAATATTTAATCGCGATTAATCGCATTAATGCCATAGTTAACTCACAATTAATCACAATTAATCGCACATTTTTTTTTATTCTAAATGTCCCTTGATTTCTTTTTGTCCCATTATTTTTTCTTATTTTAATGCTCTTATCAACATAGAAAAGTGGATCGGCTTGCTTTGTTCAAATGTTTGTTTTATTGAAAACAACATTGGCATACTGTAGTGTTCGATTTCACACCAACATTCTCACTTGAAGCAGTCATTCACACTTGGAGCAAATAATCGCTCACACAATGTAACACTGTCCATCAATAAAAGGGTGAAAAAAAATACTTTGTTGCACAAACAGCCCCTTCAACAGCCCTTTCTAAGGGATCAAAACAGGGTGATACAAAATAAAATTACAAAGTGCACATGCAAGGTAAACTAGGACTCCGCCTATAGTGCAGTTAAACCAGGGGTCGCCAACTAGCGGACTCCGGTCCAAATCCGGACCGCGAAGCCTTTTGACGTAGGCTAATGAAACAGTTAACGTTGCAATGCTCACTGTTACGTTCAGACCCAGACGCGCGGTCAAGCATGCAGTGAAGAAGAGACTGATGGTGCGTTCACACCGGACGCGAATGACGCGACATGCACGCCGCTTAATTCGCGCCGCAGAATGTCTATTTGCGTCTTTGCATTGACTTAAATCACTCGCGCAAAACGCTTCATTCGCGTCCGGTGTGAATGCACCACCAGAGCAGAAAGCAGCGCTCAAGACAAGCACTTTTAGTTGAAGACCCCTGAGTTAAACCATGGCATAATACGTTTCTCATTTCGGCGTCTCACGCTTGCCATCCACGTCTACTCTTTTAATGGCCCACAAGTGTGGGCAGCCGCAGCGTGCCTGATGTTTTGTTTCCGGTCTAGCTACATCCGGAGTGGTGTTGTAGTTTTTCTAACGTTACTAGTTGCTGCAACAGCATGTGAAAAAACTACAAAGTTTGTTAGACCAAAAAGAACGTTAATCTCGCGATAAAAAAATTGACGCCGTTAAAATAGGTTTGCGTTAACGTCGTTAATAACGCGTTTAACTGACAGCACTAATATATATATATATATATATATATATATATATATATATATATATATATATATATATATATATATATATATATATATATATATATATATATATATATATATATATATATATATATATATATATATATACACACACACACACACATACACACATATATATACATACAAACACACTTCATTAAAATTCTTTTTTTAAATGATCTAAAATCACTTGCCTCGTGCAGGCATGGCTTTATCATAATCATGTATGCTTTTTAAGAGAGTGTTCTTGTTAATGTTTTGATAGTATTTTAAACTAATTGTGTCAGGGTTCTGCCCTGGCAGCCTTGTCTGTGTTGTCCTTGTTTAATGTTTCTATGTTTGTGTTGTGTCTGCCTTGTGTTCCTCTTGTCCCACCTCTTTGTTTCCTGTTACCACGCCCCCTTGTTTAGTCCTTGTCTAGTCCTCGTTTCACTAATTGTGCTCACCTGATCCTCATGTGCTTTTCCCTTTTATATTGAGTTCCTTTCCCTCTTGTCTTTGCTGATTCGTTGTATGTATGTATTCAGTGTTTGCTCGTTCATCTTGCCAAGTCAGTTAGAGATTTAGTGTCTCCTATATTTTTGGCTTTGAGTTTATTTATTTTCAGTTTTTTCCCTTTGTTCCTGAATTTTTAGTCAAGGTTCTATCTTTATTTTGCTCTAGTTTTCTCCAGGCTTTATTTTGGTTTCTCTTTTGTTTTCCCCTTTTTCTAGCTCCAGTTATATCTAGTTTATCGTTTGTTTTTAGTGTTCTAGTTTCGCCAGTTTTTATTTGCTTGGTTTTCTTTTGTTGTCTTGAGTGTTGTCTTGTGTTAGTTCCTGCCTCCTCCCTGGGATTCCCTGCCTGCTGGTTCCCTCTGCCTGGTAACTTGACTGGCTCTGAATGTGTGAGCAGTAAGTACGGATCCCTGCTTCACTGTGTCCTGCCCTGTCTTCTCCACTACCATCTACCTGGCCTGGTCAGTCCTCAGAGGTTCTTCAACCAGCTGTATCTTGGAGCTGGTTCCAGCAGTCACACTCATCCGTTGTGTCATTGTTCTGCGTTGGCCCTGCTGTTTGGACTCACTCGTCCACTACCCTCTTGTGCCTTGTTGAACTGTCCTGTCAATAAATTATCTTTGTTCACTCTGCATCTGGGTCCTCCATTTCAGAAGTCCTGACAAATTGCCTTTTCTTTCATTACTGTTCTTTAGATATGAAACTGATGGGTCTGCCCAATCCCAGGAGTGATGGACTGAAGAATTTTCAATGCTCATGTCCTGTGTGATTTAACTTTTATTTTGTTTTTCTTATGGTCAATAAAAAGGTGATTTGCAAATTCTGAGTTGAAAGTCATTTTTTTTTTTCACAGTAGAAATATGTTTTGCATGTAAATTATTAAGGTCAGGTACAGGTTTAGTAAAACATAGATTAACTTAAAGTTGGCAGGGTTTGATAGTTTATTTTGCAAATCAGCACATTAATTTCACAGGAATAAAAAGAAATATAAATGGGGCCCAGTTGTCACCCACTGGGGTCCCACAAAAAACCCCATAGAGGGGCCATTTGTGGGCCCAGTGGTATCACCCATTTGGGCCCCATAAGGGTTCTGTATGTGGCCCACTTTGGCCCCATTTATTAGAACCCATATGGGACCCATATTGGCCCCTATAATGAATACACAAATGGGCCCCACTTAGAGCCCACTATGGACCCATCATGTGCCCCTATGGGCTAACACACATGGGGCCCATGTGGAGCCGATGGACAAAATTCTATGGGCCCCACTTGGGTTGCCCATGTAGGGCCCAAGTGACAGCCCATCAAAAACCCACATGGGGCCCACATGGCAATGTTGGCTGGGCAGTTGCCTAAGCAGCGGAACGCTCCATGTATATCCTCAGCGCTCTGACAGGACAGAGCAAATTAGCATCTTCTTCATCTATCGGTGATGAAAGTGCTGAGAGTGAAATGACCTGTGCTCTGAACGGAGTCAAAAGCACTTAGGTACATATCCATGTCTTGGTTTGAGGACGACTTGAAGTCGTTTGGCCCAATTCCAGACACGAAGGCGCTCACAGATAGCGCGTGCAGATCACCCACTCGCTTAACTGACGATCGCCAGCAGAAAAGCGGTCTTTAGTGACAGGAGCTTAAAGCTCACCGAATGCAGAGGCTCAAGTGCAGAGCTCTTCATGACATCCAAGACACTGGACAAGTCCCATAAAAGGACTGAAGAGGGGGCGAGGTGGGTGAAGCCTTCTAGCCCCTTTAAGGAAGCGAACAATGTTAGTCCGTTCACTTGAATGTGATACGCTGCTATAGCAGCCACATAATTTTGAGCGTGGAGGGGGAACGACCCGCGTCCAGAAGCTCTTGTAAAATGTAAGCACTTCTGACACTTCACAATCCTGTGGGGTCAGACTTCGCGCTTTACACCAGTCCGAAAAGACTGACCATTTGTCTGAATAGAGCCGCCTGGTCGCGGGGGCTCTAGCTTCAGTAATGGTATTCAATAATTTTTCAGAGAGGTTCTCATGTACCCGCTGATGGGCCAGACATGAAGCGCCCATCGATCGGGACGGGGATGCCAGATCTGCCGTCCCGCCTGCATGAGGAGGTCTCTCCTCAGCGGGACCGGCCACGAATCTGCATCCGACATCTGATTCAGTAGTGAGAACCAAGGTTGATTTCTCCAAAGCGGGGCTATTAAAGCACAGCGCATCTGCTCTCCCTAATCCTCTCTATGACCTAAGGTAACATTGAGATTGGGGGAAAAGCATAAAGAGGAAGGTTGGGCCATTCGTGGGCCAACGCATCCTTGTGCTTGGAGAATTATATTCGGCATTGAGCATAGCCTTGTGAGGCGAAAAGATCCACTTTTGCCTCTCCAAGAACTGCCCCAATTGTCTGAATTGCACCTGGACAGCATGTCCGGACCCAAATTCAGAATGCCTGGCACATGAGTCGCTCTCAGCGTATTGTGCTCTGCCCATATTAGGACTTCTTACGCCATTGTGTGCAGATCGATTATTTTCAGACCGCCTTGGCAATTTATATAGGCTACCACCGACCTGCTGTCCGTTCGGACCAGGGCATGGTGGTGCTTTATGTACGGAAGGAAAGCTCTTAGCGATAGCGTGACCGCTTTCATCTCTAGACAGTTTATATGAAGGCTCTTCTCCGAGTCTGACCAGAGACCGGAGACTGGCCTGCCCTCGTGAAGGGCTCCCCAACCTAGGTTGGATGCATCTGTCGAGATAACTTTCCACTTCGTAACAGTGCCCAAACTCACGCCCGTCTGGTACCAGACGGGATTTTTCCAAGGAGCCAGAGCCAACACACAGCTGTGGTCTACCTTGATTTGCAATCGGCCCGAGAGCCATGCGTGAGCTGGAACGTGGCGATTCAGCCAGTGCTGTAGGGGGCGCATGTGCAACAGACCCAGTCTGAGAACTAGCGCCGCCGAGGCCATGAGACCCAGCATCCTCTGAAAGTGTTTGAGAGGAATGCGTGCACCGGACCTGAGGGAAACCGCTCGGATCTGAACAGAGAGCGCGCGCTGTGACGTCAGTCGCATGCTCATCTGCAGTGAGTCCAATACTGTTCCCAGAAACGAAACTTTCTGTGTGGGAGACAATAAACTCTTGCCACGTTGATTCTGAGTCTCAAGCATTCTAAATGGTTGAGAAGCCAAGATCTGTGGTTTAATAACTATCTCTGACGGAGCTATTCTGAGCCAGTCGTCGAGATAATTGAGAATTCTCATTCCCCGAAGCCTCAGCGGGGTTAGCGCCGCTTCCATGCACTTCGTGCGGGGAGTCAGAGATAGACCAAAAAGGTAGCACCTTGTATTGGTAAACTTTTCCCCTTGAAGGCGAATCTCAAGAATGGCCTGTAATGAGGGGCTATTTGTATGTGGAAAAAGGCATCCTTTAGATCCACAGTGAAAACCCAATCACCCGGCGGATGTGCGCAAGGATTTGTTTCATTCTCAACATTCTGAACGGGCGCTTCATAAGGGCTTTGTTCAGATGTCTGAAATCTAGAATGGCCTGAGACCACCACCCTTCTTTTGGCACAAGGAAGTAGCGACTGTAAAAGCCTGACTCGCTCTGTGAGGGGTGCACGGTTTCTACCGCTCCCTTAATTTAACAGTTTGATATTTCGGTTCGAAGCACGTGACTCATGTCACTTCTCACCGCTGTCTCTACCACAGTGCGAAAGCACGGTGGTCTGCGAGCGAACTGTAGCGAGTAACCTTGTTATCGAAGCCAAGGGTTGAATTAATTTGTGGGGCGGGTCACTGAGTAACAGGGACCTGTTAGCCCGGATGCATTGTGCTAGTAGCACTGTGAGAGGCGGCGTGCACTGAATGGTGACGCACGCCTTATTGGGTCGCCTTGGAAGTGGCGCTTACCAAGGGGATTGTGTTTGTGTACAGAAGAGCACGTTGCTCACGGGCTCATAAATAGTAAATAGGGAAATGGTGTTCCCAGCCGCCTGAGTGCAGGGGGCCGGAGAACGCAGAATAGTGGCGAACGCTTTGTGTCGCCGGGGAAATGGTGCATGTGTACAGGCGAGCGCGTTTGTTGCGGGCTCGTCGATTGTAGGAATAATGTTTCCAGCCGCCTGAGTGCAGGGAGCTGGGGAACATAGGGAAGTGTTTGAGTGTAGGGGTACAACTTTGATGTTGGCACCTGCCTACAGACGAACTCGTAACACTGTGTTTAGATAGTGTTACTGTAAAGTGGACGCATTCTTGCGGATTAGTCCACGTGCACGTTAGCGGCAGGGCTAATGGATAGCGCGTGCTCTGCAGGCCTTATTGTCTACCTAGCCACTAGAAAGCTCTGATTCATTGTAAATAATGTGTGGTGGCGCGCACTGTATAATGGGCGCCACTACATTAGAGTATTCGCGGCGTACGCCAGCGAGCGAATTCACAGAGGTAAACGCATAACAGCGTCAATGTGCAACTGAGCATGTTTGGCCACAGGCTAGTTATTGCAATGTTACATCTCCAGTCACCTGAACTAAGGGAACTGGGAGAATATCAGGTTTATTGAGTGATTTGTGGCACTGAATTAACAGTGCTTATGCAGGAGTGCACACTATGTAGTGGACACATTGCCTACAGTGTTGAACCACTCCAGCCGCCTGAATAGGGGAACTGGGAGAAGTGATATTTGAGGGGAAAAAGGCGCAAGCTTGGCAGCCATTTTATGACCTCGTTATGCTCAGACGGAGAGCGCGTGTTATGACGCGCTCTCGTCTGCGAACGCGCGCTGTGCAGAGAGCGCGCGCTGCCATATAAGGCTGTTTACCTTTGGCAGCAAGCGCGCGCTGCAGCGAGAACGGCTGTGACGTAAGCGCGTTCTCGATATATCCAGCAGCCTGAGTTCGCATGTCTCTCCTCTAGCATTCTCTGCCCGCGGCATATCAGGGCGGCGGGGCGAGAGAGAAGGAAGAGTGAGGAGAGCTTATGTTGAGTTCACTCGTGTGTAGAAGTGCACATCTTCCATCCGCGTGGCGGCAGTATCACATTCTCTGTCAGCGGCCATTTCAGGGCGGCGGAGTAAGAGAAGAAGCGAGTGAAAAGCCCCGTATGCCCGCGGCGCCATTAGTACGGCGGGAATAACATTCTCTGTCCACGGCCATTTAGAGCGGCGGAGGAGAGAGAGGGAGGCGCGTGGAGAGCTCCATATATCTGCGGCGTCATCAGCGCAGCGAGGATATAACCTTCTCGGTCCGCGGCGCGTTTCAGCGCGACGGAATGAGAGAAAGGGAGAGCTCTGTATGTCCGCAGCGGGGATATAATGTTCTCTGTCCACGGCCATTTAGAGCGGTGGGGATGAGAGAGGAAGGAGTGAAACTCTGTATGCCCGCGGCGTCATCAGTGCAGCTGGGAAAACCTTCTCCGTCCGCGGCGCTTCTCAATCCGACGGAACGAGAGAAAGGGAGAGCTCCGTGGGGTATCACATTCTCTGTCCGCTGCGCCTTAGCGCGACGGAACGAGAGAAGAGGAGCGCTCCGTCTGTCCTCGGCTTTATTTGAAGCGGCGGAGGACCAATGTTCTCTGTTCGCGGCGTAAACACGCGGCGGCACGAGAGAAGAGAGGTGGAGAGCTAGAAGCTCTTAGAAGTGGCGTTGGCAGCAACGCACATATCATAAACACACATACATAGTATAAAGGATATTTTAACGCCGGATGGCGCAGCTGGAAGGCAGGCTGAAGGCGGAGAATCCGACATCCTCAGGCTGCGTGTTCCGCTGGGTGCGTGTCGACGGCGGGCTTCGATCCGGAGCTCAACGATTGCAAGTCGCTGAAGAAGAATTAATCTGACTAACCTTGCGAGAGTGGGTCTTATATACCCTTGGCTATGCAAATTCTGTTGCCCCTTGTGGCGGGAATTTGGAAGGACCTGATTGGTCCGTCCCGCCCCACGGTCTCGCCATAGGTTGCTGCAGTTGCAGCAGCACAGCCAATCAGCACGCAGCTGCTTCCTGCTGAGAGCTGTGCAGCTGCACTGCGTGTACATGGTATTTTTGGATAAAAATTTGCTTCAATATCTCGAGGAAAGGAATTCCCCCATAGCGTTTTAGCAAAACGCAATACGAGAGTACTCTCGTAAGGGAACTGGGTTGATCACAAACAAGTCACATCATCGATCATCTGGGTTTAGCGTGTAATCACTATATTGACAGAAATGGGAGATTAATAAACATGCAACATTTAAAACATTAAAAAAATAAAAAGTGTATTCCAATTATCAGCTCTTCATGAAGAGCTCATGACTGACTGATTGTACAGGCGATTGTCTCGTTCAGATAATGTTGCACAATTAAAATGAAAAATGACACAGTATAATGTAAGTCTAAATATACTAATTTAAAGATTGATGTTTATTGTAAGATTCAAATAAGTTTCATTTCTTGTCTAAACTGTGTCTGGCCATTATTTTATGACAGCCACTTGGGGAGACTGGGCGGGGATTTATAAGACGTCCAGCTGTGAATGCAGACACGATGGCTGGATTGCGTTTACATTACACTGAGATCGGATCACATGCGTCCTCGACTACTTCCGAACTGGGACACGCAGATAGGATAACATTCTGATCAGAAGCGCGTTTACACTTGTCTTTTCAATGTGTATGTGGACAACATCCGGATACAGGTCGCATGTTAATGCCAAGTGTAAACGCAGCCATAGAGTATGTCACCCATGTCATATTTCTCTCTGTTCGATGTGATCAATATGAAAACTAATCTTTGCAAAACGTTTCATTTACAGACCATCGCGACTTAGATCACCATCACCACCACCACCATCATCCTCTGCATCGTGCCCTTCATCAGACACCCAAAATGCACCACAAACATCACAGGCAAAGAAGAAGAAGAAGAAAACGCACAACAAACCTTCCAAAAAAAACCCTCCTCCCCCTCCCCCCCTACCTATGGCTGGAAACAACATCAGAGCTGGCAAGTGGGATAACTATTTTGACCTTAAACATCCATATGTCCATTAGAAAATTAATTACACGCTAACACTTGTAATTATGCCTGATAAGAATTTGTAATCTTTGTTTAAACATTTTTTAAATTTGAATCCTTGTTTTTTAAATTGCCATAACAGTGACAAACAGGGAGCAGCCTTCTCTAGCCCACCCAAGTTTCCATCAAAGGAGCAAGCCTAGTAAGACATTTTATGTGTATAATGCTACACTTCTCATACAGCGAATATCAGATGTAGATATCTAAGGTGCAAATCTTATGGTTGATGTGCCTTTAGATCTTTCAGTTGTAACCTTTTTTAATCTTCTTGAAGTGTCAGTAAGAAGAAAGCTGGCCCACCCTCCCACCCCTCGTTTATCTCCTCCAGCCCATCCCACATCATCGTATAGTGAAGGTAAGTGTCCCCTCTATAGTAAAATGCATCAGGTCCCTAAACTCAAGCAGACACAGTGTACTGTACAGGTCCACAGTGCATACCATAGTTTGATGTTCCAGATATGATTTTTGAGTTTATAATAGTAGTGTGATCAGTAAGGGGGGGGGGGGGGGGGGGGGCTTTGGGTGCTCGAGCCCCTGCCCTTTTTCAAAATGAATCAAAAGTGCCCCTCTCAGACAAATATCAATGATAATATCGTGGTCAATAAAACTAAATAAATGTGATTATTATAACATGACATTGATGACAATGTATACAATAGTAACGAACGGCTCAAAAGTCGGACAATTTCTGTTGAGGCATTGCCATAACGCGTTGCTATAGGTTGCGTGCGTTTTGATTGATTGCTGATTTTCCTCTGTTCGGAAGCGGCTCTCGAGCCAAATATGGTCCTTTCAGAGAGTGTGTGGCCTTACGGGAAAAAAAGTAAACCAATATTTTTTTTCATCCATAATCAGAGCTAATGTGTTGATTTAATTACAAATCTATATATTATATATTTTAAAGTATTACACAATTCACCAATGCCCGTTTGTCATGTATATACACCAACCAATCGTGATCTGGCAAAGCAAGTTCAAATTCCATTGGGCGATGTGAAGTGGAGAGGTAATTTTCTGTTCTTATTCATAAATCGGTTGAAAACTACATGGACAGACAAATTAACGTTTCGGGCTATCGGTACGGTGCGCGCGTGTACCGAACGGTTATGAATGTAATCTATAACAGTTAACAGTCGGCTTGTTTAAAGCGCGGAACACACTTCAATCCGAGTTCCCACACGAACATATTAAGTATTTAGTCCATTTTATCACGAAATTCAAACTATAAATGCCATTGTTACGCTCTATTATGTGACGTGACAGATAGACGCGTATCAGTTCAACTTCAAGCGGCAGCGCGCGTATCGAAAGCCAAATGGGTCAGAATTCGCGTGCTTTTCACCGCCGTATTAATATTAAAGAGGACATGGCGTTAAATAAGCGGCATCAGGCGTTAAGTTAACGTCACACGCCGCCACACGTTTAAATAACGCCACTCGCCGAAAGGCGTTAAGTTAACGCCTCACGCCACTCAAAATGCAGATTTATGAGCTCATCTACATAGGCACACCTCTACTGGGTTTGAGGACTCTACGGCAAGTCGGAGCATCCAGTTTGCAAGAGCGCGAAAATGGCGAGGAGAGAGTTTGTTTTGCGGTGTAAACACACCGTAAATGACTGCACTCGCCTTTTACTCTCTGACAATCCAGGGCATGATGTCTTTCAGTCATCATTAAATAGGTAAATATTTTGTTTATGTTGTAATTTGTACAAATGAGATTTGCAATGCAATTCTATGAAAAAAAAGTAATGTTTCCAAACCTTGCACTGGTGCTTTACGCGTATACACAACAACACATTTCAGACTCTATTTATTTAATTACTATTTATTTTTTTTACTTTTCAGACTTCAAACCATGCTGAGGAGCCTGGAATGGGCAAGAGGGAGGCTTTTAAATGATCAGGCAGCTGATGAGATAATCCATGAAGTATCAGATTTTATTCATGAGATTCAAACTTCTCAACCGAGAGCACAGGAATGTAAATGCCAATTAGACAAATTGATGTTCACGTTATTGACACATACAGTATTTTCTATTTAAAGTCATTTTGCATGTAATTCTGATAAGTATAATATATCACACCGACACCACTGAGTCACACTGAAACTCTCAAACTCAATTCCTGGTGGGCCACTGTCCTGCAGAATGTTCTGTAATCCTGAAAACCTTTGCTGTGTCTGAAATCACCCCCTTTATCCTTAAATAGTGCACTATTTTAGGGGACAGCGGTTTGTTTGACAACACTGAACTATAGGAAAATTAATATAGATGTCAAGCTGTTTCCAAATCAAGTTTTATAAAAGCTGTATATTATAATATTATACATTTTTTTACAGAAAGTCCTGGATATCAACCTCCACTGAATCATAATGGATCCAGAGGTGCACCATCTTATGAAATTACTCCGGATCAACTGTCATTTCTGTTGTCTTTTGGTTTCACTGTAATTCACTGTGATATTCTACACACTTCTGTGTCCACAGTCAAGCGACGGTTAAGGTAAGTTGTATTACATAAAAAATATATCTATTGACTGCACACATTATGCCTGATCCACAGAGAATAAAATGTAATCAAATGCTGAATGCATCTTTTGATTTATTTTAGAACTTCTAAATGTTAAAATACTTGGATCTATCTTTTCAGGTGCTTCAAGCTGTTGCAGTCTGCTTCATACTCGGATATATCTGATGCAGACTTGGATGAAAAGATTAGGGACCTAGTGGCTGGAAATGACCGACTTGGACCAGAGGCAGTTCGAGCACAACTAAGAGCAGAGGGAATTCTGGTTCAGAGGTGCAGAGTGAGGAGCAGTATGCGTCGTGTCAACCCAAGGGCTGCAGCTCTCAGAGCAATGTCTCAGCGACTACGTAGATGGTCCTACCGTGTCGCAGGACCTAATTCTTTGTGGCATCTGGATGGAAACCATAAACTAATAAGGTATTTTTTGGTTGTGTTTTTAAATCTTAAACATTTCATTATGCCTAAACCTCTATATTATACTGTTCTAGTTTTTTGCCATACATAAAAAAACAGCAAGTCTACATTTATTTAAAGTTTAACCTTAAGAATTGAGCAATTAATTCATTTAAATCCATATGGTTGCTAAAACAGGTTCAGATTTCCTTAAATGCCCATTTATGGATGTAACAATGCTGATGTAGCACATCAGAAGCACATCCATGGTAGGATATTTTGTTGTTGTATAAAGCAGTTATGTTCAAACAAGTAATTATGTATATTTGTGTTGATGTAGATGGAGGATAGTAATTCATGGTGCCATTAATGGCTACAGTCGGCTCATCACCTTTCTCCGTGCTGCTAATAACAACCGCAGCAGCACTGTCATGGATTGTTTCTTGGATGCCATTTCCAAATATGGAGTCCCTTCCAGAGTCAGAACTGACCATGGTGGAGAGAACAATGCCGTGTGCCTGTTCATGAACTTGTTCAGAGGCACTGGCCGAGGTAGTGCTCTTAGAGGAAGGAGTACTCACAATCAGAGAATTGAAAGACTTTGGGTTGATCTGTGGCGTGGTGTCTCAAATGTGTACTATGATCTTTTCAATTTCCTTGAGAGTGAGGGCATTGTGGATGTAGACAATGAAATGCACATGTGGGCTCTGCATCATGTCTACATCCCACGAATCAATCTAGACGTGACAAATTTTACACGCCAGTGGAACAATCATGGCCTGCGAACCGAGAGACACCAGTCGCCATTGCAAATCTTTGTCCGGGGATGCCTGGCACAACAGAGGCGGCCAAGTACTGCAGTGCAGGAGATACTTGCAACAAGACCATCAGACTTCAGTGGAGGAGAGACTAATCCAGCAGAACAAGTTGGTGGTGGTCGCTCTGCACCAGATGTACCTCATGTGCTTTGGCCTGAACGAGTAACTTTACCTCCAAACCAGTTC